>NC_079225.1:4208341-4535841 GCF_029633865.1 Lampris incognitus | reverse complement strand
TTTTGATCATTGTTTTGGTTGTTGGTAGCTTGGTCCAATGCCAAACACAAGTGAATCCTTTTTATGGCTTTAAACGCATTTTCTCCTCGAGAGAAACATGATTTCACTAAAAACGTTATAGTTTAAACATGCCTTTTGTACATGTCTGCAAACACTCAGAGCCTTAAAATAGGGTTATCACCAATGTGTTTTTTGGTGAGACACCTTCTATTTCTGGGTTCTGTGCGTTTTCAGACGAGTGCAATATGGATGTTAATTGTTTCTGATGAAATCCCTCCTTTTAATGCATTTTCTCACAGAAAATGAGTCTCTCTCCATGGGAAAATGGCTTTATTGAAAAAGCATATTCTGCTCGAGAAATCGTGTTTTAAACAACAAAAACGACTTCTGGCCTTATTTAGTTCACAGTTTTACTTTTGGAAACCTAGCCCGTATTCATAACGCACTAAACCTTTTTATTGCGTTAAACGCCTTTTCTCGACAAGAAAAGCACAATTTCATCAAAAACAAACAAAACAAGAAAAATGAATCTATTCAGCAAGTCTGCAACACATCCTGAAGAGTTACGTGATTTCACCCAATGTCAATGTGTAATTTCTCCACTTTTGATCATTGTTTTGGTTGTTGGTAGCTTGGTCCAATGCCAAACACAAGTGAATCCTTTTTATGGCTTTAAACGCATTTTCTCCTCGAGAGAAACATGATTTCACTAAAAACGTTATAGTTTAAACATGCCTTTTGTACATGTCTGCAAACACTCAGAGCCTTAAAATAGGGTTATCACCAATGTGTTTTTTGGTGAGACACCTTCTATTTCTGGGTTCTGTGCGTTTTCAGACGAGTGCAATATGGATGTTAATTGTTTCTGATGAAATCCCTCCTTTTAATGCATTTTCTCACAGAAAATGAGTCTCTCGCCATGGGAAAATGACTTTTTTACAAAAGCATATTCTGCTCGAGAAATCGTGTTTTAAACAATATGAACGACTTCCGGCCTTATTTAGTTCACAGTTTTACTTTTGGTAACCTAGCCCGTATTCATAACGCACTAAACCTTTTTATCGCGTTAAACGCCTTTTCTCGACAAGAAAAGCACAATTTCATCAAAAACAAACAAAACAAGAAAAATGAATCTATTCAGCAAGTCTGCAACACATCCTGAAGAGTTACGTGATTTCACCCAATGTCAATGTGTAATTTCTCCAGTTCTGATCATTGTTTTGGTTGTTGGTAGCTTGGTCCAATGCCAAACACAAGTGAATCCTTTTTATGGCTTTAAACGCATTTTCTCCTCGAGAGAAACATGATTTCACTAAAAACGTTATAGTTTAAACATGCCTTTTGTACATGTCTGCAAACACTCAGAGCCTTAAAATAGGGTTATCACCAATGTGTTTTTTGGTGAGACACCTTCTATTTCTGGGTTCTGTGCGTTTTCAGACGAGTGCAATATTCTGATGAAATCCCTCCTTTTAATGCATTTTCTCACAGAAAATGAGTCTCTCTCCATGGGAAAATGGCTTTATTGAAAAAGCATATTCTGCTCGAGAAATCGTGTTTTAAACAACAAAAACGACTTCTGGCCTTATTTAGTTCACAGTTTTACTTTTGGAAACCTAGCCCGTATTCATAACGCACTAAACCTTTTTATCGCGTTAAACGCCTTTTCTCGACAAGAAAAGCACAATTTCATCAAAAACAAACAAAACAAGAAAAATGAATCTATTCAGCAAGTCTGCAACACATCCTGAAGAGTTACGTGATTTCACCCAATGTCAATGTGTAATTTCTCCACTTTTGATCATTGTTTTGGTTGTTGGTAGCTTGGTCCAATGCCAAACACAAGTGAATCCTTTTTATGGCTTTAAACGCATTTTCTCCTCGAGAGAAACATGATTTCACTAAAAACGTTATAGTTTAAACATGCCTTTTGTACATGTCTGCAAACACTCAGAGCCTTAAAATAGGGTTATCACCAATGTGTTTTTTGGTGAGACACCTTCTATTTCTGGGTTCTGTGCGTTTTCAGACGAGTGCAATATTCTGATGAAATCCCTCCTTTTAATGCATTTTCTCACAGAAAATGAGTCTCTCTCCATGGGAAAATGTCTTTATTGAAAAAGCATATTCTGCTCGAGAAATCGTGTTTTAAACAACAAAAACGACTTCTGGCCTTATTTAGTTCACAGTTTTACTTTTGGAAACCTAGCCCGTATTCATAACGCACTAAACCTTTTTATCGCGTTAAACGCCTTTTCTCGACAAGAAAAGCACAATTTCATCAAAAACAAACAAAACAAGAAAAATGAATCTATTCAGCAAGTCTGCAACACATCCTGAAGAGTTACGGGATTTCACCCAATGTCAATGTGTAATTTCTCCAGTTCTGATCATTGTTTTGGTTGTTGGTAGCTTGGTCCAATGCCAAACACAAGTGAATCCTTTTTATGGCTTTAAACGCATTTTCTCCTCGAGAGAAACATGATTTCACTAAAAACGTTATAGTTTAAACATGCCTTTTGTACATGTCTGCAAACACTCAGAGCCTTAAAATAGGGTTATCACCAATGTGTTTTTTGGTGAGACACCTTCTATTTCTGGGTTCTGTGCGTTTTCAGACGAGTGCAATATTCTGATGAAATCCCTCCTTTTAATGCATTTTCTCACAGAAAATGAGTCTCTCTCCATGGGAAAATGGCTTTATTGAAAAAGCATATTCTGCTCGAGAAATCGTGTTTTAAACAACAAAAACGACTTCTGGCCTTATTTAGTTCACAGTTTTACTTTTGGAAACCTAGCCCGTATTCATAACGCACTAAACCTTTTTATCGCGTTAAACGCCTTTTCTCGACAAGAAAAGCACAATTTCATCAAAAACAAACAAAACAAGAAAAATGAATCTATTCAGCAAGTCTGCAACACATCCTGAAGAGTTACGTGATTTCACCCAATGTCAATGTGTAATTTCTCCACTTTTGATCATTGTTTTGGTTGTTGGTAGCTTGGTCCAATGCCAAACACAAGTGAATCCTTTTTATGGCTTTAAACGCATTTTCTCCTCGAGAGAAACATGATTTCACTAAAAACGTTATAGTTTAAACATGCCTTTTGTACATGTCTGCAAACACTCAGAGCCTTAAAATAGGGTTATCACCAATGTGTTTTTTGGTGAGACACCTTCTATTTCTGGGTTCTGTGCGTTTTCAGACGAGTGCAATATGGATGTTAATTGTTTCTGATGAAATCCCTCCTTTTAATGCATTTTCTCACAGAAAATGAGTCTCTCTCCATGGGAAAATGGCTTTATTGAAAAAGCATATTCTGCTCGAGAAATCGTGTTTTAAACAACAAAAACGACTTCTGGCCTTATTTAGTTCACAGTTTTACTTTTGGAAACCTAGCCCGTATTCATAACGCACTAAACCTTTTTATTGCGTTAAACGCCTTTTCTCGACAAGAAAAGCACAATTTCATCAAAAACAAACAAAACAAGAAAAATGAATCTATTCAGCAAGTCTGCAAGACATCCTGAAGAGTTACGTGATTTCACCCAATGTCAATGTGTAATTTCTCCACTTTTGATCATTGTTTTGGTTGTTGGTAGCTTGGTCCAATGCCAAACACAAGTGAATCCTTTTTATGGCTTTAAACGCATTTTCTCCTCGAGAGAAACATGATTTCACTAAAAACGTTATAGTTTAAACATGCCTTTTGTACATGTCTGCAAACACTCAGAGCCTTAAAATAGGGTTATCACCAATGTGTTTTTTGGTGAGACACCTTCTATTTCTGGGTTCTGTGCGTTTTCAGACGAGTGCAATATGGATGTTAATTGTTTCTGATGAAATCCCTGCTTTTAATGCATTTTCTCACAGAAAATGAGTCTCTCTCCATGGGAAAATGGCTTTATTGAAAAAGCATATTCTGCTCGAGAAATCGTGTTTTAAACAACAAAAACGACTTCTGGCCTTATTTAGTTCACAGTTTTACTTTTGGAAACCTAGCCCGTATTCATAACGCACTAAACCTTTTTATCGCGTTAAACGCCTTTTCTCGACAAGAAAAGCACAATTTCATCAAAAACAAACAAAACAAGAAAAATGAATCTATTCAGCAAGTCTGCAACACATCCTGAAGAGTTACGTGATTTCACCCAATGTCAATGTGTAATTTCTCCACTTTTGATCATTGTTTTGGTTGTTGGTAGCTTGGTCCAATGCCAAACACAAGTGAATCCTTTTTATGGCTTTAAACGCATTTTCTCCTCGAGAGAAACATGATTTCACTAAAAACGTTATAGTTTAAACATGCCTTTTGTACATGTCTGCAAACACTCAGAGCCTTAAAATAGGGTTATCACCAATGTGTTTTTTGGTGAGACACCTTCTATTTCTGGGTTCTGTGCGTTTTCAGACGAGTGCAATATGGATGTTAATTGTTTCTGATGAAATCCCTCCTTTTAATGCATTTTCTCACAGAAAATGAGTCTCTCTCCATGGGAAAATGGCTTTATTGAAAAAGCATATTCTGCTCGAGAAATCGTGTTTTAAACAACAAAAACGACTTCTGGCCTTATTTAGTTCACAGTTTTACTTTTGGAAACCTAGCCCGTATTCATAACGCACTAAACCTTTTTATTGCGTTAAACGCCTTTTCTCGACAAGAAAAGCACAATTTCATCAAAAACAAACAAAACAAGAAAAATGAATCTATTCAGCAAGTCTGCAACACATCCTGAAGAGTTACGTCATTTCACCCAATGTCAATGTGTAATTTCTCCACTTTTGATCATTGTTTTGGTTGTTGGTAGCTTGGTCCAATGCCAAACACAAGTGAATCCTTTTTATGGCTTTAAACGCATTTTCTCCTCGAGAGAAACATGATTTCACTAAAAACGTTATAGTTTAAACATGCCTTTTGTACATGTCTGCAAACACTCAGAGCCTTAAAATAGGGTTATCACCAATGTGTTTTTTGGTGAGACACCTTCTATTTCTGGGTTCTGTGCGTTTTCAGACGAGTGCAATATGGATGTTAATTGTTTCTGATGAAATCCCTCCTTTTAATGCATTTTCTCACAGAAAATGAGTCTCTCTCCATGGGAAAATGGCTTTATTGAAAAAGCATATTCTGCTCGAGAAATCGTGTTTTAAACAACAAAAACGACTTCTGGCCTTATTTAGTTCACAGTTTTACTTTTGGAAACCTAGCCCGTATTCATAACGCACTAAACCTTTTTATTGCGTTAAACGCCTTTTCTCGACAAGAAAAGCACAATTTCATCAAAAACAAACAAAACAAGAAAAATGAATCTATTCAGCAAGTCTGCAAGACATCCTGAAGAGTTACGTGATTTCACCCAATGTCAATGTGTAATTTCTCCACTTTTGATCATTGTTTTGGTTGTTGGTAGCTTGGTCCAATGCCAAACACAAGTGAATCCTTTTTATGGCTTTAAACGCATTTTCTCCTCGAGAGAAACATGATTTCACTAAAAACGTTATAGTTTAAACATGCCTTTTGTACATGTCTGCAAACACTCAGAGCCTTAAAATAGGGTTATCACCAATGTGTTTTTTGGTGAGACACCTTCTATTTCTGGGTTCTGTGCGTTTTCAGACGAGTGCAATATGGATGTTAATTGTTTCTGATGAAATCCCTCCTTTTAATGCATTTTCTCACAGAAAATGAGTCTCTCTCCATGGGAAAATGGCTTTATTGAAAAAGCATATTCTGCTCGAGAAATCGTGTTTTAAACAACAAAAACGACTTCTGGCCTTATTTAGTTCACAGTTTTACTTTTGGAAACCTAGCCCGTATTCATAACGCACTAAACCTTTTTATCGCGTTAAACGCCTTTTCTCGACAAGAAAAGCACAATTTCATCAAAAACAAACAAAACAAGAAAAATGAATCTATTCAGCAAGTCTGCAACACATCCTGAAGAGTTACGTGATTTCACCCAATGTCAATGTGTAATTTCTCCACTTTTGATCATTGTTTTGGTTGTTGGTAGCTTGGTCCAATGCCAAACACAAGTGAATCCTTTTTATGGCTTTAAACGCATTTTCTCCTCGAGAGAAACATGATTTCACTAAAAACGTTATAGTTTAAACATGCCTTTTGTACATGTCTGCAAACACTCAGAGCCTTAAAATAGGGTTATCACCAATGTGTTTTTTGGTGAGACACCTTCTATTTCTGGGTTCTGTGCGTTTTCAGACGAGTGCAATATGGATGTTAATTGTTTCTGATGAAATCCCTCCTTTTAATGCATTTTCTCACAGAAAATGAGTCTCTCTCCATGGGAAAATGGCTTTATTGAAAAAGCATATTCTGCTCGAGAAATCGTGTTTTAAACAACAAAAACGACTTCTGGCCTTATTTAGTTCACAGTTTTACTTTTGGAAACCTAGCCCGTATTCATAACGCACTAAACCTTTTTATTGCGTTAAACGCCTTTTCTCGACAAGAAAAGCACAATTTCATCAAAAACAAACAAAACAAGAAAAATGAATCTATTCAGCAAGTCTGCAACACATCCTGAAGAGTTACGTGATTTCACCCAATGTCAATGTGTAATTTCTCCACTTTTGATCATTGTTTTGGTTGTTGGTAGCTTGGTCCAATGCCAAACACAAGTGAATCCTTTTTATGGCTTTAAACGCATTTTCTCCTCGAGAGAAACATGATTTCACTAAAAACGTTATAGTTTAAACATGCCTTTTGTACATGTCTGCAAACACTCAGAGCCTTAAAATAGGGTTATCACCAATGTGTTTTTTGGTGAGACACCTTCTATTTCTGGGTTCTGTGCGTTTTCAGACGAGTGCAATATGGATGTTAATTGTTTCTGATGAAATCCCTCCTTTTAATGCATTTTCTCACAGAAAATGAGTCTCTCTCCATGGGAAAATGGCTTTATTGAAAAAGCATATTCTGCTCGAGAAATCGTGTTTTAAACAACAAAAACGACTTCTGGCCTTATTTAGTTCACAGTTTTACTTTTGGAAACCTAGCCCGTATTCATAACGCACTAAACCTTTTTATTGCGTTAAACGCCTTTTCTCGACAAGAAAAGCACAATTTCATCAAAAACAAACAAAACAAGAAAAATGAATCTATTCAGCAAGTCTGCAACACATCCTGAAGAGTTACGTCATTTCACCCAATGTCAATGTGTAATTTCTCCACTTTTGATCATTGTTTTGGTTGTTGGTAGCTTGGTCCAATGCCAAACACAAGTGAATCCTTTTTATGGCTTTAAACGCATTTTCTCCTCGAGAGAAACATGATTTCACTAAAAACGTTATAGTTTAAACATGCCTTTTGTACATGTCTGCAAACACTCAGAGCCTTAAAATAGGGTTATCACCAATGTGTTTTTTGGTGAGACACCTTCTATTTCTGGGTTCTGTGCGTTTTCAGACGAGTGCAATATGGATGTTAATTGTTTCTGATGAAATCCCTCCTTTTAATGCATTTTCTCACAGAAAATGAGTCTCTCTCCATGGGAAAATGGCTTTATTGAAAAAGCATATTCTGCTCGAGAAATCGTGTTTTAAACAACAAAAACGACTTCTGGCCTTATTTAGTTCACAGTTTTACTTTTGGAAACCTAGCCCGTATTCATAACGCACTAAACCTTTTTATCGCGTTAAACGCCTTTTCTCGACAAGAAAAGCACAATTTCATCAAAAACAAACAAAACAAGAAAAATGAATCTATTCAGCAAGTCTGCAACACATCCTGAAGAGTTACGTGATTTCACCCAATGTCAATGTGTAATTTCTCCACTTTTGATCATTGTTTTGGTTGTTGGTAGCTTGGTCCAATGCCAAACACAAGTGAATCCTTTTTATGGCTTTAAACGCATTTTCTCCTCGAGAGAAACATGATTTCACTAAAAACGTTATAGTTTAAACATGCCTTTTGTACATGTCTGCAAACACTCAGAGCCTTAAAATAGGGTTATCACCAATGTGTTTTTTGGTGAGACACCTTCTATTTCTGGGTTCTGTGCGTTTTCAGACGAGTGCAATATTCTGATGAAATCCCTCCTTTTAATGCATTTTCTCACAGAAAATGAGTCTCTCTCCATGGGAAAATGGCTTTATTGAAAAAGCATATTCTGCTCGAGAAATCGTGTTTTAAACAACAAAAACGACTTCTGGCCTTATTTAGTTCACAGTTTTACTTTTGGAAACCTAGCCCGTATTCATAACGCACTAAACCTTTTTATTGCGTTAAACGCCTTTTCTCGACAAGAAAAGCACAATTTCATCAAAAACAAACAAAACAAGAAAAATGAATCTATTCAGCAAGTCTGCAAGACATCCTGAAGAGTTACGTGATTTCACCCAATGTCAATGTGTAATTTCTCCACTTTTGATCATTGTTTTGGTTGTTGGTAGCTTGGTCCAATGCCAAACACAAGTGAATCCTTTTTATGGCTTTAAACGCATTTTCTCCTCGAGAGAAACATGATTTCACTAAAAACGTTATAGTTTAAACATGCCTTTTGTACATGTCTGCAAACACTCAGAGCCTTAAAATAGGGTTATCACCAATGTGTTTTTTGGTGAGACACCTTCTATTTCTGGGTTCTGTGCGTTTTCAGACGAGTGCAATATGGATGTTAATTGTTTCTGATGAAATCCCTCCTTTTAATGCATTTTCTCACAGAAAATGAGTCTCTCTCCATGGGAAAATGGCTTTATTGAAAAAGCATATTCTGCTCGAGAAATCGTGTTTTAAACAACAAAAACGACTTCTGGCCTTATTTAGTTCACAGTTTTACTTTTGGAAACCTAGCCCGTATTCATAACGCACTAAACCTTTTTATCGCGTTAAACGCCTTTTCTCGACAAGAAAAGCACAATTTCATCAAAAACAAACAAAACAAGAAAAATGAATCTATTCAGCAAGTCTGCAACACATCCTGAAGAGTTACGTGATTTCACCCAATGTCAATGTGTAATTTCTCCACTTTTGATCATTGTTTTGGTTGTTGGTAGCTTGGTCCAATGCCAAACACAAGTGAATCCTTTTTATGGCTTTAAACGCATTTTCTCCTCGAGAGAAACATGATTTCACTAAAAACGTTATAGTTTAAACATGCCTTTTGTACATGTCTGCAAACACTCAGAGCCTTAAAATAGGGTTATCACCAATGTGTTTTTTGGTGAGACACCTTCTATTTCTGGGTTCTGTGCGTTTTCAGACGAGTGCAATATGGATGTTAATTGTTTCTGATGAAATCCCTCCTTTTAATGCATTTTCTCACAGAAAATGAGTCTCTCTCCATGGGAAAATGGCTTTATTGAAAAAGCATATTCTGCTCGAGAAATCGTGTTTTAAACAACAAAAACGACTTCTGGCCTTATTTAGTTCACAGTTTTACTTTTGGAAACCTAGCCCGTATTCATAACGCACTAAACCTTTTTATTGCGTTAAACGCCTTTTCTCGACAAGAAAAGCACAATTTCATCAAAAACAAACAAAACAAGAAAAATGAATCTATTCAGCAAGTCTGCAAGACATCCTGAAGAGTTACGTGATTTCACCCAATGTCAATGTGTAATTTCTCCACTTTTGATCATTGTTTTGGTTGTTGGTAGCTTGGTCCAATGCCAAACACAAGTGAATCCTTTTTATGGCTTTAAACGCATTTTCTCCTCGAGAGAAACATGATTTCACTAAAAACGTTATAGTTTAAACATGCCTTTTGTACATGTCTGCAAACACTCAGAGCCTTAAAATAGGGTTATCACCAATGTGTTTTTTGGTGAGACACCTTCTATTTCTGGGTTCTGTGCGTTTTCAGACGAGTGCAATATGGATGTTAATTGTTTCTGATGAAATCCCTCCTTTTAATGCATTTTCTCACAGAAAATGAGTCTCTCTCCATGGGAAAATGGCTTTATTGAAAAAGCATATTCTGCTCGAGAAATCGTGTTTTAAACAACAAAAACGACTTCTGGCCTTATTTAGTTCACAGTTTTACTTTTGGAAACCTAGCCCGTATTCATAACGCACTAAACCTTTTTATCGCGTTAAACGCCTTTTCTCGACAAGAAAAGCACAATTTCATCAAAAACAAACAAAACAAGAAAAATGAATCTATTCAGCAAGTCTGCAACACATCCTGAAGAGTTACGTGATTTCACCCAATGTCAATGTGTAATTTCTCCACTTTTGATCATTGTTTTGGTTGTTGGTAGCTTGGTCCAATGCCAAACACAAGTGAATCCTTTTTATGGCTTTAAACGCATTTTCTCCTCGAGAGAAACATGATTTCACTAAAAACGTTATAGTTTAAACATGCCTTTTGTACATGTCTGCAAACACTCAGAGCCTTAAAATAGGGTTATCACCAATGTGTTTTTTGGTGAGACACCTTCTATTTCTGGGTTCTGTGCGTTTTCAGACGAGTGCAATATGGATGTTAATTGTTTCTGATGAAATCCCTCCTTTTAATGCATTTTCTCACAGAAAATGAGTCTCTCTCCATGGGAAAATGGCTTTATTGAAAAAGCATATTCTGCTCGAGAAATCGTGTTTTAAACAACAAAAACGACTTCTGGCCTTATTTAGTTCACAGTTTTACTTTTGGAAACCTAGCCCGTATTCATAACGCACTAAACCTTTTTATTGCGTTAAACGCCTTTTCTCGACAAGAAAAGCACAATTTCATCAAAAACAAACAAAACAAGAAAAATGAATCTATTCAGCAAGTCTGCAACACATCCTGAAGAGTTACGTCATTTCACCCAATGTCAATGTGTAATTTCTCCACTTTTGATCATTGTTTTGGTTGTTGGTAGCTTGGTCCAATGCCAAACACAAGTGAATCCTTTTTATGGCTTTAAACGCATTTTCTCCTCGAGAGAAACATGATTTCACTAAAAACCTTATAGTTTAAACATGCCTTTTGTACATGTCTGCAAACACTCAGAGCCTTAAAATAGGGTTATCACCAATGTGTTTTTTGGTGAGACACCTTCTATTTCTGGGTTCTGTGCGTTTTCAGACGAGTGCAATATGGATGTTAATTGTTTCTGATGAAATCCCTCCTTTTAATGCATTTTCTCACAGAAAATGAGTCTCTCTCCATGGGAAAATGGCTTTATTGAAAAAGCATATTCTGCTCGAGAAATCGTGTTTTAAACAACAAAAACGACTTCTGGCCTTATTTAGTTCACAGTTTTACTTTTGGAAACCTAGCCCGTATTCATAACGCACTAAACCTTTTTATCGCGTTAAACGCCTTTTCTCGACAAGAAAAGCACAATTTCATCAAAAACAAACAAAACAAGAAAAATGAATCTATTCAGCAAGTCTGCAACACATCCTGAAGAGTTACGTGATTTCACCCAATGTCAATGTGTAATTTCTCCACTTTTGATCATTGTTTTGGTTGTTGGTAGCTTGGTCCAATGCCAAACACAAGTGAATCCTTTTTATGGCTTTAAACGCATTTTCTCCTCGAGAGAAACATGATTTCACTAAAAACGTTATAGTTTAAACATGCCTTTTGTACATGTCTGCAAACACTCAGAGCCTTAAAATAGGGTTATCACCAATGTGTTTTTTGGTGAGACACCTTCTATTTCTGGGTTCTGTGCGTTTTCAGACGAGTGCAATATGGATGTTAATTGTTTCTGATGAAATCCCTCCTTTTAATGCATTTTCTCACAGAAAATGAGTCTCTCTCCATGGGAAAATGGCTTTATTGAAAAAGCATATTCTGCTCGAGAAATCGTGTTTTAAACAACAAAAACGACTTCTGGCCTTATTTAGTTCACAGTTTTACTTTTGGAAACCTAGCCCGTATTCATAACGCACTAAACCTTTTTATTGCGTTAAACGCCTTTTCTCGACAAGAAAAGCACAATTTCATCAAAAACAAACAAAACAAGAAAAATGAATCTATTCAGCAAGTCTGCAACACATCCTGAAGAGTTACGTGATTTCACCCAATGTCAATGTGTAATTTCTCCACTTTTGATCATTGTTTTGGTTGTTGGTAGCTTGGTCCAATGCCAAACACAAGTGAATCCTTTTTATGGCTTTAAACGCATTTTCTCCTCGAGAGAAACATGATTTCACTAAAAACGTTATAGTTTAAACATGCCTTTTGTACATGTCTGCAAACACTCAGAGCCTTAAAATAGGGTTATCACCAATGTGTTTTTTGGTGAGACACCTTCTATTTCTGGGTTCTGTGCGTTTTCAGACGAGTGCAATATGGATGTTAATTGTTTCTGATGAAATCCCTCCTTTTAATGCATTTTCTCACAGAAAATGAGTCTCTCTCCATGGGAAAATGGCTTTATTGAAAAAGCATATTCTGCTCGAGAAATCGTGTTTTAAACAACAAAAACGACTTCTGGCCTTATTTAGTTCACAGTTTTACTTTTGGAAACCTAGCCCGTATTCATAACGCACTAAACCTTTTTATCGCGTTAAACGCCTTTTCTCGACAAGAAAAGCACAATTTCATCAAAAACAAACAAAACAAGAAAAATGAATCTATTCAGCAAGACATCCTGAAGAGTTACGTGATTTCACCCAATGTCAATGTGTAATTTCTCCAGTTCTGATCATTGTTTTGGTTGTTGGTAGCTTGGTCCAATGCCAAACACAAGTGAATCCTTTTTATGGCTTTAAACGCATTTTCTCCTCGAGGGAAACATGATTTCACTAAAAACGTTATAGTTTAAACATGCCTTTTGTACATGTCTGCAAACACTCAGAGCCTTAAAATAGGGTTTTCACCAATGTGTTTTTTGGTGAGACACCTTCTATTTCTGGGTTCTGTGCGTTTTCAGACGAGTGCAATATGGATGTTAATTGTTTCTGATGAAATCCCTCCTTTTAATGCATTTTCTCACAGAAAATGAGTCTCTCGCCATGGGAAAATGACTTTATTGAAAAAGCATATTCTGCTCGAGAAATCGTGTTTTAAACAACAAAAACGACTTCTGGCCTTATTTAGTTCACAGTTTTACTTTTGGAAACCTAGCCCGTATTCATAACGCACTAAACCTTTTTATCGCGTTAAACGCCTTTTCTCGACAAGAAAAGCACAATTTCATCAAAAACAAACAAAACAAGAAAAATGAATCTATTCAGCAAGTCTGCAACACATCCTGAAGAGTTACGTGATTTCACCCAATGTCAATGTGTAATTTCTCCAGTTCTGATCATTGTTTTGGTTGTTGGTAGCTTGGTCCAATGCCAAACACAAGTGAATCCTTTTTATGGCTTTAAACGCATTTTCTCCTCGAGAGAAACATGATTTCACTAAAAACGTTATAGTTTAAACATGCCTTTTGTACATGTCTGCAAACACTCAGAGCCTTAAAATAGGGTTATCACCAATGTGTTTTTTGGTGAGACACCTTCTATTTCTGGGTTCTGTGCGTTTTCAGACGAGTGCAATATTCTGATGAAATCCCTCCTTTTAATGCATTTTCTCACAGAAAATGAGTCTCTCTCCATGGGAAAATGGCTTTATTGAAAAAGCATATTCTGATCGAGAAATCGTGTTTTAAACAACAAAAACGACTTCTGGCCTTATTTAGTTCACAGTTTTACTTTTGGAAACCTAGCCCGTATTCATAACGCACTAAACCTTTTTATCGCGTTAAACGCCTTTTCTCGACAAGAAAAGCACAATTTCATCAAAAACAAACAAAACAAGAAAAATGAATCTATTCAGCAAGACATCCTGAAGAGTTAAGTGATTTCACCCAATGTCAATGTGTAATTTCTCCACTTTTGATCATTGTTTTGGTTGTTGGTAGCTTGGTCCAATGCCAAACACAAGTGAATCCTTTTTATGGCTTTAAACGCATTTTCTCCTCGAGAGAAACATGATTTCACTAAAAACGTTATAGTTTAAACATGCCTTTTGTACATGTCTGCAAACACTCAGAGCCTTAAAATAGGGTTATCACCAATGTGTTTTTTGGTGAGACACCTTCTATTTCTGGGTTCTGTGCGTTTTCAGACGAGTGCAATATTCTGATGAAATCCCTCCTTTTAATGCATTTTCTCACAGAAAATGAGTCTCTCTCCATGGGAAAATGGCTTTATTGAAAAAGCATATTCTGCTCGAGAAATCGTGTTTTAAACAACAAAAACGACTTCTGGCCTTATTTAGTTCACAGTTTTACTTTTGGAAACCTAGCCCGTATTCATAACGCACTAAACCTTTTTATCGCGTTAAACGCCTTTTCTCGACAAGAAAAGCACAATTTCATCAAAAACAAACAAAACAAGAAAAATGAATCTATTCAGCAAGTCTGCAACACATCCTGAAGAGTTACGTGATTTCACCCAATGTCAATGTGTAATTTCTCCACTTTTGATCATTGTTTTGGTTGTTGGTAGCTTGGTCCAATGCCAAACACAAGTGAATCCTTTTTATGGCTTTAAACGCATTTTCTCCTCGAGAGAAACATGATTTCACTAAAAACGTTATAGTTTAAACATGCCTTTTGTACATGTCTGCAAACACTCAGAGCCTTAAAATAGGGTTATCACCAATGTGTTTTTTGGTGAGACACCTTCTATTTCTGGGTTCTGTGCGTTTTCAGACGAGTGCAATATGGATGTTAATTGTTTCTGATGAAATCCCTCCTTTTAATGCATTTTCTCACAGAAAATGAGTCTCTCTCCATGGGAAAATGGCTTTATTGAAAAAGCATATTCTGCTCGAGAAATCGTGTTTTAAACAACAAAAACGACTTCTGGCCTTATTTAGTTCACAGTTTTACTTTTGGAAACCTAGCCCGTATTCATAACGCACTAAACCTTTTTATTGCGTTAAACGCCTTTTCTCGACAAGAAAAGCACAATTTCATCAAAAACAAACAAAACAAGAAAAATGAATCTATTCAGCAAGTCTGCAACACATCCTGAAGAGTTACGTGATTTCACCCAATGTCAATGTGTAATTTCTCCACTTTTGATCATTGTTTTGGTTGTTGGTAGCTTGGTCCAATGCCAAACACAAGTGAATCCTTTTTATGGCTTTAAACGCATTTTCTCCTCGAGAGAAACATGATTTCACTAAAAACGTTATAGTTTAAACATGCCTTTTGTACATGTCTGCAAACACTCAGAGCCTTAAAATAGGGTTATCACCAATGTGTTTTTTGGTGAGACACCTTCTATTTCTGGGTTCTGTGCGTTTTCAGACGAGTGCAATATGGATGTTAATTGTTTCTGATGAAATCCCTCCTTTTAATGCATTTTCTCACAGAAAATGAGTCTCTCTCCATGGGAAAATGGCTTTATTGAAAAAGCATATTCTGCTCGAGAAATCGTGTTTTAAACAACAAAAACGACTTCTGGCCTTATTTAGTTCACAGTTTTACTTTTGGAAACCTAGCCCGTATTCATAACGCACTAAACCTTTTTATCGCGTTAAACGCCTTTTCTCGACAAGAAAAGCACAATTTCATCAAAAACAAACAAAACAAGAAAAATGAATCTATTCAGCAAGACATCCTGAAGAGTTACGTGATTTCACCCAATGTCAATGTGTAATTTCTCCACTTTTGATCATTGTTTTGGTTGTTGGTAGCTTGGTCCAATGCCAAACACAAGTGAATCCTTTTTATGGCTTTAAACGCATTTTCTCCTCGAGAGAAACATGATTTCACTAAAAACGTTATAGTTTAAACATGCCTTTTGTACATGTCTGCAAACACTCAGAGCCTTAAAATAGGGTTATCACCAATGTGTTTTTTGGTGAGACACCTTCTATTTCTGGGTTCTGTGCGTTTTCAGACGAGTGCAATATTCTGATGAAATCCCTCCTTTTAATGCATTTTCTCACAGAAAATGAGTCTCTCTCCATGGGAAAATGGCTTTATTGAAAAAGCATATTCTGCTCGAGAAATCGTGTTTTAAACAACAAAAACGACTTCTGGCCTTATTTAGTTCACAGTTTTACTTTTGGAAACCTAGACCGTATTCATAACGCACTAAACCTTTTTATCGCGTTAAACGCCTTTTCTCGACAAGAAAAGCACAATTTCATCAAAAACAAACAAAACAAGAAAAATGAATCTATTCAGCAAGTCTGCAACACATCCTGAAGAGTTACGTGATTTCACCCAATGTCAATGTGTAATTTCTCCACTTTTGATCATTGTTTTGGTTGTTGGTAGCTTGGTCCAATGCCAAACACAAGTGAATCCTTTTTATGGCTTTAAACGCATTTTCTCCTCGAGGGAAACATGATTTCACTAAAAACGTTATAGTTTAAACATGCCTTTTGTACATGTCTGCAAACACTCAGAGCCTTAAAATAGGGTTTTCACCAATGTGTTTTTTGGTGAGACACCTTCTATTTCTGGGTTCTGTGCGTTTTCAGACGAGTGCAATATGGATGTTAATTGTTTCTGATGAAATCCCTCCTTTTAATGCATTTTCTCACAGAAAATGAGTCTCTCGCCATGGGAAAATGACTTTATTGAAAAAGCATATTCTGCTCGAGAAATCGTGTTTTAAACAACAAAAACGACTTCTGGCCTTATTTAGTTCACAGTTTTACTTTTGGAAACCTAGCCCGTATTCATAACGCACTAAACCTTTTTATTGCGTTAAACGCCTTTTCTCGACAAGAAAAGCACAATTTCATCAAAAACAAACAAAACAAGAAAAATGAATCTATTCAGCAAGTCTGCAACACATCCTGAAGAGTTACGTGATTTCACCCAATGTCAATGTGTAATTTCTCCACTTTTGATCATTGTTTTGGTTGTTGGTAGCTTGGTCCAATGCCAAACACAAGTGAATCCTTTTTATGGCTTTAAACGCATTTTCTCCTCGAGAGAAACATGATTTCACTAAAAACGTTATATTTTAAACATGCCTTTTGTACATGTCTGCAAACACTCAGAGCCTTAAAATAGGGTTATCACCAATGTGTTTTTTGGTGAGACACCTTCTATTTCTGGGTTCTGTGCGTTTTCAGACGAGTGCAATATGGATGTTAATTGTTTCTGATGAAATCCCTCCTTTTAATGCATTTTCTCACAGAAAATGAGTCTCTCGCCATGGGAAAATGACTTTTTTACAAAAGCATATTCTGCTCGAGAAATCGTGTTTTAAACAATATGAACGACTTCCGGCCTTATTTAGTTCACAGTTTTACTTTTGGTAACCTAGCCCGTATTCATAACGCACTAAACCTTTTTATCGCGTTAAACGCCTTTTCTCGACAAGAAAAGCACAATTTCATCAAAAACAAACAAAACAAGAAAAATGAATCTATTCAGCAAGTCTGCAACACATCCTGAAGAGTTACGTGATTTCACCCAATGTCAATGTGTAATTTCTCCAGTTCTGATCATTGTTTTGGTTGTTGGTAGCTTGGTCCAATGCCAAACACAAGTGAATCCTTTTTATGGCTTTAAACGCATTTTCTCCTCGAGAGAAACATGATTTCACTAAAAACGTTAGAGTTTAAACATGCCTTTTGTACATGTCTGCAAACACTCAGAGCCTTAAAATAGGGTTATCACCAATGTGTTTTTTGGTGAGACACCTTCTATTTCTGGGTTCTGTGCGTTTTCAGACGAGTGCAATATTCTGATGAAATCCCTCCTTTTAATGCATTTTCTCACAGAAAATGAGTCTCTCTCCATGGGAAAATGGCTTTATTGAAAAAGCATATTCTGCTCGAGAAATCGTGTTTTAAACAACAAAAACGACTTCTGGCCTTATTTAGTTCACAGTTTTACTTTTGGAAACCTAGCCCGTATTCATAACGCACTAAACCTTTTTATCGCGTTAAACGCCTTTTCTCGACAAGAAAAGCACAATTTCATCAAAAACAAACAAAACAAGAAAAATGAATCTATTCAGCAAGTCTGCAACACATCCTGAAGAGTTACGTGATTTCACCCAATGTCAATGTGTAATTTCTCCACTTTTGATCATTGTTTTGGTTGTTGGTAGCTTGGTCCAATGCCAAACACAAGTGAATCCTTTTTATGGCTTTAAACGCATTTTCTCCTCGAGAGAAACATGATTTCACTAAAAACGTTATAGTTTAAACATGCCTTTTGTACATGTCTGCAAACACTCAGAGCCTTAAAATAGGGTTATCACCAATGTGTTTTTTGGTGAGACACCTTCTATTTCTGGGTTCTGTGCGTTTTCAGACGAGTGCAATATTCTGATGAAATCCCTCCTTTTAATGCATTTTCTCACAGAAAATGAGTCTCTCTCCATGGGAAAATGGCTTTATTGAAAAAGCATATTCTGCTCGAGAAATCGTGTTTTAAACAACAAAAACGACTTCTGGCCTTATTTAGTTCAGTTTTACTTTTGGAAACCTAACCCGTATTCATAACGCAATAAACCTTTTTATCGCGTTAAACGCCTTTTCTCGACAAGAAAAGCACAATTTCATCAAAAACAAACAAAACAAGAAAAATGAATCTATTCAGCAAGTCTGCAACACATCCTGAAGAGTTACGGGATTTCACCCAATGTCAATGTGTAATTTCTCCAGTTCTGATCATTGTTTTGGTTGTTGGTAGCTTGGTCCAATGCCAAACACAAGTGAATCCTTTTTATGGCTTTAAACGCATTTTCTCCTCGAGAGAAACATGATTTCACTAAAAACGTTATAGTTTAAACATGCCTTTTGTACATGTCTGCAAACACTCAGAGCCTTAAAATAGGGTTATCACCAATGTGTTTTTTGGTGAGACACCTTCTATTTCTGGGTTCTGTGCGTTTTCAGACGAGTGCAATATTCTGATGAAATCCCTCCTTTTAATGCATTTTCTCACAGAAAATGAGTCTCTCTCCATGGGAAAATGGCTTTATTGAAAAAGCATATTCTGCTCGAGAAATCGTGTTTTAAACAACAAAAACGACTTCTGGCCTTATTTAGTTCACAGTTTTACTTTTGGAAACCTAGCCCGTATTCATAACGCACTAAACCTTTTTATCGCGTTAAACGCCTTTTCTCGACAAGAAAAGCACAATTTCATCAAAAACAAACAAAACAAGAAAAATGAATCTATTCAGCAAGTCTGCAACACATCCTGAAGAGTTACGTGATTTCACCCAATGTCAATGTGTAATTTCTCCACTTTTGATCATTGTTTTGGTTGTTGGTAGCTTGGTCCAATGCCAAACACAAGTGAATCCTTTTTATGGCTTTAAACGCATTTTCTCCTCGAGAGAAACATGATTTCACTAAAAACGTTATAGTTTAAACATGCCTTTTGTACATGTCTGCAAACACTCAGAGCCTTAAAATAGGGTTATCACCAATGTGTTTTTTGGTGAGACACCTTCTATTTCTGGGTTCTGTGCGTTTTCAGACGAGTGCAATATGGATGTTAATTGTTTCTGATGAAATCCCTCCTTTTAATGCATTTTCTCACAGAAAATGAGTCTCTCTCCATGGGAAAATGGCTTTATTGAAAAAGCATATTCTGCTCGAGAAATCGTGTTTTAAACAACAAAAACGACTTCTGGCCTTATTTAGTTCACAGTTTTACTTTTGGAAACCTAGCCCGTATTCATAACGCACTAAACCTTTTTATCGCGTTAAACGCCTTTTCTCGACAAGAAAAGCACAATTTCATCAAAAACAAACAAAACAAGAAAAATGAATCTATTCAGCAAGTCTGCAACACATCCTGAAGAGTTACGTGATTTCACCCAATGTCAATGTGTAATTTCTCCACTTTTGATCATTGTTTTGGTTGTTGGTAGCTTGGTCCAATGCCAAACACAAGTGAATCCTTTTTATGGCTTTAAACGCATTTTCTCCTCGAGAGAAACATGATTTCACTAAAAACGTTATAGTTTAAACATGCCTTTTGTACATGTCTGCAAACACTCAGAGCCTTAAAATAGGGTTATCACCAATGTGTTTTTTGGTGAGACACCTTCTATTTCTGGGTTCTGTGCGTTTTCAGACGAGTGCAATATGGATGTTAATTGTTTCTGATGAAATCCCTCCTTTTAATGCATTTTCTCACAGAAAATGAGTCTCTCTCCATGGGAAAATGGCTTTATTGAAAAAGCATATTCTGCTCGAGAAATCGTGTTTTAAACAACAAAAACGACTTCTGGCCTTATTTAGTTCACAGTTTTACTTTTGGAAACCTAGCCCGTATTCATAACGCACTAAACCTTTTTATTGCGTTAAACGCCTTTTCTCGACAAGAAAAGCACAATTTCATCAAAAACAAACAAAACAAGAAAAATGAATCTATTCAGCAAGTCTGCAACACATCCTGAAGAGTTACGTGATTTCACCCAATGTCAATGTGTAATTTCTCCAGTTCTGATCATTGTTTTGGTTGTTGGTAGCTTGGTCCAATGCCAAACACAAGTGAATCCTTTTTATGGCTTTAAACGCATTTTCTCCTCGAGAGAAACATGATTTCACTAAAAACGTTATAGTTTAAACATGCCTTTTGTACATGTCTGCAAACACTCAGAGCCTTAAAATAGGGTTATCACCAATGTGTTTTTTGGTGAGACACCTTCTATTTCTGGGTTCTGTGCGTTTTCAGACGAGTGCAATATGGATGTTAATTGTTTCTGATGAAATCCCTCCTTTTAATGCATTTTCTCACAGAAAATGAGTCTCTCTCCATGGGAAAATGGCTTTATTGAAAAAGCATATTCTGCTCGAGAAATCGTGTTTTAAACAACAAAAACGACTTCTGGCCTTATTTAGTTCACAGTTTTACTTTTGGAAACCTAGCCCGTATTCATAACGCACTAAACCTTTTTATCGCGTTAAACGCCTTTTCTCGACAAGAAAAGCACAATTTCATCAAAAACAAACAAAACAAGAAAAATGAATCTATTCAGCAAGACATCCTGAAGAGTTACGTGATTTCACCCAATGTCAATGTGTAATTTCTCCAGTTCTGATCATTGTTTTGGTTGTTGGTAGCTTGGTCCAATGCCAAACACAAGTGAATCCTTTTTATGGCTTTAAACGCATTTTCTCCTCGAGGGAAACATGATTTCACTAAAAACGTTATAGTTTAAACATGCCTTTTGTACATGTCTGCAAACACTCAGAGCCTTAAAATAGGGTTTTCACCAATGTGTTTTTTGGTGAGACACCTTCTATTTCTGGGTTCTGTGCGTTTTCAGACGAGTGCAATATGGATGTTAATTGTTTCTGATGAAATCCCTCCTTTTAATGCATTTTCTCACAGAAAATGAGTCTCTCGCCATGGGAAAATGACTTTATTGAAAAAGCATATTCTGCTCGAGAAATCGTGTTTTAAACAACAAAAACGACTTCTGGCCTTATTTAGTTCACAGTTTTACTTTTGGAAACCTAGCCCGTATTCATAACGCACTAAACCTTTTTATCGCGTTAAACGCCTTTTCTCGACAAGAAAAGCACAATTTCATCAAAAACAAACAAAACAAGAAAAATGAATCTATTCAGCAAGTCTGCAACACATCCTGAAGAGTTACGTGATTTCACCCAATGTCAATGTGTAATTTCTCCAGTTCTGATCATTGTTTTGGTTGTTGGTAGCTTGGTCCAATGCCAAACACAAGTGAATCCTTTTTATGGCTTTAAACGCATTTTCTCCTCGAGAGAAACATGATTTCACTAAAAACGTTATAGTTTAAACATGCCTTTTGTACATGTCTGCAAACACTCAGAGCCTTAAAATAGGGTTATCACCAATGTGTTTTTTGGTGAGACACCTTCTATTTCTGGGTTCTGTGCGTTTTCAGACGAGTGCAATATTCTGATGAAATCCCTCCTTTTAATGCATTTTCTCACAGAAAATGAGTCTCTCTCCATGGGAAAATGGCTTTATTGAAAAAGCATATTCTGATCGAGAAATCGTGTTTTAAACAACAAAAACGACTTCTGGCCTTATTTAGTTCACAGTTTTACTTTTGGAAACCTAGCCCGTATTCATAACGCACTAAACCTTTTTATCGCGTTAAACGCCTTTTCTCGACAAGAAAAGCACAATTTCATCAAAAACAAACAAAACAAGAAAAATGAATCTATTCAGCAAGACATCCTGAAGAGTTAAGTGATTTCACCCAATGTCAATGTGTAATTTCTCACTTTTGATCATTGTTTTGGTTGTTGGTAGCTTGGTCCAATGCCAAACACAAGTGAATCCTTTTTATGGCTTTAAACGCATTTTCTCCTCGAGAGAAACATGATTTCACTAAAAACGTTATAGTTTAAACATGCCTTTTGTACATGTCTGCAAACACTCAGAGCCTTAAAATAGGGTTATCACCAATGTGTTTTTTGGTGAGACACCTTCTATTTCTGGGTTCTGTGCGTTTTCAGACGAGTGCAATATTCTGATGAAATCCCTCCTTTTAATGCATTTTCTCACAGAAAATGAGTCTCTCTCCATGGGAAAATGGCTTTATTGAAAAAGCATATTCTGCTCGAGAAATCGTGTTTTAAACAACAAAAACGACTTCTGGCCTTATTTAGTTCACAGTTTTACTTTTGGAAACCTAGCCCGTATTCATAACGCACTAAACCTTTTTATCGCGTTAAACGCCTTTTCTCGACAAGAAAAGCACAATTTCATCAAAAACAAACAAAACAAGAAAAATGAATCTATTCAGCAAGTCTGCAACACATCCTGAAGAGTTACGTGATTTCACCCAATGTCAATGTGTAATTTCTCCACTTTTGATCATTGTTTTGGTTGTTGGTAGCTTGGTCCAATGCCAAACACAAGTGAATCCTTTTTATGGCTTTAAACGCATTTTCTCCTCGAGAGAAACATGATTTCACTAAAAACGTTATAGTTTAAACATGCCTTTTGTACATGTCTGCAAACACTCAGAGCCTTAAAATAGGGTTATCACCAATGTGTTTTTTGGTGAGACACCTTCTATTTCTGGGTTCTGTGCGTTTTCAGACGAGTGCAATATGGATGTTAATTGTTTCTGATGAAATCCCTCCTTTTAATGCATTTTCTCACAGAAAATGAGTCTCTCTCCATGGGAAAATGGCTTTATTGAAAAAGCATATTCTGCTCGAGAAATCGTGTTTTAAACAACAAAAACGACTTCTGGCCTTATTTAGTTCACAGTTTTACTTTTGGAAACCTAGCCCGTATTCATAACGCACTAAACCTTTTTATCGCGTTAAACGCCTTTTCTCGACAAGAAAAGCACAATTTCATCAAAAACAAACAAAACAAGAAAAATGAATCTATTCAGCAAGACATCCTGAAGAGTTACGTGATTTCACCCAATGTCAATGTGTAATTTCTCCAGTTCTGATCATTGTTTTGGTTGTTGGTAGCTTGGTCCAATGCCAAACACAAGTGAATCCTTTTTATGGCTTTAAACGCATTTTCTCCTCGAGGGAAACATGATTTCACTAAAAACGTTATAGTTTAAACATGCCTTTTGTACATGTCTGCAAACACTCAGAGCCTTAAAATAGGGTTATCACCAATGTGTTTTTTGGTGAGACACCTTCTATTTCTGGGTTCTGTGCGTTTTCAGACGAGTGCAATATTCTGATGAAATCCCTCCTTTTAATGCATTTTCTCACAGAAAATGAGTCCCTCTCCATGGGAAAATGGCTTTATTGAAAAAGCATATTCTGCTCGAGAAATCGTGTTTTAAACAACAAAAACGACTTCTGGCCTTATTTAGTTCACAGTTTTACTTTTGGAAACCTAGCCCGTATTCATAACGCACTAAACCTTTTTATCGCGTTAAACGCCTTTTCTCGACAAGAAAAGCACAATTTCATCAAAAACAAACAAAACAAGAAAAATGAATCTATTCAGCAAGTCTGCAACACATCCTGAAGAGTTACGTGATTTCACCCAATGTCAATGTGTAATTTCTCCACTTTTGATCATTGTTTTGGTTGTTGGTAGCTTGGTCCAATGCCAAACACAAGTGAATCCTTTTTATGGCTTTAAACGCATTTTCTCCTCGAGAGAAACATGATTTCACTAAAAACGTTATAGTTTAA
This sequence comes from Lampris incognitus, assembly GCF_029633865.1. Classification (NCBI taxonomy): domain Eukaryota; kingdom Metazoa; phylum Chordata; class Actinopteri; order Lampriformes; family Lampridae; genus Lampris; species Lampris incognitus. The sequence goes on along the minus strand of NC_079225.1, from coordinate 4,511,828 downwards.
ACATGCCTTTTGTACATGTCTGCAAACACTCAGAGCCTTAAAATAGGGTTATCACCAATGTGTTTTTTGGTGAGACACCTTCTATTTCTGGGTTCTGTGCGTTTTCAGACGAGTGCAATATGGATGTTAATTGTTTCTGATGAAATCCCTCCTTTTAATGCATTTTCTCACAGAAAATGAGTCTCTCTCCATGGGAAAATGGCTTTATTGAAAAAGCATATTCTGCTCGAGAAATCGTGTTTTAAACAACAAAAACGACTTCTGGCCTTATTTAGTTCACAGTTTTACTTTTGGAAACCTAGCCCGTATTCATAACGCACTAAACCTTTTTATTGCGTTAAACGCCTTTTCTCGACAAGAAAAGCACAATTTCATCAAAAACAAACAAAACAAGAAAAATGAATCTATTCAGCAAGTCTGCAACACATCCTGAAGAGTTACGTGATTTCACCCAATGTCAATGTGTAATTTCTCCACTTTTGATCATTGTTTTGGTTGTTGGTAGCTTGGTCCAATGCCAAACACAAGTGAATCCTTTTTATGGCTTTAAACGCATTTTCTCCTCGAGAGAAACATGATTTCACTAAAAACGTTATAGTTTAAACATGCCTTTTGTACATGTCTGCAAACACTCAGAGCCTTAAAATAGGGTTATCACCAATGTGTTTTTTGGTGAGACACCTTCTATTTCTGGGTTCTGTGCGTTTTCAGACGAGTGCAATATGGATGTTAATTGTTTCTGATGAAATCCCTCCTTTTAATGCATTTTCTCACAGAAAATGAGTCTCTCTCCATGGGAAAATGGCTTTATTGAAAAAGCATATTCTGCTCGAGAAATCGTGTTTTAAACAACAAAAACGACTTCTGGCCTTATTTAGTTCACAGTTTTACTTTTGGAAACCTAGCCCGTATTCATAACGCACTAAACCTTTTTATCGCGTTAAACGCCTTTTCTCGACAAGAAAAGCACAATTTCATCAAAAACAAACAAAACAAGAAAAATGAATCTATTCAGCAAGTCTGCAACACATCCTGAAGAGTTACGTGATTTCACCCAATGTCAATGTGTAATTTCTCCACTTTTGATCATTGTTTTGGTTGTTGGTAGCTTGGTCCAATGCCAAACACAAGTGAATCCTTTTTATGGCTTTAAACGCATTTTCTCCTCGAGAGAAACATGATTTCACTAAAAACGTTATAGTTTAAACATGCCTTTTGTACATGTCTGCAAACACTCAGAGCCTTAAAATAGGGTTATCACCAATGTGTTTTTTGGTGAGACACCTTCTATTTCTGGGTTCTGTGCGTTTTCAGACGAGTGCAATATGGATGTTAATTGTTTCTGATGAAATCCCTCCTTTTAATGCATTTTCTCACAGAAAATGAGTCTCTCTCCATGGGAAAATGGCTTTATTGAAAAAGCATATTCTGCTCGAGAAATCGTGTTTTAAACAACAAAAACGACTTCTGGCCTTATTTAGTTCACAGTTTTACTTTTGGAAACCTAGCCCGTATTCATAACGCACTAAACCTTTTTATTGCGTTAAACGCCTTTTCTCGACAAGAAAAGCACAATTTCATCAAAAACAAACAAAACAAGAAAAATGAATCTATTCAGCAAGTCTGCAACACATCCTGAAGAGTTACGTGATTTCACCCAATGTCAATGTGTAATTTCTCCAGTTCTGATCATTGTTTTGGTTGTTGGTAGCTTGGTCCAATGCCAAACACAAGTGAATCCTTTTTATGGCTTTAAACGCATTTTCTCCTCGAGAGAAACATGATTTCACTAAAAACGTTATAGTTTAAACATGCCTTTTGTACATGTCTGCAAACACTCAGAGCCTTAAAATAGGGTTATCACCAATGTGTTTTTTGGTGAGACACCTTCTATTTCTGGGTTCTGTGCGTTTTCAGACGAGTGCAATATGGATGTTAATTGTTTCTGATGAAATCCCTCCTTTTAATGCATTTTCTCACAGAAAATGAGTCTCTCTCCATGGGAAAATGGCTTTATTGAAAAAGCATATTCTGCTCGAGAAATCGTGTTTTAAACAACAAAAACGACTTCTGGCCTTATTTAGTTCACAGTTTTACTTTTGGAAACCTAGCCCGTATTCATAACGCACTAAACCTTTTTATCGCGTTAAACGCCTTTTCTCGACAAGAAAAGCACAATTTCATCAAAAACAAACAAAACAAGAAAAATGAATCTATTCAGCAAGACATCCTGAAGAGTTACGTGATTTCACCCAATGTCAATGTGTAATTTCTCCAGTTCTGATCATTGTTTTGGTTGTTGGTAGCTTGGTCCAATGCCAAACACAAGTGAATCCTTTTTATGGCTTTAAACGCATTTTCTCCTCGAGGGAAACATGATTTCACTAAAAACGTTATAGTTTAAACATGCCTTTTGTACATGTCTGCAAACACTCAGAGCCTTAAAATAGGGTTTTCACCAATGTGTTTTTTGGTGAGACACCTTCTATTTCTGGGTTCTGTGCGTTTTCAGACGAGTGCAATATGGATGTTAATTGTTTCTGATGAAATCCCTCCTTTTAATGCATTTTCTCACAGAAAATGAGTCTCTCGCCATGGGAAAATGACTTTATTGAAAAAGCATATTCTGATCGAGAAATCGTGTTTTAAACAACAAAAACGACTTCTGGCCTTATTTAGTTCACAGTTTTACTTTTGGAAACCTAGCCCGTATTCATAACGCACTAAACCTTTTTATCGCGTTAAACGCCTTTTCTCGACAAGAAAAGCACAATTTCATCAAAAACAAACAAAACAAGAAAAATGAATCTATTCAGCAAGTCTGCAACACATCCTGAAGAGTTACGTGATTTCACCCAATGTCAATGTGTAATTTCTCCAGTTCTGATCATTGTTTTGGTTGTTGGTAGCTTGGTCCAATGCCAAACACAAGTGAATCCTTTTTATGGCTTTAAACGCATTTTCTCCTCGAGAGAAACATGATTTCACTAAAAACGTTATAGTTTAAACATGCCTTTTGTACATGTCTGCAAACACTCAGAGCCTTAAAATAGGGTTATCACCAATGTGTTTTTTGGTGAGACACCTTCTATTTCTGGGTTCTGTGCGTTTTCAGACGAGTGCAATATTCTGATGAAATCCCTCCTTTTAATGCATTTTCTCACAGAAAATGAGTCTCTCTCCATGGGAAAATGGCTTTATTGAAAAAGCATATTCTGCTCGAGAAATCGTGTTTTAAACAACAAAAACGACTTCTGGCCTTATTTAGTTCACAGTTTTACTTTTGGAAACCTAGCCCGTATTCATAACGCACTAAACCTTTTTATCGCGTTAAACGCCTTTTCTCGACAAGAAAAGCACAATTTCATCAAAAACAAACAAAACAAGAAAAATGAATCTATTCAGCAAGACATCCTGAAGAGTTACGTGATTTCACCCAATGTCAATGTGTAATTTCTCCAGTTCTGATCATTGTTTTGGTTGTTGGTAGCTTGGTCCAATGCCAAACACAAGTGAATCCTTTTTATGGCTTTAAACGCATTTTCTCCTCGAGGGAAACATGATTTCACTAAAAACGTTATAGTTTAAACATGCCTTTTGTACATGTCTGCAAACACTCAGAGCCTTAAAATAGGGTTTTCACCAATGTGTTTTTTGGTGAGACACCTTCTATTTCTGGGTTCTGTGCGTTTTCAGACGAGTGCAATATGGATGTTAATTGTTTCTGATGAAATCCCTCCTTTTAATGCATTTTCTCACAGAAAATGAGTCTCTCGCCATGGGAAAATGACTTTATTGAAAAAGCATATTCTGCTCGAGAAATCGTGTTTTAAACAACAAAAACGACTTCTGGCCTTATTTAGTTCACAGTTTTACTTTTGGAAACCTAGCCCGTATTCATAACGCACTAAACCTTTTTATCGCGTTAAACGCCTTTTCTCGACAAGAAAAGCACAATTTCATCAAAAACAAACAAAACAAGAAAAATGAATCTATTCAGCAAGTCTGCAACACATCCTGAAGAGTTACGTGATTTCACCCAATGTCAATGTGTAATTTCTCCAGTTCTGATCATTGTTTTGGTTGTTGGTAGCTTGGTCCAATGCCAAACACAAGTGAATCCTTTTTATGGCTTTAAACGCATTTTCTCCTCGAGAGAAACATGATTTCACTAAAAACGTTATAGTTTAAACATGCCTTTTGTACATGTCTGCAAACACTCAGAGCCTTAAAATAGGGTTATCACCAATGTGTTTTTTGGTGAGACACCTTCTATTTCTGGGTTCTGTGCGTTTTCAGACGAGTGCAATATTCTGATGAAATCCCTCCTTTTAATGCATTTTCTCACAGAAAATGAGTCTCTCTCCATGGGAAAATGGCTTTATTGAAAAAGCATATTCTGATCGAGAAATCGTGTTTTAAACAACAAAAACGACTTCTGGCCTTATTTAGTTCACAGTTTTACTTTTGGAAACCTAGCCCGTATTCATAACGCACTAAACCTTTTTATCGCGTTAAACGCCTTTTCTCGACAAGAAAAGCACAATTTCATCAAAAACAAACAAAACAAGAAAAATGAATCTATTCAGCAAGACATCCTGAAGAGTTAAGTGATTTCACCCAATGTCAATGTGTAATTTCTCACTTTTGATCATTGTTTTGGTTGTTGGTAGCTTGGTCCAATGCCAAACACAAGTGAATCCTTTTTATGGCTTTAAACGCATTTTCTCCTCGAGAGAAACATGATTTCACTAAAAACGTTATAGTTTAAACATGCCTTTTGTACATGTCTGCAAACACTCAGAGCCTTAAAATAGGGTTATCACCAATGTGTTTTTTGGTGAGACACCTTCTATTTCTGGGTTCTGTGCGTTTTCAGACGAGTGCAATATTCTGATGAAATCCCTCCTTTTAATGCATTTTCTCACAGAAAATGAGTCTCTCTCCATGGGAAAATGGCTTTATTGAAAAAGCATATTCTGCTCGAGAAATCGTGTTTTAAACAACAAAAACGACTTCTGGCCTTATTTAGTTCACAGTTTTACTTTTGGAAACCTAGCCCGTATTCATAACGCACTAAACCTTTTTATCGCGTTAAACGCCTTTTCTCGACAAGAAAAGCACAATTTCATCAAAAACAAACAAAACAAGAAAAATGAATCTATTCAGCAAGTCTGCAACACATCCTGAAGAGTTACGTGATTTCACCCAATGTCAATGTGTAATTTCTCCACTTTTGATCATTGTTTTGGTTGTTGGTAGCTTGGTCCAATGCCAAACACAAGTGAATCCTTTTTATGGCTTTAAACGCATTTTCTCCTCGAGAGAAACATGATTTCACTAAAAACGTTATAGTTTAAACATGCCTTTTGTACATGTCTGCAAACACTCAGAGCCTTAAAATAGGGTTATCACCAATGTGTTTTTTGGTGAGACACCTTCTATTTCTGGGTTCTGTGCGTTTTCAGACGAGTGCAATATGGATGTTAATTGTTTCTGATGAAATCCCTCCTTTTAATGCATTTTCTCACAGAAAATGAGTCTCTCTCCATGGGAAAATGGCTTTATTGAAAAAGCATATTCTGCTCGAGAAATCGTGTTTTAAACAACAAAAACGACTTCTGGCCTTATTTAGTTCACAGTTTTACTTTTGGAAACCTAGCCCGTATTCATAACGCACTAAACCTTTTTATTGCGTTAAACGCCTTTTCTCGACAAGAAAAGCACAATTTCATCAAAAACAAACAAAACAAGAAAAATGAATCTATTCAGCAAGTCTGCAACACATCCTGAAGAGTTACGTGATTTCACCCAATGTCAATGTGTAATTTCTCCACTTTTGATCATTGTTTTGGTTGTTGGTAGCTTGGTCCAATGCCAAACACAAGTGAATCCTTTTTATGGCTTTAAACGCATTTTCTCCTCGAGAGAAACATGATTTCACTAAAAACGTTATAGTTTAAACATGCCTTTTGTACATGTCTGCAAACACTCAGAGCCTTAAAATAGGGTTATCACCAATGTGTTTTTTGGTGAGACACCTTCTATTTCTGGGTTCTGTGCGTTTTCAGACGAGTGCAATATGGATGTTAATTGTTTCTGATGAAATCCCTCCTTTTAATGCATTTTCTCACAGAAAATGAGTCTCTCTCCATGGGAAAATGGCTTTATTGAAAAAGCATATTCTGCTCGAGAAATCGTGTTTTAAACAACAAAAACGACTTCTGGCCTTATTTAGTTCACAGTTTTACTTTTGGAAACCTAGCCCGTATTCATAACGCACTAAACCTTTTTATCGCGTTAAACGCCTTTTCTCGACAAGAAAAGCACAATTTCATCAAAAACAAACAAAACAAGAAAAATGAATCTATTCAGCAAGACATCCTGAAGAGTTACGTGATTTCACCCAATGTCAATGTGTAATTTCTCCAGTTCTGATCATTTAATTTGGTTGTTGGTAGCTTGGTCCAATGCCAAACACAAGTGAATCCTTTTTATGGCTTTAAACGCATTTTCTCCTCGAGGGAAACATGATTTCACTAAAAACGTTATAGTTTAAACATGCCTTTTGTACATGTCTGCAAACACTCAGAGCCTTAAAATAGGGTTTTCACCAATGTGTTTTTTGGTGAGACACCTTCTATTTCTGGGTTCTGTGCGTTTTCAGACGAGTGCAATATGGATGTTAATTGTTTCTGATGAAATCCCTCCTTTTAATGCATTTTCTCACAGAAAATGAGTCTCTCGCCATGGGAAAATGACTTTATTGAAAAAGCATATTCTGCTCGAGAAATCGTGTTTTAAACAACAAAAACGACTTCTGGCCTTATTTAGTTCACAGTTTTACTTTTGGAAACCTAGCCCGTATTCATAACGCACTAAACCTTTTTATCGCGTTAAACGCCTTTTCTCGACAAGAAAAGCACAATTTCATCAAAAACAAACAAAACAAGAAAAATGAATCTATTCAGCAAGACATCCTGAAGAGTTACGTGATTTCACCCAATGTCAATGTGTAATTTCTCCAGTTCTGATCATTGTTTTGGTTGTTGGTAGCTTGGTCCAATGCCAAACACAAGTGAATCCTTTTTATGGCTTTAAACGCATTTTCTCCTCGAGAGAAACATGATTTCACTAAAAACGTTATAGTTTAAACATGCCTTTTGTACATGTCTGCAAACACTCAGAGCCTTAAAATAGGGTTATCACCAATGTGTTTTTTGGTGAGACACCTTCTATTTCTGGGTTCTGTGCGTTTTCAGACGAGTGCAATATTCTGATGAAATCCCTCCTTTTAATGCATTTTCTCACAGAAAATGAGTCTCTCTCCATGGGAAAATGGCTTTATTGAAAAAGCATATTCTGCTCGAGAAATCGTGTTTTAAACAACAAAAACGACTTCTGGCCTTATTTAGTTCACAGTTTTACTTTTGGAAACCTAGCCCGTATTCATAACGCACTAAACCTTTTTATCGCGTTAAACGCCTTTTCTCGACAAGAAAAGCACAATTTCATCAAAAACAAACAAAACAAGAAAAATGAATCTATTCAGCAAGTCTGCAACACATCCTGAAGAGTTACGTGATTTCACCCAATGTCAATGTGTAATTTCTCCACTTTTGATCATTGTTTTGGTTGTTGGTAGCTTGGTCCAACGCCAAACACAAGTGAATCCTTTTTATGGCTTTAAACGCATTTTCTCCTCGAGAGAAACATGATTTCACTAAAAACGTTATAGTTTAAACATGCCTTTTGTACATGTCTGCAAACACTCAGAGCCTTAAAATAGGGTTATCACCAATGTGTTTTTTGGTGAGACACCTTCTATTTCTGGGTTCTGTGCGTTTTCAGACGAGTGCAATATGGATGTTAATTGTTTCTGATGAAATCCCTCCTTTTAATGCATTTTCTCACAGAAAATGAGTCTCTCTCCATGGGAAAATGGCTTTATTGAAAAAGCATATTCTGCTCGAGAAATCGTGTTTTAAACAACAAAAACGACTTCTGGCCTTATTTAGTTCACAGTTTTACTTTTGGAAACCTAGCCCGTATTCATAACGCACTAAACCTTTTTATCGCGTTAAACGCCTTTTCTCGACAAGAAAAGCACAATTTCATCAAAAACAAACAAAAAAAGAAAAATGAATCTATTCAGCAAGTCTGCAACACATCCTGAAGAGTTACGTGATTTCACCCAATGTCAATGTGTAATTTCTCCAGTTCTGATCATTGTTTTGGTTGTTGGTAGCTTGTCCAATGCCAAACACAAGTGAATCCTTTTTATGGCTTTAAACGCATTTTCTCCTCGAGAGAAACATGATTTCACTAAAAACGTTATAGTTTAAACATGCCTTTTGTACATGTCTGCAAACACTCAGAGCCTTAAAATAGGGTTATCACCAATGTGTTTTTTGGTGAGACACCTTCTATTTCTGGGTTCTGTGCGTTTTCAGACGAGTGCAATATGGATGTTAATTGTTTCTGATGAAATCCCTCCTTTTAATGCATTTTCTCACAGAAAATGAGTCTCTCTCCATGGGAAAATGGCTTTATTGAAAAAGCATATTCTGCTCGAGAAATCGTGTTTTAAACAACAAAAACGACTTCTGGCCTTATTTAGTTCACAGTTTTACTTTTGGAAACCTAGCCCGTATTCATAACGCACTAAACCTTTTTATTGCGTTAAACGCCTTTTCTCGACAAGAAAAGCACAATTTCATCAAAAACAAACAAAACAAGAAAAATGAATCTATTCAGCAAGTCTGCAACACATCCTGAAGAGTTACGTGATTTCACCCAATGTCAATGTGTAATTTCTCCACTTTTGATCATTGTTTTGGTTGTTGGTAGCTTGGTCCAATGCCAAACACAAGTGAATCCTTTTTATGGCTTTAAACGCGTTTTCTCCTCGAGAGAAACATGATTTCACTAAAAACGTTATAGTTTAAACATGCCTTTTGTACATGTCTGCAAACACTCAGAGCCTTAAAATAGGGTTATCACCAATGTGTTTTTTGGTGAGACACCTTCTATTTCTGGGTTCTGTGCGTTTTCAGACGAGTGCAATATGGATGTTAATTGTTTCTGATGAAATCCCTCCTTTTAATGCATTTTCTCACAGAAAATGAGTCTCTCCATGGGAAAATGGCTTTATTGAAAAAGCATATTCTGCTCGAGAAATCGTGTTTTAAACAACAAAAACGACTTCTGGCCTTATTTAGTTCACAGTTTTACTTTTGGAAACCTAGCCCGTATTCATAACGCACTAAACCTTTTTATTGCGTTAAACGCCTTTTCTCGACAAGAAAAGCACAATTTCATCAAAAACAAACAAAACAAGAAAAATGAATCTATTCAGCAAGTCTGCAACACATCCTGAAGAGTTACGTGATTTCACCCAATGTCAATGTGTAATTTCTCCACTTTTGATCATTGTTTTGGTTGTTGGTAGCTTGGTCCAATGCCAAACACAAGTGAATCCTTTTTATGGCTTTAAACGCATTTTCTCCTCGAGAGAAACATGATTTCACTAAAAACGTTATAGTTTAAACATGCCTTTTGTACATGTCTGCAAACACTCAGAGCCTTAAAATAGGGTTATCACCAATGTGTTTTTTGGTGAGACACCTTCTATTTCTGGGTTCTGTGCGTTTTCAGACGAGTGCAATATGGATGTTAATTGTTTCTGATGAAATCCCTCCTTTTAATGCATTTTCTCACAGAAAATGAGTCTCTCTCCATGGGAAAATGGCTTTATTGAAAAAGCATATTCTGCTCGAGAAATCGTGTTTTAAACAACAAAAACGACTTCTGGCCTTATTTAGTTCACAGTTTTACTTTTGGAAACCTAGCCCGTATTCATAACGCACTAAACCTTTTTATCGCGTTAAACGCCTTTTCTCGACAAGAAAAGCACAATTTCATCAAAAACAAACAAAACAAGAAAAATGAATCTATTCAGCAAGACATCCTGAAGAGTTACGTGATTTCACCCAATGTCAATGTGTAATTTCTCCAGTTCTGATCATTGTTTTGGTTGTTGGTAGCTTGGTCCAATGCCAAACACAAGTGAATCCTTTTTATGGCTTTAAACGCATTTTCTCCTCGAGGGAAACATGATTTCACTAAAAACGTTATAGTTTAAACATGCCTTTTGTACATGTCTGCAAACACTCAGAGCCTTAAAATAGGGTTTTCACCAATGTGTTTTTTGGTGAGACACCTTCTATTTCTGGGTTCTGTGCGTTTTCAGACGAGTGCAATATGGATGTTAATTGTTTCTGATGAAATCCCTCCTTTTAATGCATTTTCTCACAGAAAATGAGTCTCTCGCCATGGGAAAATGACTTTATTGAAAAAGCATATTCTGCTCGAGAAATCGTGTTTTAAACAACAAAAACGACTTCTGGCCTTATTTAGTTCACAGTTTTACTTTTGGAAACCTAGCCCGTATTCATAACGCACTAAACCTTTTTATCGCGTTAAACGCCTTTTCTCGACAAGAAAAGCACAATTTCATCAAAAACAAACAAAACAAGAAAAATGAATCTATTCAGCAAGTCTGCAACACATCCTGAAGAGTTACGTGATTTCACCCAATGTCAATGTGTAATTTCTCCAGTTCTGATCATTGTTTTGGTTGTTGGTAGCTTGGTCCAATGCCAAACACAAGTGAATCCTTTTTATGGCTTTAAACGCATTTTCTCCTCGAGAGAAACATGATTTCACTAAAAACGTTATAGTTTAAACATGCCTTTTGTACATGTCTGCAAACACTCAGAGCCTTAAAATAGGGTTATCACCAATGTGTTTTTTGGTGAGACACCTTCTATTTCTGGGTTCTGTGCGTTTTCAGACGAGTGCAATATGGATGTTAATTGTTTCTGATGAAATCCCTCCTTTTAATGCATTTTCTCACAGAAAATGAGTCTCTCTCCATGGGAAAATGGCTTTATTGAAAAAGCATATTCTGCTCGAGAAATCGTGTTTTAAACAACAAAAACGACTTCTGGCCTTATTTAGTTCACAGTTTTACTTTTGGAAACCTAGCCCGTATTCATAACGCACTAAACCTTTTTATTGCGTTAAACGCCTTTTCTCGACAAGAAAAGCACAATTTCATCAAAAACAAACAAAACAAGAAAAATGAATCTATTCAGCAAGTCTGCAACACATCCTGAAGAGTTACGTGATTTCACCCAATGTCAATGTGTAATTTCTCCACTTTTGATCATTGTTTTGGTTGTTGGTAGCTTGGTCCAATGCCAAACACAAGTGAATCCTTTTTATGGCTTTAAACGCATTTTCTCCTCGAGAGAAACATGATTTCACTAAAAACGTTATAGTTTAAACATGCCTTTTGTACATGTCTGCAAACACTCAGAGCCTTAAAATAGGGTTATCACCAATGTGTTTTTTGGTGAGACACCTTCTATTTCTGGGTTCTGTGCGTTTTCAGACGAGTGCAATATGGATGTTAATTGTTTCTGATGAAATCCCTCCTTTTAATGCATTTTCTCACAGAAAATGAGTCTCTCCATGGGAAAATGGCTTTATTGAAAAAGCATATTCTGCTCGAGAAATCGTGTTTTAAACAACAAAAACGACTTCTGGCCTTATTTAGTTCACAGTTTTACTTTTGGAAACCTAGCCCGTATTCATAACGCACTAAACCTTTTTATCGCGTTAAACGCCTTTTCTCGACAAGAAAAGCACAATTTCATCAAAAACAAACAAAACAAGAAAAATGAATCTATTCAGCAAGTCTGCAACACATCCTGAAGAGTTACGTGATTTCACCCAATGTCAATGTGTAATTTCTCCACTTTTGATCATTGTTTTGGTTGTTGGTAGCTTGGTCCAATGCCAAACACAAGTGAATCCTTTTTATGGCTTTAAACGCATTTTCTCCTCGAGAGAAACATGATTTCACTAAAAACGTTATAGTTTAAACATGCCTTTTGTACATGTCTGCAAACACTCAGAGCCTTAAAATAGGGTTATCACCAATGTGTTTTTTGGTGAGACACCTTCTATTTCTGGGTTCTGTGCGTTTTCAGACGAGTGCAATATGGATGTTAATTGTTTCTGATGAAATCCCTCCTTTTAATGCATTTTCTCACAGAAAATGAGTCTCTCTCCATGGGAAAATGGCTTTATTGAAAAAGCATATTCTGCTCGAGAAATCGTGTTTTAAACAACAAAAACGACTTCTGGCCTTATTTAGTTCACAGTTTTACTTTTGGAAACCTAGCCCGTATTCATAACGCACTAAACCTTTTTATCGCGTTAAACGCCTTTTCTCGACAAGAAAAGCACAATTTCATCAAAAACAAACAAAACAAGAAAAATGAATCTATTCAGCAAGACATCCTGAAGAGTTACGTGATTTCACCCAATGTCAATGTGTAATTTCTCCAGTTCTGATCATTGTTTTGGTTGTTGGTAGCTTGGTCCAATGCCAAACACAAGTGAATCCTTTTTATGGCTTTAAACGTATTTTCTCCTCGAGGGAAACATGATTTCACTAAAAACGTTATAGTTTAAACATGCCTTTTGTACATGTCTGCAAACACTCAGAGCCTTAAAATAGGGTTTTCACCAATGTGTTTTTTGGTGAGACACCTTCTATTTCTGGGTTCTGTGCGTTTTCAGACGAGTGCAATATGGATGTTAATTGTTTCTGATGAAATCCCTCCTTTTAATGCATTTTCTCACAGAAAATGAGTCTCTCGCCATGGGAAAATGACTTTATTGAAAAAGCATATTCTGCTCGAGAAATCGTGTTTTAAACAACAAAAACGACTTCTGGCCTTATTTAGTTCACAGTTTTACTTTTGGAAACCTAGCCCGTATTCATAACGCACTAAACCTTTTTATCGCGTTAAACGCCTTTTCTCGACAAGAAAAGCACAATTTCATCAAAAACAAACAAAACAAGAAAAATGAATCTATTCAGCAAGTCTGCAACACATCCTGAAGAGTTACGTGATTTCACCCAATGTCAATGTGTAATTTCTCCAGTTCTGATCATTGTTTTGGTTGTTGGTAGCTTGGTCCAATGCCAAACACAAGTGAATCCTTTTTATGGCTTTAAACGCATTTTCTCCTCGAGAGAAACATGATTTCACTAAAAACGTTATAGTTTAAACATGCCTTTTGTACATGTCTGCAAACACTCAGAGCCTTAAAATAGGGTTATCACCAATGTGTTTTTTGGTGAGACACCTTCTATTTCTGGGTTCTGTGCGTTTTCAGACGAGTGCAATATTCTGATGAAATCCCTCCTTTTAATGCATTTTCTCACAGAAAATGAGTCTCTCTCCATGGGAAAATGGCTTTATTGAAAAAGCATATTCTGCTCGAGAAATCGTGTTTTAAACAACAAAAACGACTTCTGGCCTTATTTAGTTCACAGTTTTACTTTTGGAAACCTAGCCCGTATTCATAACGCACTAAACCTTTTTATCGCGTTAAACGCCTTTTCTCGACAAGAAAAGCACAATTTCATCAAAAACAAACAAAACAAGAAAAATGAATCTATTCAGCAAGACATCCTGAAGAGTTAAGTGATTTCACCCAATGTCAATGTGTAATTTCTCCACTTTTGATCATTGTTTTGGTTGTTGGTAGCTTGGTCCAATGCCAAACACAAGTGAATCCTTTTTATGGCTTTAAACGCATTTTCTCCTCGAGAGAAACATGATTTCACTAAAAACGTTATAGTTTAAACATGCCTTTTGTACATGTCTGCAAACACTCAGAGCCTTAAAATAGGGTTATCACCAATGTGTTTTTTGGTGAGACACCTTCTATTTCTGGGTTCTGTGCGTTTTCAGACGAGTGCAATATTCTGATGAAATCCCTCCTTTTAATGCATTTTCTCACAGAAAATGAGTCTCTCTCCATGGGAAAATGGCTTTATTGAAAAAGCATATTCTGCTCGAGAAATCGTGTTTTAAACAACAAAAACGACTTCTGGCCTTATTTAGTTCACAGTTTTACTTTTGGAAACCTAGCCCGTATTCATAACGCACTAAACCTTTTTATCGCGTTAAACGCCTTTTCTCGACAAGAAAAGCACAATTTCATCAAAAACAAACAAAACAAGAAAAATGAATCTATTCAGCAAGTCTGCAACACATCCTGAAGAGTTACGTGATTTCACCCAATGTCAATGTGTAATTTCTCCACTTTTGATCATTGTTTTGGTTGTTGGTAGCTTGGTCCAATGCCAAACACAAGTGAATCCTTTTTATGGCTTTAAACGCATTTTCTCCTCGAGAGAAACATGATTTCACTAAAAACGTTATAGTTTAAACATGCCTTTTGTACATGTCTGCAAACACTCAGAGCCTTAAAATAGGGTTATCACCAATGTGTTTTTTGGTGAGACACCTTCTATTTCTGGGTTCTGTGCGTTTTCAGACGAGTGCAATATGGATGTTAATTGTTTCTGATGAAATCCCTCCTTTTAATGCATTTTCTCACAGAAAATGAGTCTCTCTCCATGGGATAATGGCTTTATTGAAAAAGCATATTCTGCTCGAGAAATCGTGTTTTAAACAACAAAAACGACTTCTGGCCTTATTTAGTTCACAGTTTTACTTTTGGAAACCTAGCCCGTATTCATAACGCACTAAACCTTTTTATCGCGTTAAACGCCTTTTCTCGACAAGAAAAGCACAATTTCATCAAAAACAAACAAAACAAGAAAAATGAATCTATTCAGCAAGTCTGCAACACATCCTGAAGAGTTACGTGATTTCACCCAATGTCAATGTGTAATTTCTCCAGTTCTGATCATTGTTCTGGTTGTTGGTAGCTTGGTCCAATGCCAAACACAAGTGAATCCTTTTTATGGCTTTAAACGCATTTTCTCCTCGAGAGAAACATGATTTCACTAAAAACGTTATAGTTTAAACATGCCTTTTGTACATGTCTGCAAACACTCAGAGCCTTAAAATAGGGTTATCACCAATGTGTTTTTTGGTGAGACACCTTCTATTTCTGGGTTCTGTGCGTTTTCAGACGAGTGCAATATTCTGATGAAATCCCTCCTTTTAATGCATTTTCTCACAGAAAATGAGTCTCTCTCCATGGGAAAATGGCTTTATTGAAAAAGCATATTCTGCTCGAGAAATCGTGTTTTAAACAACAAAAACGACTTCTGGCCTTATTTAGTTCACAGTTTTACTTTTGGAAACCTAGCCCGTATTCATAACGCACTAAACCTTTTTATCGCGTTAAACGCCTTTTCTCGACAAGAAAAGCACAATTTCATCAAAAACAAACAAAACAAGAAAAATGAATCTATTCAGCAAGACATCCTGAAGAGTTACGTGATTTCACCCAATGTCAATGTGTAATTTCTCCAGTTCTGATCATTGTTTTGGTTGTTGGTAGCTTGGTCCAATGCCAAACACAAGTGAATCCTTTTTATGGCTTTAAACGCATTTTCTCCTCGAGAGAAACATGATTTCACTAAAAACGTTATAGTTTAAACATGCCTTTTGTACATGTCTGCAAACACTCAGAGCCTTAAAATAGGGTTATCACCAATGTGTTTTTTGGTGAGACACCTTCTATTTCTGGGTTCTGTGCGTTTTCAGACGAGTGCAATATTCTGATGAAATCCCTCCTTTTAATGCATTTTCTCACAGAAAATGAGTCTCTCTCCATGGGAAAATGGCTTTATTGAAAAAGCATATTCTGCTCGAGAAATCGTGTTTTAAACAACAAAAACGACTTCTGGCCTTATTTAGTTCACAGTTTTACTTTTGGAAACCTAGCCCGTATTCATAACGCACTAAACCTTTTTATCGCGTTAAACGCCTTTTCTCGACAAGAAAAGCACAATTTCATCAAAAACAAACAAAACAAGAAAAATGAATCTATTCAGCAAGTCTGCAACACATCCTGAAGAGTTACGTGATTTCACCCAATGTCAATGTGTAATTTCTCCAGTTCTGATCATTGTTTTGGTTGTTGGTAGCTTGGTCCAATGCCAAACACAAGTGAATCCTTTTTATGGCTTCAAACGCATTTTCTCCTCGAGAGAAACATGATTTCACTAAAAACGTTATAGTTTAAACATGCCTTTTGTACATGTCTGCAAACACTCAGAGCCTTAAAATAGGGTTATCACCAATGTGTTTTTTGGTGAGACACCTTCTATTTCTGGGTTCTGTGCGTTTTCAGACGAGTGCAATATTCTGATGAAATCCCTCCTTTTAATGCATTTTCTCACAGAAAATGAGTCTCTCTCCATGGGAAAATGGCTTTATTGAAAAAGCATATTCTGCTCGAGAAATCGTGTTTTAAACAACAAAAACGACTTCTGGCCTTATTTAGTTCACAGTTTTACTTTTGGAAACCTAGCCCGTATTCATAACGCACTAAACCTTTTTATCGCGTTAAACGCCTTTTCTCGACAAGAAAAGCACAATTTCATCAAAAACAAACAAAACAAGAAAAATGAATCTATTCAGCAAGTCTGCAACACATCCTGAAGAGTTACGTGATTTCACCCAATGTCAATGTGTAATTTCTCCAGTTCTGATCATTGTTTTGGTTGTTGGTAGTTTGGTCCAATGCCAAACACAAGTGAATCCTTTTTATGGCTTTAAACGCATTTTCTCCTCGAGAGAAACATGATTTCACTAAAAACGTTATAGTTTAAACATGCCTTTTGTACATGTCTGCAAACACTCAGAGCCTTAAAATAGGGTTATCACCAATGTGTTTTTTGGTGAGACACCTTCTATTTCTGGGTTCTGTGCGTTTTCAGACGAGTGCAATATGGATGTTAATTGTTTCTGATGAAATCCCTCCTTTTAATGCATTTTCTCACAGAAAATGAGTCTCTCTCCATGGGAAAATGGCTTTATTGAAAAAGCATATTCTGCTCGAGAAATCGTGTTTTAAACAACAAAAACGACTTCTGGCCTTATTTAGTTCACAGTTTTACTTTTGGAAACCTAGCCCGTATTCATAACGCAATAAACCTTTTTATCGCGTTAAACGCCTTTTCTCGACAAGAAAAGCACAATTTCATCAAAAACAAACAAAACAAGAAAAATGAATCTATTCAGCAAGACATCCTGAAGAGTTACGTGATTTCACCCAATGTCAATGTGTAATTTCTCCAGTTCTGATCAGTGTTTTGGTTGTTGGTAGCTTGGTCCAATGCCAAACACAAGTGAATCCTTTTTATGGCTTTAAACGCATTTTCTCCTCGAGAGAAACATGATTTCACTAAAAACGTTATAGTTTAAACATGCCTTTTGTACATGTCTGCAAACACTCAGAGCCTTAAAATAGGGTTATCACCAATGTGTTTTTTGGTGAGACACCTTCTATTTCTGGGTTCTGTGCGTTTTCAGACGAGTGCAATATTCTGATGAAATCCCTCCTTTTAATGCATTTTCTCACAGAAAATGAGTCTCTCTCCATGGGAAAATGGCTTTATTGAAAAAGCATATTCTGCTCGAGAAATCGTGTTTTAAACAACAAAAACGACTTCTGGCCTTATTTAGTTCACAGTTTTACTTTTGGAAACCTAGCCCGTATTCATAACGCACTAAACCTTTTTATCGCGTTAAACGCCTTTTCTCGACAAGAAAAGCACAATTTCATCAAAAACAAACAAAACAAGAAAAATGAATCTATTCAGCAAGACATCCTGAAGAGTTACGTGATTTCACCCAATGTCAATGTGTAATTTCTCCAGTTCTGATCATTGTTTTGGTTGTTGGTAGCTTGGTCCAATGCCAAACACAAGTGAATCCTTTTTATGGCTTTAAACGCATTTTCTCCTCGAGAGAAACATGATTTCACTAAAAACGTTATAGTTTAAACATGCCTTTTGTACATGTCTGCAAACACTCAGAGCCTTAAAATAGGGTTATCACCAATGTGTTTTTTGGTGAGACACCTTCTATTTCTGGGTTCTGTGCGTTTTCAGACGAGTGCAATATTCTGATGAAATCCCTCCTTTTAATGCATTTTCTCACAGAAAATGAGTCTCTCTCCATGGGAAAATGGCTTTATTGAAAAAGCATATTCTGCTCGAGAAATCGTGTTTTAAACAACAAAAACGACTTCTGGCCTTATTTAGTTCACAGTTTTACTTTTGGAAACCTAGCCCGTATTCATAACGCACTAAACCTTTTTATCGCGTTAAACGCCTTTTCTCGACAAGAAAAGCACAATTTCATCAAAAACAAACAAAACAAGAAAAATGAATCTATTCAGCAAGTCTGCAACACATCCTGAAGAGTTACGTGATTTCACCCAATGTCAATGTGTAATTTCTCCAGTTCTGATCATTGTTTTGGTTGTTGGTAGCTTGGTCCAATGCCAAACACAAGTGAATCCTTTTTATGGCTTTAAACGCATTTTCTCCTCGAGAGAAACATGATTTCACTAAAAACGTTATAGTTTAAACATGCCTTTTGTACATGTCTGCAAACACTCAGAGCCTTAAAATAGGGTTTTCACCAATGTGTTTTTTGGTGAGACACCTTCTATTTCTGGGTTCTGTGCGTTTTCAGACGAGTGCAATATTCTGATGAAATCCCTCCTTTTAATGCATTTTCTCACAGAAAATGAGTCTCTCTCCATGGGAAAATGGCTTTATTGAAAAAGCATATTCTGCTCGAGAAATCGTGTTTTAAACAACAAAAACGACTTCTGGCCTTATTTAGTTCACAGTTTTACTTTTGGAAACCTAGCCCGTATTCATAACGCACTAAACCTTTTTATCGCGTTAAACGCCTTTTCTCGACAAGAAAAGCACAATTTCATCAAAAACAAACAAAACAAGAAAAATGAATCTATTCAGCAAGACATCCTGAAGAGTTACGTGATTTCACCCAATGTCAATGTGTAATTTCTCCAGTTCTGATCATTGTTTTGGTTGTTGGTAGCTTGGTCCAATGCCAAACACAAGTGAATCCTTTTTATGGCTTTAAACGCATTTTCTCCTCGAGAGAAACATGATTTCACTAAAAACGTTATAGTTTAAACATGCCTGTTGTACATGTCTGCAAACACTCAGAGCCTTAAAATAGCGTTTTCACCAATGTGTTTTTTGGTGAGACACCTTCTATTTCTGGGTTCTGTGCGTTTTCAGACGAGTGCAATATGGATGTTAATTGTTTCTGATGAAATCCCTCCTTTTAATGCATTTTCTCACAGAAAATGAGTCTCTCGCCATGGGAAAATGACTTTTTTGAAAAAGCATATTCTGCTCGAGAAATCGTGTTTTAAACAACAAAAACGACTTCTGGCCTTATTTAGTTCACAGTTTTACTTTTGGAAACCTAGCCCGTATTCATAACGCACTAAACCTTTTTATCGCGTTAAACGCCTTTTCTCGACAAGAAAAGCACAATTTCATCAAAAACAAACAAAACAAGAAAAATGAATCTATTCAGCAAGTCTGCAACACATCCTGAAGAGTTACGTGATTTCACCCAATGTCAATGTGTAATTTCTCCACTTTTGATCATTGTTTTGGTTGTTGGTAGCTTGGTCCAATGCCAAACACAAGTGAATCCTTTTTATGGCTTTAAACGCATTTTCTCCTCGAGAGAAACATGATTTCACTAAAAACGTTATAGTTTAAACATGCCTTTTGTACATGTCTGCAAACACTCAGAGCCTTAAAATAGGGTTATCACCAATGTGTTTTTTGGTGAGACACCTTCTATTTCTGGGTTCTGTGCGTTTTCAGACGAGTGCAATATTCTGATGAAATCCCTCCTTTTAATGCATTTTCTCACAGAAAATGAGTCTCTCTCCATGGGAAAATGGCTTTATTGAAAAAGCATATTCTGCTCGAGAAATCGTGTTTTAAACAACAAAAACGACTTCTGGCCTTATTTAGTTCACAGTTTTACTTTTGGAAACCTAGCCCGTATTCATAACGCAATAAACCTTTTTATCGCGTTAAACGCCTTTTCTCGACAAGAAAAGCACAATTTCATCAAAAACAAACAAAACAAGAAAAATGAATCTATTCAGCAAGACATCCTGAAGAGTTACGTGATTTCACCCAATGTCAATGTGTAATTTCTCCAGTTCTGATCATTGTTTTGGTTGTTGGTAGCTTGGTCCAATGCCAAACACAAGTGAATCCTTTTTATGGCTTCAAACGCATTTTCTCCTCGAGAGAAACATGATTTCACTAAAAACGTTATAGTTTAAACATGCCTTTTGTACATGTCTGCAAACACTCAGAGCCTTAAAATAGGGTTATCACCAATGTGTTTTTTGGTGAGACACCTTCTATTTCTGGGTTCTGTGCGTTTTCAGACGAGTGCAATATTCTGATGAAATCCCTCCTTTTAATGCATTTTCTCACAGAAAATGAGTCTCTCTCCATGGGAAAATGGCTTTATTGAAAAAGCATATTCTGCTCGAGAAATCGTGTTTTAAACAACAAAAACGACTTCTGGCCTTATTTAGTTCACAGTTTTACTTTTGGAAACCTAGCCCGTATTCATAACGCACTAAACCTTTTTATCGCGTTAAACGCCTTTTCTCGACAAGAAAAGCACAATTTCATCAAAAACAAACAAAACAAGAAAAATGAATCTATTCAGCAAGTCTGCAACACATCCTGAAGAGTTACGTGATTTCACCCAATGTCAATGTGTAATTTCTCCAGTTCTGATCATTGTTTTGGTTGTTGGTAGTTTGGTCCAATGCCAAACACAAGTGAATCCTTTTTATGGCTTTAAACGCATTTTCTCCTCGAGAGAAACATGATTTCACTAAAAACGTTATAGTTTAAACATGCCTTTTGTACATGTCTGCAAACACTCAGAGCCTTAAAATAGGGTTATCACCAATGTGTTTTTTGGTGAGACACCTTCTATTTCTGGGTTCTGTGCGTTTTCAGACGAGTGCAATATGGATGTTAATTGTTTCTGATGAAATCCCTCCTTTTAATGCATTTTCTCACAGAAAATGAGTCTCTCTCCATGGGAAAATGGCTTTATTGAAAAAGCATATTCTGCTCGAGAAATCGTGTTTTAAACAACAAAAACGACTTCTGGCCTTATTTAGTTCACAGTTTTACTTTTGGAAACCTAGCCCGTATTCATAACGCAATAAACCTTTTTATCGCGTTAAACGCCTTTTCTCGACAAGAAAAGCACAATTTCATCAAAAACAAACAAAACAAGAAAAATGAATCTATTCAGCAAGACATCCTGAAGAGTTACGTGATTTCACCCAATGTCAATGTGTAATTTCTCCAGTTCTGATCAGTGTTTTGGTTGTTGGTAGCTTGGTCCAATGCCAAACACAAGTGAATCCTTTTTATGGCTTTAAACGCATTTTCTCCTCGAGAGAAACATGATTTCACTAAAAACGTTATAGTTTAAACATGCCTTTTGTACATGTCTGCAAACACTCAGAGCCTTAAAATAGGGTTATCACCAATGTGTTTTTTGGTGAGACACCTTCTATTTCTGGGTTCTGTGCGTTTTCAGACGAGTGCAATATTCTGATGAAATCCCTCCTTTTAATGCATTTTCTCACAGAAAATGAGTCTCTCTCCATGGGAAAATGGCTTTATTGAAAAAGCATATTCTGCTCGAGAAATCGTGTTTTAAACAACAAAAACGACTTCTGGCCTTATTTAGTTCACAGTTTTACTTTTGGAAACCTAGCCCGTATTCATAACGCACTAAACCTTTTTATCGCGTTAAACGCCTTTTCTCGACAAGAAAAGCACAATTTCATCAAAAACAAACAAAACAAGAAAAATGAATCTATTCAGCAAGACATCCTGAAGAGTTACGTGATTTCACCCAATGTCAATGTGTAATTTCTCCAGTTCTGATCATTGTTTTGGTTGTTGGTAGCTTGGTCCAATGCCAAACACAAGTGAATCCTTTTTATGGCTTTAAACGCATTTTCTCCTCGAGAGAAACATGATTTCACTAAAAACGTTATAGTTTAAACATGCCTTTTGTACATGTCTGCAAACACTCAGAGCCTTAAAATAGGGTTATCACCAATGTGTTTTTTGGTGAGACACCTTCTATTTCTGGGTTCTGTGCGTTTTCAGACGAGTGCAATATTCTGATGAAATCCCTCCTTTTAATGCATTTTCTCACAGAAAATGAGTCTCTCTCCATGGGAAAATGGCTTTATTGAAAAAGCATATTCTGCTCGAGAAATCGTGTTTTAAACAACAAAAACGACTTCTGGCCTTATTTAGTTCACAGTTTTACTTTTGGAAACCTAGCCCGTATTCATAACGCACTAAACCTTTTTATCGCGTTAAACGCCTTTTCTCGACAAGAAAAGCACAATTTCATCAAAAACAAACAAAACAAGAAAAATGAATCTATTCAGCAAGTCTGCAACACATCCTGAAGAGTTACGTGATTTCACCCAATGTCAATGTGTAATTTCTCCAGTTCTGATCATTGTTTTGGTTGTTGGTAGCTTGGTCCAATGCCAAACACAAGTGAATCCTTTTTATGGCTTTAAACGCATTTTCTCCTCGAGAGAAACATGATTTCACTAAAAACGTTATAGTTTAAACATGCCTTTTGTACATGTCTGCAAACACTCAGAGCCTTAAAATAGGGTTTTCACCAATGTGTTTTTTGGTGAGACACCTTCTATTTCTGGGTTCTGTGCGTTTTCAGACGAGTGCAATATTCTGATGAAATCCCTCCTTTTAATGCATTTTCTCACAGAAAATGAGTCTCTCTCCATGGGAAAATGGCTTTATTGAAAAAGCATATTCTGCTCGAGAAATCGTGTTTTAAACAACAAAAACGACTTCTGGCCTTATTTAGTTCACAGTTTTACTTTTGGAAACCTAGCCCGTATTCATAACGCACTAAACCTTTTTATCGCGTTAAACGCCTTTTCTCGACAAGAAAAGCACAATTTCATCAAAAACAAACAAAACAAGAAAAATGAATCTATTCAGCAAGACATCCTGAAGAGTTACGTGATTTCACCCAATGTCAATGTGTAATTTCTCCAGTTCTGATCATTGTTTTGGTTGTTGGTAGCTTGGTCCAATGCCAAACACAAGTGAATCCTTTTTATGGCTTTAAACGCATTTTCTCCTCGAGAGAAACATGATTTCACTAAAAACGTTATAGTTTAAACATGCCTGTTGTACATGTCTGCAAACACTCAGAGCCTTAAAATAGCGTTTTCACCAATGTGTTTTTTGGTGAGACACCTTCTATTTCTGGGTTCTGTGCGTTTTCAGACGAGTGCAATATGGATGTTAATTGTTTCTGATGAAATCCCTCCTTTTAATGCATTTTCTCACAGAAAATGAGTCTCTCGCCATGGGAAAATGACTTTTTTGAAAAAGCATATTCTGCTCGAGAAATCGTGTTTTAAACAACAAAAACGACTTCTGGCCTTATTTAGTTCACAGTTTTACTTTTGGAAACCTAGCCCGTATTCATAACGCACTAAACCTTTTTATCGCGTTAAACGCCTTTTCTCGACAAGAAAAGCACAATTTCATCAAAAACAAACAAAACAAGAAAAATGAATCTATTCAGCAAGTCTGCAACACATCCTGAAGAGTTACGTGATTTCACCCAATGTCAATGTGTAATTTCTCCACTTTTGATCATTGTTTTGGTTGTTGGTAGCTTGGTCCAATGCCAAACACAAGTGAATCCTTTTTATGGCTTTAAACGCATTTTCTCCTCGAGAGAAACATGATTTCACTAAAAACGTTATAGTTTAAACATGCCTTTTGTACATGTCTGCAAACACTCAGAGCCTTAAAATAGGGTTATCACCAATGTGTTTTTTGGTGAGACACCTTCTATTTCTGGGTTCTGTGCGTTTTCAGACGAGTGCAATATTCTGATGAAATCCCTCCTTTTAATGCATTTTCTCACAGAAAATGAGTCTCTCTCCATGGGAAAATGGCTTTATTGAAAAAGCATATTCTGCTCGAGAAATCGTGTTTTAAACAACAAAAACGACTTCTGGCCTTATTTAGTTCACAGTTTTACTTTTGGAAACCTAGCCCGTATTCATAACGCAATAAACCTTTTTATCGCGTTAAACGCCTTTTCTCGACAAGAAAAGCACAATTTCATCAAAAACAAACAAAACAAGAAAAATGAATCTATTCAGCAAGACATCCTGAAGAGTTACGTGATTTCACCCAATGTCAATGTGTAATTTCTCCAGTTCTGATCATTGTTTTGGTTGTTGGTAGCTTGGTCCAATGCCAAACACAAGTGAATCCTTTTTATGGCTTTAAACGCATTTTCTCCTCGAGGGAAACATGATTTCACTAAAAACGTTATAGTTTAAACATGCCTTTTGTACATGTCTGCAAACACTCAGAGCCTTAAAATAGCGTTTTCACCAATGTGTTTGTTGGTGAGACACCTTCTATTTCTGGGTTCTGTGCGTTTTCAGACGAGTGCAATATGGATGTTAATTGTTTCTGATGAAATCCCTCCTTTTAATGCATTTTCTCACAGAAAATGAGTCTCTCGCCATGGGAAAATGACTTTTTTGAAAAAGCATATTCTGCTCGAGAAATCGTGTTTTAAACAATATGAACGACTTCCGGCCTTATTTAGTTCACAGTTTTACTTTTGGTAACCTAGCCCGTATTCATAACGCACTAAACCTTTTTATCGCGTTAAACGCCTTTTCTCGACAAGAAAAGCACAATTTCATCAAAAACAAACAAAACAAGAAAAATGAATCTATTCAGCAAGTCTGCAACACATCCTGAAGAGTTACGTGATTTCACCCAATGTCAATGTGTAATTTCTCCAGTTCTGATCATTGTTTTGGTTGTTGGTAGCTTGGTCCAATGCCAAACACAAGTGAATCCTTTTTATGGCTTTAAACGCATTTTCTCCTCGAGAGAAACATGATTTCACT
This sequence comes from Lampris incognitus, assembly GCF_029633865.1. NCBI lineage: Eukaryota > Metazoa > Chordata > Actinopteri > Lampriformes > Lampridae > Lampris > Lampris incognitus. The sequence goes on along the minus strand of NC_079225.1, from coordinate 4,486,913 downwards.
AAAAACGTTATAGTTTAAACATGCCTTTTGTACATGTCTGCAAACACTCAGAGCCTTAAAATAGGGTTATCACCAATGTGTTTTTTGGTGAGACACCTTCTATTTCTGGGTTCTGTGCGTTTTCAGACGAGTGCAATATTCTGATGAAATCCCTCCTTTTAATGCATTTTCTCACAGAAAATGAGTCTCTCTCCATGGGAAAATGGCTTTATTGAAAAAGCATATTCTGCTCGAGAAATCGTGTTTTAAACAACAAAAACGACTTCTGGCATTATTTAGTTCACAGTTTTACTTTTGGAAACCTAGCCCGTATTCATAACGCACTAAACCTTTTTATCGCGTTAAACGCCTTTTCTCGACAAGAAAAGCACAATTTCATCAAAAACAAACAAAACAAGAAAAATGAATCTATTCAGCAAGACATCCTGAAGAGTTACGTGATTTCACCCAATGTCAATGTGTAATTTCTCCAGTTCTGATCATTGTTTTGGTTGTTGGTAGCTTGGTCCAATGCCAAACACAAGTGAATCCTTTTTATGGCTTTAAACGCATTTTCTCCTCGAGAGAAACATGATTTCACTAAAAACGTTATAGTTTAAACATGCCTTTTGTACATGTCTGCAAACACTCAGAGCCTTAAAATAGCATTTTCACCAATGTGTTTTTTGGTGAGACACCTTCTATTTCTGGGTTCTGTGCGTTTTCAGACGAGTGCAATATGGATGTTAATTGTTTCTGATGAAATCCCTCCTTTTAATGCATTTTCTCACAGAAAATGAGTCTCTCTCCATGGGAAAATGGCTTTATTGAAAAAGCATATTCTGCTCGAGAAATCGTGTTTTAAACAACAAAAACGACTTCTGGCCTTATTTAGTTCACAGTTTTACTTTTGGAAACCTAGCCCGTATTCATAACGCACTAAACCTTTTTATCGCGTTAAACGCCTTTTCTCGACAAGAAAAGCACAATTTCATCAAAAACAAACAAAACAAGAAAAATGAATCTATTCAGCAAGTCTGCAACACATCCTGAAGAGTTACGTGATTTCACCCAATGTCAATGTGTAATTTCTCCAGTTCTGATCATTGTTCTGGTTGTTGGTAGCTTGGTCCAATGCCAAACACAAGTGAATCCTTTTTATGGCTTTAAACGCATTTTCTCCTCGAGAGAAACATGATTTCACTAAAAACGTTATAGTTTAAACATGCCTTTTGTACATGTCTGCAAACACTCAGAGCCTTAAAATAGGGTTATCACCAATGTGTTTTTTGGTGAAACACCTTCTATTTCTGGGTTCTGTGCGTTTTCAGACGAGTGCAATTTTCTGATGAAATCCCTCCTTTTAATGCATTTTCTCACAGAAAATGAGTCTCTCTCCATGGGAAAATGGCTTTATTGAAAAAGCATATTCTGCTCGAGAAATCGTGTTTTAAACAACAAAAACGACTTCTGGCCTTATTTAGTTCACAGTTTTACTTTTGGAAACCTAGCCCGTATTCATAACGCACTAAACCTTTTTATCGCGTTAAACGCCTTTTCTCGACAAGAAAAGCACAATTTCCTCAAAAACAAACAAAACAAGAAAAATGAATCTATTCAGCAAGACATCCTGAAGAGTTACGTGATTTCACCCAATGTCAATGTGTAATTTCTCCAGTTCTGATCATTGTTTTGGTTGTTGGTAGCTTGGTCCAATGCCAAACACAAGTGAATCCTTTTTATGGCTTTAAACGCATTTTCTCCTCGAGAGAAACATGATTTCACTAAAAACGTTATAGTTTAAACATGCCTTTTGTACATGTCTGCAAACACTCAGAGCCTTAAAATAGCATTTTCACCAATGTGTTTTTTGGTGAGACACCTTCTATTTCTGGGTTCTGTGCGTTTTCAGACGAGTGCAATATGGATGTTAATTGTTTCTGATGAAATCCCTCCTTTTAATGCATTTTCTCACAGAAAATGAGTCTCTCTCCATGGGAAAATGGCTTTATTGAAAAAGCATATTCTGCTCGAGAAATCGTGTTTTAAACAACAAAAACGACTTCTGGCCTTATTTAGTTCACAGTTTTACTTTTGGAAACCTAGCCCGTATTCATAACGCACTAAACCTTTTTATCGCGTTAAACGCCTTTTCTCGACAAGAAAAGCACAATTTCATCAAAAACAAACAAAACAAGAAAAATGAATCTATTCAGCAAGTCTGCAACACATCCTGAAGAGTTACGTGATTTCACCCAATGTCAATGTGTAATTTCTCCAGTTCTGATCATTGTTCTGGTTGTTGGTAGCTTGGTCCAATGCCAAACACAAGTGAATCCTTTTTATGGCTTTAAACGCATTTTCTCCTCGAGAGAAACATGATTTCACTAAAAACGTTATAGTTTAAACATGCCTTTTGTACATGTCTGCAAACACTCAGAGCCTTAAAATAGGGTTATCACCAATGTGTTTTTTGGTGAAACACCTTCTATTTCTGGGTTCTGTGCGTTTTCAGACGAGTGCAATTTTCTGATGAAATCCCTCCTTTTAATGCATTTTCTCACAGAAAATGAGTCTCTCTCCATGGGAAAATGGCTTTATTGAAAAAGCATATTCTGCTCGAGAAATCGTGTTTTAAACAACAAAAACGACTTCTGGCCTTATTTAGTTCACAGTTTTACTTTTGGAAACCTAGCCCGTATTCATAACGCACTAAACCTTTTTATCGCGTTAAACGCCTTTTCTCGACAAGAAAAGCACAATTTCCTCAAAAACAAACAAAACAAGAAAAATGAATCTATTCAGCAAGACATCCTGAAGAGTTACGTGATTTCACCCAATGTCAATGTGTAATTTCTCCAGTTCTGATCATTGTTTTGGTTGTTGGTAGCTTGGTCCAATGCCAAACACAAGTGAATCCTTTTTATGGCTTTAAACGCATTTTCTCCTCGAGGGAAACATGATTTCACTAAAAACGTTATAGTTTAAACATGCCTTTTGTACATGTCTGCAAACACTCAGAGCCTTAAAATAGCGTTTTCACCAATGTGTTTTTTGGTGAGACACCTTCTATTTCTGTGTTCTGTGCGTTTTCAGACGAGTGCAATATGGATGTTAATTGTTTCTGATGAAATCCCTCCTTTTAATGCATTTTCTCACAGAAAATGAGTCTCTCGCCATGGGAAAATGACTTTTTTGAAAAAGCATATTCTGCTCGAGAAATCGTGTTTTAAACAATAAAAACGACTTCCGGCCTTATTTAGTTCACAGTTTTACTTTTGGTAACCTAGCCCGTATTCATAACGCACTAAACCTTTTTATCGCGTTAAACGTCTTTTCTCGACAAGAAAAGCACAATTTCATCAAAAACAAACAAAACAAGAAAAATGAATCTATTCAGCAAGACGTCCTGAAGAGTTACGTGATTTCACCCAATGTCAATGTGTAATTTCTCCAGTTCTGATCATTGTTTTGGTTGTTGGTAGCTTGGTCCAATGCCAAACACAAGTGAATCCTTTTTATGGCTTTAAACGCATTTTCTCCTCGAGGGAAACATGATTTCACTAAAAACGTTATAGTTTAAACATGCCTTTTGTACATGTCTGCAAACACTCAGAGCCTTAAAATAGGGTTTTCACCAATGTGTTTTTTGGTGAGACACCTTCTATTTCTGGGTTCTGTGCGTTTTCAGACGAGTGCAATATTCTGATGAAATCCCTCCTTTTAATGCATTTTCTCACAGAAAATGAGTCTCTCTCCATGGGAAAATGGCTTTATTGAAAAAGCATATTCTGCTCGAGAAATCGTGTTTTAAACAACAAAAACGACTTCTGGCCTTATTTAGTTCACAGTTTTACTTTTGGAAACCTAGCCCGTATTCATAACGCAATAAACCTTTTTATCGCGTTAAACGCCTTTTCTCGACAAGAAAAGCACAATTTCATCAAAAACAAACAAAACAAGAAAAATGAATCTATTCAGCAAGACATCCTGAAGAGTTACGTGATTTCACCCAATGTCAATGTGTAATTTCTCCAGTTCTGATCATTGTTTTGGTTGTTGGTAGCTTGGTCCAATGCCAAACACAAGTGAATCCTTTTTATGGCTTTAAACGCATTTTCTCCTCGAGAGAAACATGATTTCACTAAAAACGTTATAGTTTAAACATGCCTGTTGTACATGTCTGCAAACACTCAGAGCCTTAAAATAGCGTTTTCACCAATGTGTTTTTTGGTGAGACACCTTCTATTTCTGGGTTCTGTGCGTTTTCAGACGAGTGCAATATGGATGTTAATTGTTTCTGATGAAATCCCTCCTTTTAATGCATTTTCTCACAGAAAATGAGTCTCTCGCCATGGGAAAATGACTTTTTTGAAAAAGCATATTCTGCTCGAGAAATCGTGTTTTAAACAACAAAAACGACTTCTGGCCTTATTTAGTTCACAGTTTTACTTTTGGAAACCTAGCCCGTATTCATAACGCACTAAACCTTTTTATCGCGTTAAACGCCTTTTCTCGACAAGAAAAGCACAATTTCATCAAAAACAAACAAAACAAGAAAAATGAATCTATTCAGCAAGTCTGCAACACATCCTGAAGAGTTACGTGATTTCACCCAATGTCAATGTGTAATTTCTCCACTTTTGATCATTGTTTTGGTTGTTGGTAGCTTGGTCCAATGCCAAACACAAGTGAATCCTTTTTATGGCTTTAAACGCATTTTCTCCTCGAGAGAAACATGATTTCACTAAAAACGTTATAGTTTAAACATGCCTTTTGTACATGTCTGCAAACACTCAGAGCCTTAAAATAGGGTTATCACCAATGTGTTTTTTGGTGAGACACCTTCTATTTCTGGGTTCTGTGCGTTTTCAGACGAGTGCAATATTCTGATGAAATCCCTCCTTTTAATGCATTTTCTCACAGAAAATGAGTCTCTCTCCATGGGAAAATGGCTTTATTGAAAAAGCATATTCTGCTCGAGAAATCGTGTTTTAAACAACAAAAACGACTTCTGGCCTTATTTAGTTCACAGTTTTACTTTTGGAAACCTAGCCCGTATTCATAACGCACTAAACCTTTTTATCGCGTTAAACGCCTTTTCTCGACAAGAAAAGCACAATTTCATCAAAAACAAACAAAACAAGAAAAATGAATCTATTCAGCAAGTCTGCAACACATCCTGAAGAGTTACGTGATTTCACCCAATGTCAATGTGTAATTTCTCCACTTTTGATCATTGTTTTGGTTGTTGGTAGCTTGGTCCAATGCCAAACACAAGTGAATCCTTTTTATGGCTTTAAACGCATTTTCTCCTCGAGAGAAACATGATTTCACTAAAAACGTTATAGTTTAAACATGCCTTTTGTACATGTCTGCAAACACTCAGAGCCTTAAAATAGGGTTATCACCAATATGTTTTTTGGTGAGACACCTTCTATTTCTGGGTTCTGTGCGTTTTCAGACGAGTGCAATATGGATGTTAATTGTTTCTGATGAAATCCCTCCTTTTAATGCATTTTCTCACAGAAAATGAGTCTCTCTCCATGGGATAATGGCTTTACTGAAAAAGCATATTCTGCTCGAGAAATCGTGTTTTAAACAACAAAAACGACTTCTGGCCTTATTTAGTTCACAGTTTTACTTTTGGAAACCTAGCCCGTATTCATAACGCACTAAACCTTTTTATCGCGTTAAACGCCTTTTCTCGACAAGAAAAGCACAATTTCATCAAAAACAAACAAAACAAGAAAAATGAATCTATTCAGCAAGACATCCTGAAGAGTTACGTGATTTCACCCAATGTCAATGTGTAATTTCTCCAGTTCTGATCATTGTTTTGGTTGTTGGTAGCTTGGTCCAATGCCAAACACAAGTGAATCCTTTTTATGGCTTTAAACGCATTTTCTCCTCGAGGGAAACATGATTTCACTAAAAACGTTATAGTTTAAACATGCCTTTTGTACATGTCTGCAAACACTCAGAGCCTTAAAATAGGGTTTTCACCAATGTGTTTTTTGGTGAGACACCTTCTATTTCTGGGTTCTGTGCGTTTTCAGACGAGTGCAATATTCTGATGAAATCCCTCCTTTTAATGCATTTTCTCACAGAAAATGAGTCTCTCTCCATGGGAAAATGGCTTTATTGAAAAAGCATATTCTGCTCGAGAAATCGTGTTTTAAACAACAAAAACGACTTCTGGCCTTATTTAGTTCACAGTTTTACTTTTGGAAACCTAGCCCGTATTCATAACGCAATAAACCTTTTTATCGCGTTAAACGCCTTTTCTCGACAAGAAAAGCACAATTTCATCAAAAACAAACAAAACAAGAAAAATGAATCTATTCAGCAAGACATCCTGAAGAGTTACGTGATTTCACCCAATGTCAATGTGTAATTTCTCCAGTTCTGATCATTGTTTTGGTTGTTGGTAGCTTGGTCCAATGCCAAACACAAGTGAATCCTTTTTATGGCTTTAAACGCATTTTCTCCTCGAGAGAAACATGATTTCACTAAAAACGTTATAGTTTAAACATGCCTGTTGTACATGTCTGCAAACACTCAGAGCCTTAAAATAGCGTTTTCACCAATGTGTTTTTTGGTGAGACACCTTCTATTTCTGGGTTCTGTGCGTTTTCAGACGAGTGCAATATGGATGTTAATTGTTTCTGATGAAATCCCTCCTTTTAATGCATTTTCTCACAGAAAATGAGTCTCTCGCCATGGGAAAATGACTTTTTTGAAAAAGCATATTCTGCTCGAGAAATCGTGTTTTAAACAACAAAAACGACTTCTGGCCTTATTTAGTTCACAGTTTTACTTTTGGAAACCTAGCCCGTATTCATAACGCACTAAACCTTTTTATCGCGTTAAACGCCTTTTCTCGACAAGAAAAGCACAATTTCATCAAAAACAAACAAAACAAGAAAAATGAATCTATTCAGCAAGTCTGCAACACATCCTGAAGAGTTACGTGATTTCACCCAATGTCAATGTGTAATTTCTCCACTTTTGATCATTGTTTTGGTTGTTGGTAGCTTGGTCCAATGCCAAACACAAGTGAATCCTTTTTATGGCTTTAAACGCATTTTCTCCTCGAGAGAAACATGATTTCACTAAAAACGTTATAGTTTAAACATGCCTTTTGTACATGTCTGCAAACACTCAGAGCCTTAAAATAGGGTTATCACCAATGTGTTTTTTGGTGAGACACCTTCTATTTCTGGGTTCTGTGCGTTTTCAGACGAGTGCAATATTCTGATGAAATCCCTCCTTTTAATGCATTTTCTCACAGAAAATGAGTCTCTCTCCATGGGAAAATGGCTTTATTGAAAAAGCATATTCTGCTCGAGAAATCGTGTTTTAAACAACAAAAACGACTTCTGGCCTTATTTAGTTCACAGTTTTACTTTTGGAAACCTAGCCCGTATTCATAACGCACTAAACCTTTTTATCGCGTTAAACGCCTTTTCTCGACAAGAAAAGCACAATTTCATCAAAAACAAACAAAACAAGAAAAATGAATCTATTCAGCAAGTCTGCAACACATCCTGAAGAGTTACGTGATTTCACCCAATGTCAATGTGTAATTTCTCCACTTTTGATCATTGTTTTGGTTGTTGGTAGCTTGGTCCAATGCCAAACACAAGTGAATCCTTTTTATGGCTTTAAACGCATTTTCTCCTCGAGAGAAACATGATTTCACTAAAAACGTTATAGTTTAAACATGCCTTTTGTACATGTCTGCAAACACTCAGAGCCTTAAAATAGGGTTATCACCAATATGTTTTTTGGTGAGACACCTTCTATTTCTGGGTTCTGTGCGTTTTCAGACGAGTGCAATATGGATGTTAATTGTTTCTGATGAAATCCCTCCTTTTAATGCATTTTCTCACAGAAAATGAGTCTCTCTCCATGGGATAATGGCTTTACTGAAAAAGCATATTCTGCTCGAGAAATCGTGTTTTAAACAACAAAAACGACTTCTGGCCTTATTTAGTTCACAGTTTTACTTTTGGAAACCTAGCCCGTATTCATAACGCACTAAACCTTTTTATCGCGTTAAACGCCTTTTCTCGACAAGAAAAGCACAATTTCATCAAAAACAAACAAAACAAGAAAAATGAATCTATTCAGCAAGTCTGCAACACATCCTGAAGAGTTACGTGATTTCACCCAATGTCAATGTGTAATTTCTCCAGTTCTGATCATTGTTTTGGTTGTTGGTAGCTTGGTCCAATGCCAAACACAAGTGAATCCTTTTTATGGCTTTAAACGCATTTTCTCCTCGAGAGAAACATGATTTCACTAAAAACGTTATAGTTTAAACATGCCTTTTGTACATGTCTGCAAACACTCAGAGCCTTAAAATAGGGTTATCACCAATGTGTTTTTTGGTGAGACACCTTCTATTTCTGGGTTCTGTGCGTTTTCAGACGAGTGCAATATTCTGATGAAATCCCTCCTTTTAATGCATTTTCTCACAGAAAATGAGTCTCTCTCCATGGGAAAATGGCTTTATTGCAAAAGCATATTCTGCTCGAGAAATCGTGTTTTAAACAACAAAAACGACTTCTGGCCTTATTTAGTTCACAGTTTTACTTTTGGAAACCTAGCCCGTATTCATAACGCAATAAACCTTTTTATCGCGTTAAACGCCTTTTCTCGACAAGAAAAGCACAATTTCATCAAAAACAAACAAAACAAGAAAAATGAATCTATTCAGCAAGTCTGCAACACATCCTGAAGAGTTACGTGATTTCACCCAATGTCAATGTGTAATTTCTCCAGTTCTGATCATTGTTTTGGTTGTTGGTAGCTTGGTCCAATGCCAAACACAAGTGAATCCTTTTTATGGCTTTAAACGCATTTTCTCCTCGAGAGAAACATGATTTCACTAAAAACGTTATAGTTTAAACATGCCTTTTGTACATGTCTGCAAACACTCAGAGCCTTAAAATAGGGTTATCACCAATGTGTTTTTTGGTGAGACACCTTCTATTTCTGGGTTCTGTGCGTTTTCAGACGAGTGCAATATTCTGATGAAATCCCTCCTTTTAATGCATTTTCTCACAGAAAATGAGTCTCTCTCCATGGGAAAATGGCTTTATTGAAAAAGCATATTCTGATCGAGAAATCGTGTTTTAAACAACAAAAACGACTTCTGGCCTTATTTAGTTCACAGTTTTACTTTTGGAAACCTAGCCCGTATTCATAACGCACTAAACCTTTTTATCGCGTTAAACGCCTTTTCTCGACAAGAAAAGCACAATTTCATCAAAAACAAACAAAACAAGAAAAATGAATCTATTCAGCAAGTCTGCAACACATCCTGAAGAGTTACGTGATTTCACCCAATGTAAATGTGTAATTTCTCCAGTTCTGATCATTGTTTTGGTTGTTGGTAGTTTGGTCCAATGCCAAACACAAGTGAATCCTTTTTATGGCTTTAAACGCATTTTCTCCTCGATAGAAACATGATTTCACTAAAAACGTTATAGTTTAAACATGCCTTTTGTACATGTCTGCAAACACTTAGAGCCTTAAAATAGGGTTATCACCAATTTGTTTTTTTTGGTGAGACACCTTCTATTTCTGGGTTCTGTGCGTTTTCAGACGAGTGCAATATTCTGATGAAATCCCTCCTTTTAATGCATTTTCTCACAGAAAATGAGTCTCTCTCCATGGGAAAATGGCTTTATTGAAAAAGCATATTCTGCTCGAGAAATCGTGTTTTAAACAACAAAAACGACTTCTGGCCTTATTTAGTTCACAGTTTTACTTTTGGAAACCTAGCCCGTATTCATAACGCAATAAACCTTTTTATCGCGTTAAACGCCTTTTCTCGACAAGAAAAGCACAATTTCATCAAAAACAAACAAAACAAGAAAAATGAATCTATTCAGCAAGACATCCTGAAGAGTTACGTGATTTCACCCAATGTCAATGTGTAATTTCTCCAGTTCTGATCAGTGTTTTGGTTGTTGGTAGCTTGGTCCAATGCCAAACACAAGTGAATCCTTTTTATGGCTTTAAACGCATTTTCTCCTCGAGAGAAACATGATTTCACTAAAAACGTTATAGTTTAAACATGCCTGTTGTACATGTCTGCAAACACTCAGAGCCTTAAAATAGCGTTTTCACCAATGTGTTTTTTGGTGAGACACCTTCTATTTCTGGGTTCTGTGCGTTTTCAGACGAGTGCAATATGGATGTTAATTGTTTCTGATGAAATCCCTCCTTTTAATGCATTTTCTCACAGAAAATGAGTCTCTCGCCATGGGAAAATGACTTTATTGAAAAAGCATATTCTGCTCGAGAAATCGTGTTTTAAACAACAAAAACGACTTCTGGCCTTATTTAGTTCACAGTTTTACTTTTGGAAACCTAGCCCGTATTCATAACGCACTAAACCTTTTTATCGCGTTAAACGCCTTTTCTCGACAAGAAAAGCACAATTTCATCAAAAACAAACAAAACAAGAAAAATGAATCTATTCAGCAAGACATCCTGAAGAGTTACGTGATTTCACCCAATGTCAATGTGTAATTTCTCCAGTTCTGATCATTGTTTTGGTTGTTGGTAGCTTGGTCCAATGCCAAACACAAGTGAATCCTTTTTATGGCTTTAAACGCATTTTCTCCTCGAGAGAAACATGATTTCACTAAAAACGTTATAGTTTAAACATGCCTTTTGTACATGTCTGCAAACACTCAGAGCCTTAAAATAGGGTTATCACCAATGTGTTTTTTGGTGAGACACCTTCTATTTCTGGGTTCTGTGCGTTTTCAGACGAGTGCAATATTCTGATGAAATCCCTCCTTTTAATGCATTTTCTCACAGAAAATGAGTCTCTCTCCATGGGAAAATGGCTTTATTGAAAAAGCATATTCTGCTCGAGAAATCGTGTTTTAAACAACAAAAACGACTTCTGGCCTTATTTAGTTCACAGTTTTACTTTTGGAAACCTAGCCCGTATTCATAACGCAATAAACCTTTTTATCGCGTTAAACGCCTTTTCTCGACAAGAAAAGCACAATTTCATCAAAAACAAACAAAACAAGAAAAATGAATCTATTCAGCAAGACATCCTGAAGAGTTACGTGATTTCACCCAATGTCAATGTGTAATTTCTCCAGTTCTGATCATTGTTTTGGTTGTTGGTAGCTTGGTCCAATGCCAAACACAAGTGAATCCTTTTTATGGCTTTAAACGCATTTTCTCCTCGAGAGAAACATGATTTCACTAAAAACGTTATAGTTTAAACATGCCTTTTGTACATGTCTGCAAACACTCAGAGCCTTAAAATAGGGTTATCACCAATTTGTTTTTTTTGGTGAGACACCTTCTATTTCTGGGTTCTGTGCCTTTTCAGACGAGTGCAATATTCTGATGAAATCCCTCCTTTTAATGCATTTTCTCACAGAAAATGAGTCTCTCTCCATGGGAAAATGGCTTTATTGAAAAAGCATATTCTGCTCGAGAAATCGTGTTTTAAACAAAAACGACTTCTGGCCTTATTTAGTTCACAGTTTTACTTTTGGAAACCTAGCCCGTATTCATAACGCAATAAACCTTTTTATCGCGTTAAACGCCTTTTCTCGACAAGAAAAGCACAATTTCATCAAAAACAAACAAAACAAGAAAAATGAATCTATTCAGCAAGACATCCTGAAGAGTTACGTGATTTCACCCAATGTCAATGTGTAATTTCTCCAGTTCTGATCATTGTTTTGGTTGTTGGTAGCTTGGTCCAATGCCAAACACAAGTGAATCCTTTTTATGGCTTTAAACGCATTTTCTCCTCGAGAGAAACATGATTTCACTAAAAACGTTATAGTTTAAACATGCCTTTTGTACATGTCTGCAAACACTCAGAGCCTTAAAATAGCGTTTTCACCAATGTGTTTTTTGGTGAGACACCTTCTATTTCTGGGTTCTGTGCGTTTTCAGACGAGTGCAATATGGATGTTAATTGTTTCTGATGAAATCCCTCCTTTTAATGCATTTTCTCACAGAAAATGAGTCTCTCTCCATGGGAAAATGGCTTTATTGAAAAAGCATATTCTGCTCGAGAAATCGTGTTTTAAACAACAAAAACGACTTCTGGCCTTATTTAGTTCACAGTTTTACTTTTGGAAACCTAGCCCGTATTCATAACGCACTAAACCTTTTTATCGCGTTAAACGCCTTTTCTCGACAAGAAAAGCACAATTTCCTCAAAAACAAACAAAACAAGAAAAATGAATCTATTCAGCAAGACATCCTGAAGAGTTACGTGATTTCACCCAATGTCAATGTGTAATTTCTCCAGTTCTGATCATTGTTTTGGTTGTTGGTAGCTTGGTCCAATGCCAAACACAAGTGAATCCTTTTTATGGCTTTAAACGCATTTTCTCCTCGAGGGAAACATGATTTCACTAAAAACGTTATAGTTTAAACATGCCTTTTGTACATGTCTGCAAACACTCAGAGCCTTAAAATAGCGTTTTCACCAATGTGTTTTTTGGTGAGAAACCTTCTATTTCAAGGTTCTGTGCGTTTTCAGACGAGTGCAATATGGATGTTAATTGTTTCTGATGAAATCCCTCCTTTTAATGCATTTTCTCACAGAAAATGAGTCTCTCGCCATGGGAAAATGACTTTTTTGAAAAAGCATATTCTGCTCGAGAAATCGTGTTTTAAACAATAAAAACGACTTCCGGCCTTATTTAGTTCACAGTTTTACTTTTGGAAACCTAGCCCGTATTCATAACGCAATAAACCTTTTTATCGCGTTAAACGCCTTTTCTCGACAAGAAAAGCACAATTTCATCAAAAACAAACAAAACAAGAAAAATGAATCTATTCAGCAAGACATCCTGAAGAGTTACGTGATTTCACCCAATGTCAATGTGTAATTTCTCCAGTTCTGATCATTGTTTTGGTTGTTGGTAGCTTGGTCCAATGCCAAACACAAGTGAATCCTTTTTATGGCTTTAAACGCATTTTCTCCTCGAGAGAAACATGATTTCACTAAAAACGTTATAGTTTAAACATGCCTGTTGTACATGTCTGCAAACACTCAGAGCCTTAAAATAGCGTTTTCACCAATGTGTTTTTTGGTGAGACACCTTCTATTTCTGGGTTCTGTGCGTTTTCAGACGAGTGCAATATGGATGTTAATTGTTTCTGATGAAATCCCTCCTTTTAATGCATTTTCTCACAGAAAATGAGTCTCTCTCCATGGGAAAATGGCTTTATTGCAAAAGCATATTCTGCTCGAGAAATCGTGTTTTAAACAACAAAAACGACTTCTGGCCTTATTTAGTTCACAGTTTTACTTTTGGAAACCTAGCCCGTATTCATAACGCACTAAACCTTTTTATCGCGTTAAACGCCTTTTCTCGACAAGAAAAGCACAATTTCCTCAAAAACAAACAAAACAAGAAAAATGAATCTATTCAGCAAGACATCCTGAAGAGTTACGTGATTTCACCCAATGTCAATGTGTAATTTCTCCAGTTCTGATCATTGTTTTGGTTGTTGGTAGCTTGGTCCAATGCCAAACACAAGTGAATCCTTTTTATGGCTTTAAACGCATTTTCTCCTCGAGGGAAACATGATTTCACTAAAAACGTTATAGTTTAAACATGCCTTTTGTACATGTCTGCAAACACTCAGAGCCTTAAAATAGCGTTTTCACCAATGTGTTTTTTGGTGAGACACCTTCTATTTCTGTGTTCTGTGCGTTTTCAGACGAGTGCAATATGGATGTTAATTGTTTCTGATGAAATCCCTCCTTTTAATGCATTTTCTCACAGAAAATGAGTCTCTCGCCATGGGAAAATGACTTTTTTGAAAAAGCATATTCTGCTCGAGAAATCGTGTTTTAAACAATAAAAACGACTTCCGGCCTTATTTAGTTCACAGTTTTACTTTTGGTAACCTAGCCCGTATTCATAACGCACTAAACCTTTTTATCGCGTTAAACGTCTTTTCTCGACAAGAAAAGCACAATTTCATCAAAAACAAACAAAACAAGAAAAATGAATCTATTCAGCAAGACGTCCTGAAGAGTTACGTGATTTCACCCAATGTCAATGTGTAATTTCTCCAGTTCTGATCATTGTTTTGGTTGTTGGTAGCTTGGTCCAATGCCAAACACAAGTGAATCCTTTTTATGGCTTTAAACGCATTTTCTCCTCGAGGGAAACATGATTTCACTAAAAACGTTATAGTTTAAACATGCCTTTTGTACATGTCTGCAAACACTCAGAGCCTTAAAATAGCGTTTTCACCAATGTGTTTTTTGGTGAGACACCTTCTATTTCTGTGTTCTGTGCGTTTTCAGACGAGTGCAATATGGATGTTAATTGTTTCTGATGAAATCCCTCCTTTTAATGCATTTTCTCACAGAAAATGAGTCTCTCGCCATGGGAAAATGACTTTTTTGAAAAAGCATATTCTGCTCGAGAAATCGTGTTTTAAACAATAAAAACGACTTCCGGCCTTATTTAGTTCACAGTTTTACTTTTGGAAACCTAGCCCGTATTCATAACGCACTAAACCTTTTTATCGCGTTAAACGCCTTTTCTCGACAAGAAAAGCACAATTTCCTCAAAAACAAACAAAACAAGAAAAATGAATCTATTCAGCAAGACATCCTGAAGAGTTACGTGATTTCACCCAATGTCAATGTGTAATTTCTCCAGTTCTGATCATTGTTTTGGTTGTTGGTAGCTTGGTCCAATGCCAAACACAAGTGAATCCTTTTTATGGCTTTAAACGCATTTTCTCCTCGAGGGAAACATGATTTCACTAAAAACGTTATAGTTTAAACATGCCTTTTGTACATGTCTGCAAACACTCAGAGCCTTAAAATAGCGTTTTCACCAATGTGTTTTTTGGTGAGACACCTTCTATTTCTGTGTTCTGTGCGTTTTCAGACGAGTGCAATATGGATGTTAATTGTTTCTGATGAAATCCCTCCTTTTAATGCATTTTCTCACAGAAAATGAGTCTCTCGCCATGGGAAAATGACTTTTTTGAAAAAGCATATTCTGCTCGAGAAATCGTGTTTTAAACAATAAAAACGACTTCCGGCCTTATTTAGTTCACAGTTTTACTTTTGGTAACCTAGCCCGTATTCATAACGCACTAAACCTTTTTATCGCGTTAAACGTCTTTTCTCGACAAGAAAAGCACAATTTCATCAAAAACAAACAAAACAAGAAAAATGAATCTATTCAGCAAGACGTCCTGAAGAGTTACGTGATTTCACCCAATGTCAATGTGTAATTTCTCCAGTTCTGATCATTGTTTTGGTTGTTGGTAGCTTGGTCCAATGCCAAACACAAGTGAATTCTTTTTATGGCTTTAAACGCATTTTCTCCTCGAGGGAAACATGATTTCACTAAAAACGTTATAGTTTAAACATGCCTTTTGTACATGTCTGCAAACACTCAGAGCCTTAAAATAGGGTTTTCACCAATGTGTTTTTTGGTGAGACACCTTCTATTTCTGGGTTCTGTGCGTTTTCAGACGAGTGCAATATGGATGTTAATTGTTTCTGATGAAATCCCTCCTTTTAATGCATTTTCTCACAGAAAATGAGTCTCTCGCCATGGGAAAATGACTTTATTGAAAAAGCATATTCTGCTCGAGAAATCGTGTTTTAAACAACAAAAACGACTTCTGGCCTTATTTAGTTCACAGTTTTACTTTTGGAAACCTAGCCCGTATTCATAACGCACTAAACCTTTTCATCGCGTTAAACGCCTTTTCTCGACAAGAAAAGCACAATTTCATCAAAAACAAACAAAACAAGAAAAATGAATCTATTCAGCAAGACATCCTGAAGAGTTACGTGATTTCACCCAATGTCAATGTGTAATTTCTCCAGTTCTGATCATTGTTTTGGTTGTTGGTAGCTTGGTCCAATGCCAAACACAAGTGAATCCTTTTTATGGCTTTAAACGCATTTTCTCCTCGAGAGAAACATGATTTCACTAAAAACGTTATAGTTTAAACATGCCTTTTGTACATGTCTGCAAACACTCAGAGCCTTAAAATAGGGTTATCACCAATGTGTTTTTTGGTGAGACACCTTCTATTTCTGGGTTCTGTGCGTTTTCAGACGAGTGCAATATTCTGATGAAATCCCTCCTTTTAATGCATTTTCTCACAGAAAATGAGTCTCTCTCCATGGGAAAATGGCTTTATTGAAAAAGCATATTCTGCTCGAGAAATCGTGTTTTAAACAACAAAAACGACTTCTGGCCTTATTTAGTTCACAGTTTTACTTTTGGAAACCTAGCCCGTATTCATAACGCAATAAACCTTTTTATCGCGTTAAACGCCTTTTCTCGACAAGAAAAGCACAATTTCATCAAAAACAAACAAAACAAGAAAAATGAATCTATTCAGCAAGACATCCTGAAGAGTTACGTGATTTCACCCAATGTCAATGTGTAATTTCTCCAGTTCTGATCATTGTTTTGGTTGTTGGTAGCTTGGTCCAATGCCAAACACAAGTGAATCCTTTTTATGGCTTTAAACGCATTTTCTCCTCGAGAGAAACATGATTTCACTAAAAACGTTATAGTTTAAACATGCCTGTTGTACATGTCTGCAAACACTCAGAGCCTTAAAATAGCGTTTTCACCAATGTGTTTTTTGGTGAGACACCTTCTATTTCTGGGTTCTGTGCGTTTTCAGACGAGTGCAATATGGATGTTAATTGTTTCTGATGAAATCCCTCCTTTTAATGCATTTTCTCACAGAAAATGAGTCTCTCGCCATGGGAAAATGACTTTTTTGAAAAAGCATATTCTGCTCGAGAAATCGTGTTTTAAACAACAAAAACGACTTCTGGCCTTATTTAGTTCACAGTTTTACTTTTGGAAACCTAGCCCGTATTCATAACGCACTAAACCTTTTTATCGCGTTAAACGCCTTTTCTCGACAAGAAAAGCACAATTTCATCAAAAACAAACAAAACAAGAAAAATGAATCTATTCAGCAAGTCTGCAACACATCCTGAAGAGTTACGTGATTTCACCCAATGTCAATGTGTAATTTCTCCACTTTTGATCATTGTTTTGGTTGTTGGTAGCTTGGTCCAATGCCAAACACAAGTGAATCCTTTTTATGGCTTTAAACGCATTTTCTCCTCGAGAGAAACATGATTTCACTAAAAACGTTATAGTTTAAACATGCCTTTTGTACATGTCTGCAAACACTCAGAGCCTTAAAATAGGGTTATCACCAATGTGTTTTTTGGTGAGACACCTTCTATTTCTGGGTTCTGTGCGTTTTCAGACGAGTGCAATATTCTGATGAAATCCCTCCTTTTAATGCATTTTCTCACAGAAAATGAGTCTCTCTCCATGGGAAAATGGCTTTATTGAAAAAGCATATTCTGCTCGAGAAATCGTGTTTTAAACAACAAAAACGACTTCTGGCCTTATTTAGTTCACAGTTTTACTTTTGGAAACCTAGCCCGTATTCATAACGCACTAAACCTTTTTATCGCGTTAAACGCCTTTTCTCGACAAGAAAAGCACAATTTCCTCAAAAACAAACAAAACAAGAAAAATGAATCTATTCAGCAAGACATCCTGAAGAGTTACGTGATTTCACCCAATGTCAATGTGTAATTTCTCCAGTTCTGATCATTGTTTTGGTTGTTGGTAGCTTGGTCCAATGCCAAACACAAGTGAATCCTTTTTATGGCTTTAAACGCATTTTCTCCTCGAGGGAAACATGATTTCACTAAAAACGTTATAGTTTAAACATGCCTTTTGTACATGTCTGCAAACACTCAGAGCCTTAAAATAGCGTTTTCACCAATGTGTTTTTTGGTGAGACACCTTCTATTTCTGTGTTCTGTGCGTTTTCAGACGAGTGCAATATGGATGTTAATTGTTTCTGATGAAATCCCTCCTTTTAATGCATTTTCTCACAGAAAATGAGTCTCTCGCCATGGGAAAATGACTTTTTTGAAAAAGCATATTCTGCTCGAGAAATCGTGTTTTAAACAATAAAAACGACTTCCGGCCTTATTTAGTTCACAGTTTTACTTTTGGTAACCTAGCCCGTATTCATAACGCACTAAACCTTTTTATCGCGTTAAACGTCTTTTCTCGACAAGAAAAGCACAATTTCATCAAAAACAAACAAAACAAGAAAAATGAATCTATTCAGCAAGACGTCCTGAAGAGTTACGTGATTTCACCCAATGTCAATGTGTAATTTCTCCAGTTCTGATCATTGTTTTGGTTGTTGGTAGCTTGGTCCAATGCCAAACACAAGTGAATCCTTTTTATGGCTTTAAACGCATTTTCTCCTCGAGGGAAACATGATTTCACTAAAAACGTTATAGTTTAAACATGCCTTTTGTACATGTCTGCAAACACTCAGAGCCTTAAAATAGGGTTTTCACCAATGTGTTTTTTGGTGAGACACCTTCTATTTCTGGGTTCTGTGCGTTTTCAGACGAGTGCAATATGGATGTTAATTGTTTCTGATGAAATCCCTCCTTTTAATGCATTTTCTCACAGAAAATGAGTCTCTCGCCATGGGAAAATGACTTTATTGAAAAAGCATATTCTGCTCGAGAAATCGTGTTTTAAACAACAAAAACGACTTCTGGCCTTATTTAGTTCACAGTTTTACTTTTGGTAACCTAGCCCGTATTCATAACGCACTAAACCTTTTCATCGCGTTAAACGCCTTTTCTCGACAAGAAAAGCACAATTTCATCAAAAACAAACAAAACAAGAAAAATGAATCTATTCAGCAAGACATCCTGAAGAGTTACGTGATTTCACCCAATGTCAATGTGTAATTTCTCCAGTTCTGATCATTGTTTTGGTTGTTGGTAGCTTGGTCCAATGCCAAACACAAGTGAATCCTTTTTATGGCTTTAAACGCATTTTCTCCTCGAGAGAAACATGATTTCACTAAAAACGTTATAGTTTAAACATGCCTTTTGTACATGTCTGCAAACACTCAGAGCCTTAAAATAGGGTTATCACCAATGTGTTTTTTGGTGAGACACCTTCTATTTCTGGGTTCTGTGCGTTTTCAGACGAGTGCAATATTCTGATGAAATCCCTCCTTTTAATGCATTTTCTCACAGAAAATGAGTCTCTCTCCATGGGAAAATGGCTTTATTGAAAAAGCATATTCTGCTCGAGAAATCGTGTTTTAAACAACAAAAACGACTTCTGGCCTTATTTAGTTCACAGTTTTACTTTTGGAAACCTAGCCCGTATTCATAACGCAATAAACCTTTTTATCGCGTTAAACGCCTTTTCTCGACAAGAAAAGCACAATTTCATCAAAAACAAACAAAACAAGAAAAATGAATCTATTCAGCAAGACATCCTGAAGAGTTACGTGATTTCACCCAATGTCAATGTGTAATTTCTCCAGTTCTGATCATTGTTTTGGTTGTTGGTAGCTTGGTCCAATGCCAAACACAAGTGAATCCTTTTTATGGCTTTAAACGCATTTTCTCCTCGAGAGAAACATGATTTCACTAAAAACGTTATAGTTTAAACATGCCTGTTGTACATGTCTGCAAACACTCAGAGCCTTAAAATAGCGTTTTCACCAATGTGTTTTTTGGTGAGACACCTTCTATTTCTGGGTTCTGTGCGTTTTCAGACGAGTGCAATATGGATGTTAATTGTTTCTGATGAAATCCCTCCTTTTAATGCATTTTCTCACAGAAAATGAGTCTCTCGCCATGGGAAAATGACTTTTTTGAAAAAGCATATTCTGCTCGAGAAATCGTGTTTTAAACAACAAAAACGACTTCTGGCCTTATTTAGTTCACAGTTTTACTTTTGGAAACCTAGCCCGTATTCATAACGCACTAAACCTTTTTATCGCGTTAAACGCCTTTTCTCGACAAGAAAAGCACAATTTCATCAAAAACAAACAAAACAAGAAAAATGAATCTATTCAGCAAGTCTGCAACACATCCTGAAGAGTTACGTGATTTCACCCAATGTCAATGTGTAATTTCTCCACTTTTGATCATTGTTTTGGTTGTTGGTAGCTTGGTCCAATGCCAAACACAAGTGAATCCTTTTTATGGCTTTAAACGCATTTTCTCCTCGAGAGAAACATGATTTCACTAAAAACGTTATAGTTTAAACATGCCTTTTGTACATGTCTGCAAACACTCAGAGCCTTAAAATAGGGTTATCACCAATGTGTTTTTTGGTGAGACACCTTCTATTTCTGGGTTCTGTGCGTTTTCAGACGAGTGCAATATTCTGATGAAATCCCTCCTTTTAATGCATTTTCTCACAGAAAATGAGTCTCTCTCCATGGGAAAATGGCTTTATTGAAAAAGCATATTCTGCTCGAGAAATCGTGTTTTAAACAACAAAAACGACTTCTGGCCTTATTTAGTTCACAGTTTTACTTTTGGAAACCTAGCCCGTATTCATAACGCACTAAACCTTTTTATCGCGTTAAACGCCTTTTCTCGACAAGAAAAGCACAATTTCATCAAAAACAAACAAAACAAGAAAAATGAATCTATTCAGCAAGTCTGCAACACATCCTGAAGAGTTACGTGATTTCACCCAATGTCAATGTGTAATTTCTCCACTTTTGATCATTGTTTTGGTTGTTGGTAGCTTGGTCCAATGCCAAACACAAGTGAATCCTTTTTATGGCTTTAAACGCATTTTCTCCTCGAGAGAAACATGATTTCACTAAAAACGTTATAGTTTAAACATGCCTTTTGTACATGTCTGCAAACACTCAGAGCCTTAAAATAGGGTTATCACCAATGTGTTTTTTGGTGAGACACCTTCTATTTCTGGGTTCTGTGCGTTTTCAGACGAGTGCAATATTCTGATGAAATCCCTCCTTTTAATGCATTTTCTCACAGAAAATGAGTCTCTCTCCATGGGAAAATGGCTTTATTGAAAAAGCATATTCTGCTCGAGAAATCGTGTTTTAAACAACAAAAACGACTTCTGGCCTTATTTAGTTCACAGTTTTACTTTTGGAAACCTAGCCCGTATTCATAACGCACTAAACCTTTTTATCGCGTTAAACGCCTTTTCTCGACAAGAAAAGCACAATTTCATCAAAAACAAACAAAACAAGAAAAATGAATCTATTCAGCAAGACATCCTGAAGAGTTACGTGATTTCACCCAATGTCAATGTGTAATTTCTCCAGTTCTGATCATTGTTTTGGTTGTTGGTAGCTTGGTCCAATGCCAAACACAAGTGAATCCTTTTTATGGCTTTAAACGCATTTTCTCCTCGAGAGAAACATGATTTCACTAAAAACGTTATAGTTTAAACATGCCTTTTGTACATGTCTGCAAACACTCAGAGCCTTAAAATAGGGTTATCACCAATGTGTTTTTTGGTGAGACACGTTCTATTTCTGGGTTCTGTGCGTTTTCAGACGAGTGCAATATTCTGATGAAATCCCTCCTTTTAATGCATTTTCTCACAGAAAATGAGTCTCTCGCCATGGGAAAATGACTTTATTGAAAAAGCATATTCTGCTCGAGAAATCGTGTTTTAAACAATAAAAACGACTTCCGGCCTTATTTAGTTCACAGTTTTACTTTTGGTAACCTAGCCCGTATTCATAACGCACTAAACCTTTTTATCGCGTTAAACGTCTTTTCTCGACAAGAAAAGCACAATTTCATCAAAAACAAACAAAACAAGAAAAATGAATCTATTCAGCAAGTCTGCAACACATCCTGAAGAGTTACGTGATTTCACCCAATGTCAATGTGTAATTTCTCCAGTTCTGATCATTGTTTTGGTTGTTGGTAGCTTGGTCCAATGCCAAACACAAGTGAATCCTTTTTATGGCTTTAAACGCATTTTCTCCTCGAGAGAAACATGATTTCACTAAAAACGTTATAGTTTAAACATGCCTTTTGTACATGTCTGCAAACACTCAGAGCCTTAAAATAGGGTTATCACCAATGTGTTTTTTGGTGAGACACCTTCTATTTCTGGGTTCTGTGCGTTTTCAGACGAGTGCAATGTTCTGATGAAATCCCTCCTTTTAATGCATTTTCTCACAGAAAATGAGTCTCTCGCCATGGGAAAATGACTTTTTTGAAAAAGCATATTCTGCTCGAGAAATCGTGTTTTAAACAATAAAAACGACTTCCGGCCTTATTTAGTTCACAGTTTTACTTTTGGTAACCTAGCCCGTATTCATAACGCACTAAACCTTTTTATCGCGTTAAACGTCTTTTCTCGACAAGAAAAGCACAATTTCATCAAAAACAAACAAAACAAGAAAAATGAATCTATTCAGCAAGACGTCCTGAAGAGTTACGTGATTTCACCCAATGTCAATGTGTAATTTCTCCAGTTCTGATCATTGTTTTGGTTGTTGGTAGCTTGGTCCAATGCCAAACACAAGTGAATCCTTTTTATGGCTTTAAACGCATTTTCTCCTCGAGGGAAACATGATTTCACTAAAAACGTTATAGTTTAAACATGCCTTTTGTACATGTCTGCAAACACTCAGAGCCTTAAAATAGGGTTTTCACCAATGTGTTTTTTGGTGAGACACCTTCTATTTCTGGGTTCTGTGCGTTTTCAGACGAGTGCAATATGGATGTTAATTGTTTCTGATGAAATCCCTCCTTTTAATGCATTTTCTCACAGAAAATGAGTCTCTCGCCATGGGAAAATGACTTTATTGAAAAAGCATATTCTGCTCGAGAAATCGTGTTTTAAACAACAAAAACGACTTCTGGCCTTATTTAGTTCACAGTTTTACTTTTGGAAACCTAGCCCGTATTCATAACGCACTAAACCTTTTTATCGCGTTAAACGCCTTTTCTCGACAAGAAAAGCACAATTTCATCAAAAACAAACAAAACAAGAAAAATGAATCTATTCAGCAAGACATCCTGAAGAGTTACGTGATTTCACCCAATGTCAATGTGTAATTTCTCCAGTTCTGATCATTGTTTTGGTTGTTGGTAGCTTGGTCCAATGCCAAACACAAGTGAATCCTTTTTATGGCTTTAAACGCATTTTCTCCTCGAGAGAAACATGATTTCACTAAAAACGTTATAGTTTAAACATGCCTTTTGTACATGTCTGCAAACACTCAGAGCCTTAAAATAGGGTTATCACCAATGTGTTTTTTGGTGAGACACCTTCTATTTCTGGGTTCTGTGCGTTTTCAGACGAGTGCAATATTCTGATGAAATCCCTCCTTTTAATGCATTTTCTCACAGAAAATGAGTCTCTCTCCATGGGAAAATGGCTTTATTGAAAAAGCATATTCTGCTCGAGAAATCGTGTTTTAAACAACAAAAACGACTTCTGGCCTTATTTAGTTCACAGTTTTACTTTTGGAAACCTAGCCCGTATTCATAACGCAATAAACCTTTTTATCGCGTTAAACGCCTTTTCTCGACAAGAAAAGCACAATTTCATCAAAAACAAACAAAACAAGAAAAATGAATCTATTCAGCAAGACATCCTGAAGAGTTACGTGATTTCACCCAATGTCAATGTGTAATTTCTCCAGTTCTGATCATTGTTTTGGTTGTTGGTAGCTTGGTACAATGCCAAACACAAGTGAATCCTTTTTATGGCTTTAAACGCATTTTCTCCTCGAGAGAAACATGATTTCACTAAAAACGTTATAGTTTAAACATGCCTTTTGTACATGTCTGCAAACACTCAGAGCCTTAAAATAGGGTTATCACCAATTTGTTTTTTTTGGTGAGACACCTTCTATTTCTGGGTTCTGTGCGTTTTCAGACGAGTGCAATATTCTGATGAAATCCCTCCTTTTAATGCATTTTCTCACAGAAAATGAGTCTCTCTCCATGGGAAAATGGCTTTATTGAAAAAGCATATTCTGCTCGAGAAATCGTGTTTTAAACAACAAAAACGACTTCTGGCCTTATTTAGTTCACAGTTTTACTTTTGGAAACCTAGCCCGTATTCATAACGCAATAAACCTTTTTATCGCGTTAAACGCCTTTTCTCGACAAGAAAAGCACAATTTCATCAAAAACAAACAAAACAAGAAAAATGAATCTATTCAGCAAGACATCCTGAAGAGTTACGTGATTTCACCCAATGTCAATGTGTAATTTCTCCAGTTCTGATCATTGTTTTGGTTGTTGGTAGCTTGGTCCAATGCCAAACACAAGTGAATCCTTTTTATGGCTTTAAACGCATTTTCTCCTCGAGAGAAACATGATTTCACTAAAAACGTTATAGTTTAAACATGCCTGTTGTACATGTCTGCAAACACTCAGAGCCTTAAAATAGCGTTTTCACCAATGTGTTTTTTGGTGAGACACCTTCTATTTCTGGGTTCTGTGCGTTTTCAGACGAGTGCAATATGGATGTTAATTGTTTCTGATGAAATCCCTCCTTTTAATGCATTTTCTCACAGAAAATGAGTCTCTCTCCATGGGAAAATGGCTTTATTGCAAAAGCATATTCTGCTCGAGAAATCGTGTTTTAAACAACAAAAACGACTTCTGGCCTTATTTAGTTCACAGTTTTACTTTTGGAAACCTAGCCCGTATTCATAACGCACTAAACCTTTTTATCGCGTTAAACGCCTTTTCTCGACAAGAAAAGCACAATTTCCTCAAAAACAAACAAAACAAGAAAAATGAATCTATTCAGCAAGACATCCTGAAGAGTTACGTGATTTCACCCAATGTCAATGTGTAATTTCTCCAGTTCTGATCATTGTTTTGGTTGTTGGTTGCTTGGTCCAATGCCAAACACAAGTGAATCCTTTTTATGGCTTTAAACGCATTTTCTCCTCGAGGGAAACATGATTTCACTAAAAACGTTATAGTTTAAACATGCCTTTTGTACATGTCTGCAAACACTCAGAGCCTTAAAATAGCGTTTTCACCAATGTGTTTTTTGGTGAGACACCTTCTATTTCTGTGTTCTGTGCGTTTTCAGACGAGTGCAATATGGATGTTAATTGTTTCTGATGAAATCCCTCCTTTTAATGCATTTTCTCACAGAAAATGAGTCTCTCGCCATGGGAAAATGACTTTTTTGAAAAAGCATATTCTGCTCGAGAAATCGTGTTTTAAACAATAAAAACGACTTCCGGCCTTATTTAGTTCACAGTTTTACTTTTGGTAACCTAGCCCGTATTCATAACGCACTAAACCTTTTTATCGCGTTAAACGTCTTTTCTCGACAAGAAAAGCACAATTTCATCAAAAACAAACAAAACAAGAAAAATGAATCTATTCAGCAAGACGTCCTGAAGAGTTCCGTGATTTCACCCAATGTCAATGTGTAATTTCTCCAGTTCTGATCATTGTTTTGGTTGTTGGTAGCTTGGTCCAATGCCAAACACAAGTGAATCCTTTTTATGGCTTTAAACGCATTTTCTCCTCGAGGGAAACATGATTTCACTAAAAACGTTATAGTTTAAACATGCCTTTTGTACATGTCTGCAAACACTCAGAGCCTTAAAATAGGGTTTTCACCAATGTGTTTTTTGGTGAGACACCTTCTATTTCTGGGTTCTGTGCGTTTTCAGACGAGTGCAATATGGATGTTAATTGTTTCTGATGAAATCCCTCCTTTTAATGCATTTTCTCACAGAAAATGAGTCTCTCGCCATGGGAAAATGACTTTATTGAAAAAGCATATTCTGCTCGAGAAATCGTGTTTTAAACAACAAAAACGACTTCTGGCCTTATTTAGTTCACAGTTTTACTTTTGGAAACCTAGCCCGTATTCATAACGCACTAAACCTTTTCATCGCGTTAAACGCCTTTTCTCGACAAGAAAAGCACAATTTCATCAAAAACAAACAAAACAAGAAAAATGAATCTATTCAGCAAGACATCCTGAAGAGTTCCGTGATTTCACCCAATGTCAATGTGTAATTTCTCCAGTTCTGATCATTGTTTTGGTTGTTGGTAGCTTGGTCCAATGCCAAACACAAGTGAATCCTTTTTATGGCTTTAAACGCATTTTCTCCTCGAGAGAAACATGATTTCACTAAAAACGTTATAGTTTAAACATGCCTTTTGTACATGTCTGCAAACACTCAGAGCCTTAAAATAGGGTTATCACCAATGTGTTTTTTGGTGAGACACCTTCTATTTCTGGGTTCTGTGCGTTTTCAGACGAGTGCAATATTCTGATGAAATCCCTCCTTTTAATGCATTTTCTCACAGAAAATGAGTCTCTCTCCATGGGAAAATGGCTTTATTGAAAAAGCATATTCTGCTCGAGAAATCGTGTTTTAAACAACAAAAACGACTTCTGGCCTTATTTAGTTCACAGTTTTACTTTTGGAAACCTAGCCCGTATTCATAACGCAATAAACCTTTTTATCGCGTTAAACGCCTTTTCTCGACAAGAAAAGCACAATTTCATCAAAAACAAACAAAACAAGAAAAATGAATCTATTCAGCAAGACATCCTGAAGAGTTACGTGATTTCACCCAATGTCAATGTGTAATTTCTCCAGTTCTGATCATTGTTTTGGTTGTTGGTAGCTTGGTCCAATGCCAAACACAAGTGAATCCTTTTTATGGCTTTAAACGCATTTTCTCCTCGAGAGAAACATGATTTCACTAAAAACGTTATAGTTTAAACATGCCTGTTGTACATGTCTGCAAACACTCAGAGCCTTAAAATAGCGTTTTCACCAATGTGTTTTTTGGTGAGACACCTTCTATTTCTGGGTTCTGTGCGTTTTCAGACGAGTGCAATATGGATGTTAATTGTTTCTGATGAAATCCCTCCTTTTAATGCATTTTCTCACAGAAAATGAGTCTCTCTCCATGGGAAAATGGCTTTATTGCAAAAGCATATTCTGCTCGAGAAATCGTGTTTTAAACAACAAAAACGACTTCTGGCCTTATTTAGTTCACAGTTTTACTTTTGGAAACCTAGCCCGTATTCATAACGCACTAAACCTTTTTATCGCGTTAAACGCCTTTTCTCGACAAGAAAAGCACAATTTCCTCAAAAACAAACAAAACAAGAAAAATGAATCTATTCAGCAAGACATCCTGAAGAGTTACGTGATTTCACCCAATGTCAATGTGTAATTTCTCCAGTTCTGATCATTGTTTTGGTTGTTGGTAGCTTGGTCCAATGCCAAACACAAGTGAATCCTTTTTATGGCTTTAAACGCATTTTCTCCTCGAGGGAAACATGATTTCACTAAAAACGTTATAGTTTAAACATGCCTTTTGTACATGTCTGCAAACACTCAGAGCCTTAAAATAGCGATTTCACCAATGTGTTTTTTGGTGAGACACCTTCTATTTCTGTGTTCTGTGCGTTTTCAGACGAGTGCAATATGGATGTTAATTGTTTCTGATGAAATCCCTCCTTTTAATGCATTTTCTCACAGAAAATGAGTCTCTCGCCATGGGAAAATGACTTTTTTGAAAAAGCATATTCTGCTCGAGAAATCGTGTTTTAAACAATAAAAACGACTTCCGGCCTTATTTAGTTCACAGTTTTACTTTTGGTAACCTAGCCCGTATTCATAACGCACTAAACCTTTTTATCGCGTTAAACGTCTTTTCTCGACAAGAAAAGCACAATTTCATCAAAAACAAACAAAACAAGAAAAATGAATCTATTCAGCAAGACGTCCTGAAGAGTTACGTGATTTCACCCAATGTCAATGTGTAATTTCTCCAGTTCTGATCATTGTTTTGGTTGTTGGTAGCTTGGTCCAATGCCAAACACAAGTGAATCCTTTTTATGGCTTTAAACGCATTTTCTCCTCGAGGGAAACATGATTTCACTAAAAACGTTATAGTTTAAACATGCCTTTTGTACATGTCTGCAAACACTCAGAGCCTTAAAATAGGGTTTTCACCAATGTGTTTTTTGGTGAGACACCTTCTATTTCTGGGTTCTGTGCGTTTTCAGACGAGTGCAATATGGATGTTAATTGTTTCTGATGAAATCCCTCCTTTTAATGCATTTTCTCACAGAAAATGAGTCTCTCGCCATGGGAAAATGACTTTATTGAAAAAGCATATTCTGCTCGAGAAATCGTGTTTTAAACAACAAAAACGACTTCTGGCCTTATTTAGTTCACAGTTTTACTTTTGGAAACCTAGCCCGTATTCATAACGCACTAAACCTTTTTATCGCGTTAAACGCCTTTTCTCGACAAGAAAAGCACAATTTCATCAAAAACAAACAAAACAAGAAAAATGAATCTATTCAGCAAGACATCCTGAAGAGTTACGTGATTTCACCCAATGTCAATGTGTAATTTCTCCAGTTCTGATCATTGTTTTGGTTGTTGGTAGCTTGGTCCAATGCCAAACACAAGTGAATCCTTTTTATGGCTTTAAACGCATTTTCTCCTCGAGAGAAACATGATTTCACTAAAAACGTTATAGTTTAAACATGCCTTTTGTACATGTCTGCAAACACTCAGAGCCTTAAAATAGGGTTATCACCAATGTGTTTTTTGGTGAGACACCTTCTATTTCTGGGTTCTGTGCGTTTTCAGACGAGTGCAATATTCTGATGAAATCCCTCCTTTTAATGCATTTTCTCACAGAAAATGAGTCTCTCTCCATGGGAAAATGGCTTTATTGAAAAAGCATATTCTGCTCGAGAAATCGTGTTTTAAACAACAAAAACGACTTCTGGCCTTATTTAGTTCACAGTTTTACTTTTGGAAACCTAGCCCGTATTCATAACGCAATAAACCTTTTTATCGCGTTAAACGCCTTTTCTCGACAAGAAAAGCACAAATTCATCAAAAACAAACAAAACAAGAAAAATGAATCTATTCAGCAAGACATCCTGAAGAGTTACGTGATTTCACCCAATGTCAATGTGTAATTTCTCCAGTTCTGATCATTGTTTTGGTTGTTGGTAGCTTGGTACAATGCCAAACACAAGTGAATCCTTTTTATGGCTTTAAACGCATTTTCTCCTCGAGAGAAACATGATTTCACTAAAAACGTTATAGTTTAAACATGCCTTTTGTACATGTCTGCAAACACTCAGAGCCTTAAAATAGGGTTATCACCAATTTGTTTTTTTTGGTGAGACACCTTCTATTTCTGGGTTCTGTGCGTTTTCAGACGAGTGCAATATTCTGATGAAATCCCTCCTTTTAATGCATTTTCTCACAGAAAATGAGTCTCTCTCCATGGGAAAATGGCTTTATTGAAAAAGCATATTCTGCTCGAGAAATCGTGTTTTAAACAACAAAAACGACTTCTGGCCTTATTTAGTTCACAGTTTTACTTTTGGAAACCTAGCCCGTATTCATAACGCAATAAACCTTTTTATCGCGTTAAACGCCTTTTCTCGACAAGAAAAGCACAATTTCATCAAAAACAAACAAAACAAGAAAAATGAATCTATTCAGCAAGACATCCTGAAGAGTTACGTGATTTCACCCAATGTCAATGTGTAATTTCTCCAGTTCTGATCATTGTTTTGGTTGTTGGTAGCTTGGTCCAATGCCAAACACAAGTGAATCCTTTTTATGGCTTTAAACGCATTTTCTCCTCGAGAGAAACATGATTTCACTAAAAACGTTATAGTTTAAACATGCCTGTTGTACATGTCTGCAAACACTCAGAGCCTTAAAATA
The DNA here is from genome assembly GCF_029633865.1 of Lampris incognitus. Lineage (NCBI taxonomy): Eukaryota > Metazoa > Chordata > Actinopteri > Lampriformes > Lampridae > Lampris > Lampris incognitus. Next base: position 4,457,327 of record NC_079225.1, on the reverse strand, counting down.
GCGTTTTCACCAATGTGTTTTTTGGTGAGACACCTTCTATTTCTGGGTTCTGTGCGTTTTCAGACGAGTGCAATATGGATGTTAATTGTTTCTGATGAAATCCCTCCTTTTAATGCATTTTCTCACAGAAAATGAGTCTCTCTCCATGGGAAAATGGCTTTATTGCAAAAGCATATTCTGCTCGAGAAATCGTGTTTTAAACAACAAAAACGACTTCTGGCCTTATTTAGTTCACAGTTTTACTTTTGGAAACCTAGCCCGTATTCATAACGCACTAAACCTTTTTATCGCGTTAAACGCCTTTTCTCGACAAGAAAAGCACAATTTCCTCAAAAACAAACAAAACAAGAAAAATGAATCTATTCAGCAAGACGTCCTGAAGAGTTCCGTGATTTCACCCAATGTCAATGTGTAATTTCTCCAGTTCTGATCATTGTTTTGGTTGTTGGTAGCTTGGTCCAATGCCAAACACAAGTGAATCCTTTTTATGGCTTTAAACGCATTTTCTCCTCGAGGGAAACATGATTTCACTAAAAACGTTATAGTTTAAACATGCCTTTTGTACATGTCTGCAAACACTCAGAGCCTTAAAATAGGGTTTTCACCAATGTGTTTTTTGGTGAGACACCTTCTATTTCTGGGTTCTGTGCGTTTTCAGACGAGTGCAATATGGATGTTAATTGTTTCTGATGAAATCCCTCCTTTTAATGCATTTTCTCACAGAAAATGAGTCTCTCGCCATGGGAAAATGACTTTATTGAAAAAGCATATTCTGCTCGAGAAATCGTGTTTTAAACAACAAAAACGACTTCTGGCCTTATTTAGTTCACAGTTTTACTTTTGGAAACCTAGCCCGTATTCATAACGCACTAAACCTTTTCATCGCGTTAAACGCCTTTTCTCGACAAGAAAAGCACAATTTCATCAAAAACAAACAAAACAAGAAAAATGAATCTATTCAGCAAGACATCCTGAAGAGTTCCGTGATTTCACCCAATGTCAATGTGTAATTTCTCCAGTTCTGATCATTGTTTTGGTTGTTGGTAGCTTGGTCCAATGCCAAACACAAGTGAATCCTTTTTATGGCTTTAAACGCATTTTCTCCTCGAGAGAAACATGATTTCACTAAAAACGTTATAGTTTAAACATGCCTTTTGTACATGTCTGCAAACACTCAGAGCCTTAAAATAGGGTTATCACCAATGTGTTTTTTGGTGAGACACCTTCTATTTCTGGGTTCTGTGCGTTTTCAGACGAGTGCAATATTCTGATGAAATCCCTCCTTTTAATGCATTTTCTCACAGAAAATGAGTCTCTCTCCATGGGAAAATGGCTTTATTGAAAAAGCATATTCTGCTCGAGAAATCGTGTTTTAAACAACAAAAACGACTTCTGGCCTTATTTAGTTCACAGTTTTACTTTTGGAAACCTAGCCCGTATTCATAACGCAATAAACCTTTTTATCGCGTTAAACGCCTTTTCTCGACAAGAAAAGCACAATTTCATCAAAAACAAACAAAACAAGAAAAATGAATCTATTCAGCAAGACATCCTGAAGAGTTACGTGATTTCACCCAATGTCAATGTGTAATTTCTCCAGTTCTGATCATTGTTTTGGTTGTTGGTAGCTTGGTCCAATGCCAAACACAAGTGAATCCTTTTTATGGCTTTAAACGCATTTTCTCCTCGAGAGAAACATGATTTCACTAAAAACGTTATAGTTTAAACATGCCTGTTGTACATGTCTGCAAACACTCAGAGCCTTAAAATAGCGTTTTCACCAATGTGTTTTTTGGTGAGACACCTTCTATTTCTGGGTTCTGTGCGTTTTCAGACGAGTGCAATATGGATGTTAATTGTTTCTGATGAAATCCCTCCTTTTAATGCATTTTCTCACAGAAAATGAGTCTCTCTCCATGGGAAAATGGCTTTATTGCAAAAGCATATTCTGCTCGAGAAATCGTGTTTTAAACAACAAAAACGACTTCTGGCCTTATTTAGTTCACAGTTTTACTTTTGGAAACCTAGCCCGTATTCATAACGCACTAAACCTTTTTATCGCGTTAAACGCCTTTTCTCGACAAGAAAAGCACAATTTCCTCAAAAACAAACAAAACAAGAAAAATGAATCTATTCAGCAAGACATCCTGAAGAGTTACGTGATTTCACCCAATGTCAATGTGTAATTTCTCCAGTTCTGATCATTGTTTTGGTTGTTGGTAGCTTGGTCCAATGCCAAACACAAGTGAATCCTTTTTATGGCTTTAAACGCATTTTCTCCTCGAGGGAAACATGATTTCACTAAAAACGTTATAGTTTAAACATGCCTTTTGTACATGTCTGCAAACACTCAGAGCCTTAAAATAGCGATTTCACCAATGTGTTTTTTGGTGAGACACCTTCTATTTCTGTGTTCTGTGCGTTTTCAGACGAGTGCAATATGGATGTTAATTGTTTCTGATGAAATCCCTCCTTTTAATGCATTTTCTCACAGAAAATGAGTCTCTCGCCATGGGAAAATGACTTTTTTGAAAAAGCATATTCTGCTCGAGAAATCGTGTTTTAAACAATAAAAACGACTTCCGGCCTTATTTAGTTCACAGTTTTACTTTTGGTAACCTAGCCCGTATTCATAACGCACTAAACCTTTTTATCGCGTTAAACGTCTTTTCTCGACAAGAAAAGCACAATTTCATCAAAAACAAACAAAACAAGAAAAATGAATCTATTCAGCAAGACGTCCTGAAGAGTTACGTGATTTCACCCAATGTCAATGTGTAATTTCTCCAGTTCTGATCATTGTTTTGGTTGTTGGTAGCTTGGTCCAATGCCAAACACAAGTGAATCCTTTTTATGGCTTTAAACGCATTTTCTCCTCGAGGGAAACATGATTTCACTAAAAACGTTATAGTTTAAACATGCCTTTTGTACATGTCTGCAAACACTCAGAGCCTTAAAATAGGGTTTTCACCAATGTGTTTTTTGGTGAGACACCTTCTATTTCTGGGTTCTGTGCGTTTTCAGACGAGTGCAATATGGATGTTAATTGTTTCTGATGAAATCCCTCCTTTTAATGCATTTTCTCACAGAAAATGAGTCTCTCGCCATGGGAAAATGACTTTATTGAAAAAGCATATTCTGCTCGAGAAATCGTGTTTTAAACAACAAAAACGACTTCTGGCCTTATTTAGTTCACAGTTTTACTTTTGGAAACCTAGCCCGTATTCATAACGCACTAAACCTTTTTATCGCGTTAAACGCCTTTTCTCGACAAGAAAAGCACAATTTCATCAAAAACAAACAAAACAAGAAAAATGAATCTATTCAGCAAGACATCCTGAAGAGTTACGTGATTTCACCCAATGTCAATGTGTAATTTCTCCAGTTCTGATCATTGTTTTGGTTGTTGGTAGCTTGGTCCAATGCCAAACACAAGTGAATCCTTTTTATGGCTTTAAACGCATTTTCTCCTCGAGAGAAACATGATTTCACTAAAAACGTTATAGTTTAAACATGCCTTTTGTACATGTCTGCAAACACTCAGAGCCTTAAAATAGGGTTATCACCAATGTGTTTTTTGGTGAGACACCTTCTATTTCTGGGTTCTGTGCGTTTTCAGACGAGTGCAATATTCTGATGAAATCCCTCCTTTTAATGCATTTTCTCACAGAAAATGAGTCTCTCTCCATGGGAAAATGGCTTTATTGAAAAAGCATATTCTGCTCGAGAAATCGTGTTTTAAACAACAAAAACGACTTCTGGCCTTATTTAGTTCACAGTTTTACTTTTGGAAACCTAGCCCGTATTCATAACGCAATAAACCTTTTTATCGCGTTAAACGCCTTTTCTCGACAAGAAAAGCACAAATTCATCAAAAACAAACAAAACAAGAAAAATGAATCTATTCAGCAAGACATCCTGAAGAGTTACGTGATTTCACCCAATGTCAATGTGTAATTTCTCCAGTTCTGATCATTGTTTTGGTTGTTGGTAGCTTGGTACAATGCCAAACACAAGTGAATCCTTTTTATGGCTTTAAACGCATTTTCTCCTCGAGAGAAACATGATTTCACTAAAAACGTTATAGTTTAAACATGCCTTTTGTACATGTCTGCAAACACTCAGAGCCTTAAAATAGGGTTATCACCAATTTGTTTTTTTTGGTGAGACACCTTCTATTTCTGGGTTCTGTGCGTTTTCAGACGAGTGCAATATTCTGATGAAATCCCTCCTTTTAATGCATTTTCTCACAGAAAATGAGTCTCTCTCCATGGGAAAATGGCTTTATTGAAAAAGCATATTCTGCTCGAGAAATCGTGTTTTAAACAACAAAAACGACTTCTGGCCTTATTTAGTTCACAGTTTTACTTTTGGAAACCTAGCCCGTATTCATAACGCAATAAACCTTTTTATCGCGTTAAACGCCTTTTCTCGACAAGAAAAGCACAATTTCATCAAAAACAAACAAAACAAGAAAAATGAATCTATTCAGCAAGACATCCTGAAGAGTTACGTGATTTCACCCAATGTCAATGTGTAATTTCTCCAGTTCTGATCATTGTTTTGGTTGTTGGTAGCTTGGTCCAATGCCAAACACAAGTGAATCCTTTTTATGGCTTTAAACGCATTTTCTCCTCGAGAGAAACATGATTTCACTAAAAACGTTATAGTTTAAACATGCCTGTTGTACATGTCTGCAAACACTCAGAGCCTTAAAATAGCGTTTTCACCAATGTGTTTTTTGGTGAGACACCTTCTATTTCTGGGTTCTGTGCGTTTTCAGACGAGTGCAATATGGATGTTAATTGTTTCTGATGAAATCCCTCCTTTTAATGCATTTTCTCACAGAAAATGAGTCTCTCTCCATGGGAAAATGGCTTTATTGCAAAAGCATATTCTGCTCGAGAAATCGTGTTTTAAACAACAAAAACGACTTCTGGCCTTATTTAGTTCACAGTTTTACTTTTGGAAACCTAGCCCGTATTCATAACGCACTAAACCTTTTTATCGCGTTAAACGCCTTTTCTCGACAAGAAAAGCACAATTTCCTCAAAAACAAACAAAACAAGAAAAATGAATCTATTCAGCAAGACATCCTGAAGAGTTACGTGATTTCACCCAATGTCAATGTGTAATTTCTCCAGTTCTGATCATTGTTTTGGTTGTTGGTTGCTTGGTCCAATGCCAAACACAAGTGAATCCTTTTTATGGCTTTAAACGCATTTTCTCCTCGAGGGAAACATGATTTCACTAAAAACGTTATAGTTTAAACATGCCTTTTGTACATGTCTGCAAACACTCAGAGCCTTAAAATAGCGTTTTCACCAATGTGTTTTTTGGTGAGACACCTTCTATTTCTGTGTTCTGTGCGTTTTCAGACGAGTGCAATATGGATGTTAATTGTTTCTGATGAAATCCCTCCTTTTAATGCATTTTCTCACAGAAAATGAGTCTCTCGCCATGGGAAAATGACTTTTTTGAAAAAGCATATTCTGCTCGAGAAATCGTGTTTTAAACAATAAAAACGACTTCCGGCCTTATTTAGTTCACAGTTTTACTTTTGGTAACCTAGCCCGTATTCATAACGCACTAAACCTTTTTATCGCGTTAAACGTCTTTTCTCGACAAGAAAAGCACAATTTCATCAAAAACAAACAAAACAAGAAAAATGAATCTATTCAGCAAGACGTCCTGAAGAGTTCCGTGATTTCACCCAATGTCAATGTGTAATTTCTCCAGTTCTGATCATTGTTTTGGTTGTTGGTAGCTTGGTCCAATGCCAAACACAAGTGAATCCTTTTTATGGCTTTAAACGCATTTTCTCCTCGAGGGAAACATGATTTCACTAAAAACGTTATAGTTTAAACATGCCTTTTGTACATGTCTGCAAACACTCAGAGCCTTAAAATAGGGTTTTCACCAATGTGTTTTTTGGTGAGACACCTTCTATTTCTGGGTTCTGTGCGTTTTCAGACGAGTGCAATATGGATGTTAATTGTTTCTGATGAAATCCCTCCTTTTAATGCATTTTCTCACAGAAAATGAGTCTCTCGCCATGGGAAAATGACTTTATTGAAAAAGCATATTCTGCTCGAGAAATCGTGTTTTAAACAACAAAAACGACTTCTGGCCTTATTTAGTTCACAGTTTTACTTTTGGAAACCTAGCCCGTATTCATAACGCACTAAACCTTTTCATCGCGTTAAACGCCTTTTCTCGACAAGAAAAGCACAATTTCATCAAAAACAAACAAAACAAGAAAAATGAATCTATTCAGCAAGACATCCTGAAGAGTTACGTGATTTCACCCAATGTCAATGTGTAATTTCTCCAGTTCTGATCATTGTTTTGGTTGTTGGTAGCTTGGTCCAATGCCAAACACAAGTGAATCCTTTTTATGGCTTTAAACGCATTTTCTCCTCGAGAGAAACATGATTTCACTAAAAACGTTATAGTTTAAACATGCCTTTTGTACATGTCTGCAAACACTCAGAGCCTTAAAATAGGGTTATCACCAATGTGTTTTTTGGTGAGACACCTTCTATTTCTGGGTTCTGTGCGTTTTCAGACGAGTGCAATATTCTGATGAAATCCCTCCTTTTAATGCATTTTCTCACAGAAAATGAGTCTCTCTCCATGGGAAAATGGCTTTATTGAAAAAGCATATTCTGCTCGAGAAATCGTGTTTTAAACAACAAAAACGACTTCTGGCCTTATTTAGTTCACAGTTTTACTTTTGGAAACCTAGCCCGTATTCATAACGCAATAAACCTTTTTATCGCGTTAAACGCCTTTTCTCGACAAGAAAAGCACAATTTCATCAAAAACAAACAAAACAAGAAAAATGAATCTATTCAGCAAGACATCCTGAAGAGTTACGTGATTTCACCCAATGTCAATGTGTAATTTCTCCAGTTCTGATCATTGTTTTGGTTGTTGGTAGCTTGGTCCAATGCCAAACACAAGTGAATCCTTTTTATGGCTTTAAACGCATTTTCTCCTCGAGAGAAACATGATTTCACTAAAAACGTTATAGTTTAAACATGCCTGTTGTACATGTCTGCAAACACTCAGAGCCTTAAAATAGCGTTTTCACCAATGTGTTTTTTGGTGAGACACCTTCTATTTCTGGGTTCTGTGCGTTTTCAGACGAGTGCAATATGGATGTTAATTGTTTCTGATGAAATCCCTCCTTTTAATGCATTTTCTCACAGAAAATGAGTCTCTCGCCATGGGAAAATGACTTTTTTGAAAAAGCATATTCTGCTCGAGAAATCGTGTTTTAAACAACAAAAACGACTTCTGGCCTTATTTAGTTCACAGTTTTACTTTTGGAAACCTAGCCCGTATTCATAACGCACTAAACCTTTTTATCGCGTTAAACGCCTTTTCTCGACAAGAAAAGCACAATTTCATCAAAAACAAACAAAACAAGAAAAATGAATCTATTCAGCAAGTCTGCAACACATCCTGAAGAGTTACGTGATTTCACCCAATGTCAATGTGTAATTTCTCCACTTTTGATCATTGTTTTGGTTGTTGGTAGCTTGGTCCAATGCCAAACACAAGTGAATCCTTTTTATGGCTTTAAACGCATTTTCTCCTCGAGAGAAACATGATTTCACTAAAAACGTTATAGTTTAAACATGCCTTTTGTACATGTCTGCAAACACTCAGAGCCTTAAAATAGGGTTATCACCAATGTGTTTTTTGGTGAGACACCTTCTATTTCTGGGTTCTGTGCGTTTTCAGACGAGTGCAATATTCTGATGAAATCCCTCCTTTTAATGCATTTTCTCACAGAAAATGAGTCTCTCTCCATGGGAAAATGGCTTTATTGAAAAAGCATATTCTGCTCGAGAAATCGTGTTTTAAACAACAAAAACGACTTCTGGCCTTATTTAGTTCACAGTTTTACTTTTGGAAACCTAGCCCGTATTCATAACGCACTAAACCTTTTTATCGCGTTAAACGCCTTTTCTCGACAAGAAAAGCACAATTTCATCAAAAACAAACAAAACAAGAAAAATGAATCTATTCAGCAAGTCTGCAACACATCCTGAAGAGTTACGTGATTTCACCCAATGTCAATGTGTAATTTCTCCACTTTTGATCATTGTTTTGGTTGTTGGTAGCTTGGTCCAATGCCAAACACAAGTGAATCCTTTTTATGGGTTTAAACGCATTTTCTCCTCGAGAGAAACATGATTTCACTAAAAACGTTATAGTTTAAACATGCCTTTTGTACATGTCTGCAAACACTCAGAGCCTTAAAATAGGGTTATCACCAATGTGTTTTTTGGTGAGACACCTTCTAATTCTGGGTTCTGTGCGTTTTCAGACGAGTGCAATATGGATGTTAATTGTTTCTGATGAAATCCCTCCTTTTAATGCATTTTCTCACAGAAAATGAGTCTCTCTCCATGGGATAATGGCTTTATTGAAAAAGCATATTCTGCTCGAGAAATCGTGTTTTAAACAACAAAAACGACTTCTGGCCTTATTTAGTTCACAGTTTTACTTTTGGAAACCTAGCCCGTATTCATAACGCACTAAACCTTTTTATCGCGTTAAACGCCTTTTCTCGACAAGAAAAGCACAATTTCATCAAAAACAAACAAAACAAGAAAAATGAATCTATTCAGCAAGTCTGCAACACATCCTGAAGAGTTACGTGATTTCACCCAATGTCAATGTGTAATTTCTCCAGTTCTGATCATTGTTTTGGTTGTTGGTAGCTTGGTCCAATGCCAAACACAAGTGAATCCTTTTTATGGCTTTAAACGCATTTTCTCCTCGAGAGAAACATGATTTCACTAAAAACGTTATAGTTTAAACATGCCTTTTGTACATGTCTGCAAACACTCAGAGCCTTAAAATAGGGTTATCACCAATGTGTTTTTTGGTGAGACACCTTCTATTTCTGGGTTCTGTGCGTTTTCAGACGAGTGCAATATTCTGATGAAATCCCTCCTTTTAATGCATTTTCTCACAGAAAATGAGTCTCTCTCCATGGGAAAATGGCTTTATTGAAAAAGCATATTCTGCTCGAGAAATCGTGTTTTAAACAACAAAAACGACTTCTGGCCTTATTTAGTTCACAGTTTTACTTTTGGAAACCTAGCCCGTATTCATAACGCAATAAACCTTTTTATCGCGTTAAACGCCTTTTCTCGACAAGAAAAGCACAATTTCATCAAAAACAAACAAAACAAGAAAAATGAATCTATTCAGCAAGACATCCTGAAGAGTTACTTGATTTCACCCAATGTCAATGTGTAATTTCTCCAGTTCTGATCATTGTTTTGGTTGTTGGTAGCTTGGTACAATGCCAAACACAAGTGAATCCTTTTTATGGCTTTAAACGCATTTTCTCCTCGAGAGAAACATGATTTCACTAAAAACGTTATAGTTTAAACATGCCTTTTGTACATGTCTGCAAACACTCAGAGCCTTAAAATAGGGTTATCACCAATGTGTTTTTTGGTGAGACACCTTCTATTTCTGGGTTCTGTGCGTTTTCAGACGAGTGCAATATTCTGATGAAATCCCTCCTTTTAATGCATTTTCTCACAGAAAATGAGTCTCTCTCCATGGGAAAATGGCTTTATTGAAAAAGCATATTCTGCTCGAGAAATCGTGTTTTAAACAACAAAAACGACTTCTGGTCTTATTTAGTTCACAGTTTTACTTTTGGAAACCTAGCCCGTATTCATAACGCACTAAACCTTTTTATCGCGTTAAACGCCTTTTCTCGACAAGAAAAGCACAATTTCATCAAAAACAAACAAAACAAGAAAAATGAATCTATTCAGCAAGTCTGCAACACATCCTGAAGAGTTACGTGATTTCACCCAATGTCAATGTGTAATTTCTCCAGTTCTGATCATTGTTTTGGTTGTTGGTAGCTTGGTCCAATGCCAAACACAAGTGAATCCTTTTTATGGCTTTAAACGCATTTTCTCCTCGAGAGAAACATGATTTCACTAAAAACGTTATAGTTTAAACATGCCTTTTGTACATGTCTGCAAACACTCAGAGCCTTAAAATAGGGTTATCACCAATGTGTTTTTTGGTGAGACACCTTCTATTTCTGGGTTCTGTGCGTTTTCAGACGAGTGCAATATTCTGATGAAATCCCTCCTTTTAATGCATTTTCTCACAGAAAATGAGTCTCTCTCCATGGGAAAATGGCTTTATTGAAAAAGCATATTCTGCTCGAGAAATCGTGTTTTAAACAACAAAAACGACTTCTGGTCTTATTTAGTTCACAGTTTTACTTTTGGAAACCTAGCCCGTATTCATAACGCACTAAACCTTTTTATCGCGTTAAACGCCTTTTCTCGACAAGAAAAGCACAATTTCATCAAAAACAAACAAAACAAGAAAAATGAATCTATTCAGCAAGTCTGCAACACATCCTGAAGAGTTACGTGATTTCACCCAATGTCAATGTGTAATTTCTCCAGTTCTGATCATTGTTTTGGTTGTTGGTAGCTTGGTCCAATGCCAAACACAAGTGAATCCTTTTTATGGCTTTAAACGCATTTTCTCCTCGAGAGAAACATGATTTCACTAAAAACGTTATAGTTTAAACATGCCTTTTGTACATGTCTGCAAACACTCAGAGCCTTAAAATAGGGTTATCACCAATTTGTTTTTTTTGGTGAGACACCTTCTATTTCTGGGTTCTGTGCGTTTTCAGACGAGTGCAATATTCTGATGAAATCCCTCCTTTTAATGCATTTTCTCACAGAAAATGAGTCTCTCTCCATGGGAAAATGGCTTTATTGAAAAAGCATATTCTGCTCGAGAAATCGTGTTTTAAACAACAAAAACGACTTCTGGCCTTATTTAGTTCACAGTTTTACTTTTGGAAACCTAGCCCGTATTCATAACGCAATAAACCTTTTTATCGCGTTAAACGCCTTTTCTCGACAAGAAAAGCACAATTTCATCAAAAACAAACAAAACAAGAAAAATGAATCTATTCAGCAAGACATCCTGAAGAGTTACGTGATTTCACCCAATGTCAATGTGTAATTTCTCCAGTTCTGATCAGTGTTTTGGTTGTTGGTAGCTTGGTCCAATGCCAAACACAAGTGAATCCTTTTTATGGCTTTAAACGCATTTTCTCCTCGAGAGAAACATGATTTCACTAAAAACGTTATAGTTTAAACATGCCTGTTGTACATGTCTGCAAACACTCAGAGCCTTAAAATAGCGTTTTCACCAATGTGTTTTTTGGTGAGACACCTTCTATTTCTGGGTTCTGTGCGTTTTCAGACGAGTGCAATATGTATGTTAATTGTTTCTGATGAAATCCCTCCTTTTAATGCATTTTCTCACAGAAAATGAGTCTCTCGCCATGGGAAAATGACTTTATTGAAAAAGCATATTCTGCTCGAGAAATCGTGTTTTAAACAACAAAAACGACTTCTGGCCTTATTTAGTTCACAGTTTTACTTTTGGAAACCTAGCCCGTATTCATAACGCACTAAACCTTTTCATCGCGTTAAACGCCTTTTCTCGACAAGAAAAGCACAATTTCATCAAAAACAAACAAAACAAGAAAAATGAATCTATTCAGCAAGACATCCTGAAGAGTTACGTGATTTCACCCAATGTCAATGTGTAATTTCTCCAGTTCTGATCATTGTTTTGGTTGTTGGTAGCTTGGTCCAATGCCAAACACAAGTGAATCCTTTTTATGGCTTTAAACGCATTTTCTCCTCGAGAGAAACATGATTTCACTAAAAACGTTATAGTTTAAACATGCCTTTTGTACATGTCTGCAAACACTCAGAGCCTTAAAATAGGGTTATCACCAATGTGTTTTTTGGTGAGACACCTTCTATTTCTGGGTTCTGTGCGTTTTCAGACGAGTGCAATATTCTGATGAAATCCCTCCTTTTAATGCATTTTCTCACAGAAAATGAGTCTCTCTCCATGGGAAAATGGCTTTATTGAAAAAGCATATTCTGCTCGAGAAATCGTGTTTTAAACAACAAAAACGACTTCTGGCCTTATTTAGTTCACAGTTTTACTTTTGGAAACCTAGCCCGTATTCATAACGCAATAAACCTTTTTATCGCGTTAAACGCCTTTTCTCGACAAGAAAAGCACAATTTCATCAAAAACAAACAAAACAAGAAAAATGAATCTATTCAGCAAGACATCCTGAAGAGTTACGTGATTTCACCCAATGTCAATGTGTTATTTCTCCAGTTCTGATCATTGTTTTGGTTGTGGGTAGCTTGGTCCAATGCCAAACACAAGTGAATCCTTTTTATGGCTTTAAACGCATTTTCTCCTCGAGAGAAACATGATTTCACTAAAAACGTTATAGTTTAAACATGCCTGTTGTACATGTCTGCAAACACTCAGAGCCTTAAAATAGCGTTTTCACCAATGTGTTTTTTGGTGAGACACCTTCTATTTCTGTGTTCTGTGCGTTTTCAGACGAGTGCAATATGGATGTTAATTGTTTCTGATGAAATCCCTCCTTTTAATGCATTTTCTCACAGAAAATGAGTCTCTCGCCATGGGAAAATGACTTTTTTGAAAAAGCATATTCTGCTCGAGAAATCGTGTTTTAAACAACAAAAACGACTTCTGGCCTTATTTAGTTCACAGTTTTACTTTTGGAAACCTAGCCCGTATTCATAACGCACTAAACCTTTTTATCGCGTTAAACGCCTTTTCTCGACAAGAAAAGCACAATTTCATCAAAAACAAACAAAACAAGAAAAATGAATCTATTCAGCAAGTCTGCAACACATCCTGAAGAGTTACGTGATTTCACCCAATGTCAATGTGTAATTTCTCCACTTTTGATCATTGTTTTGGTTGTTGGTAGCTTGGTCCAATGCCAAACACAAGTGAATCCTTTTTATGGCTTTAAACGCATTTTCTCCTCGAGAGAAACATGATTTCACTAAAAACGTTATAGTTTAAACATGCCTTTTGTACATGTCTGCAAACACTCAAAGCCTTAAAATAGGGTTATCACCAATGTGTTTTTTGGTGAGACACCTTCTATTTCTGGGTTCTGTGCGTTTTCAGACGAGTGCAATATTCTGATGAAATCCCTCCTTTTAATGCATTTTCTCACAGAAAATGAGTCTCTCTCCATGGGAAAATGGCTTTATTGAAAAAGCATATTCTGCTCGAGAAATCGTGTTTTAAACAACAAAAACGACTTCTGGCCTTATTTAGTTCACAGTTTTACTTTTGGAAACCTAGCCCGTATTCATAACGCACTAAACCTTTTTATCGCGTTAAACGCCTTTTCTCGACAAGAAAAGCACAATTTCATCAAAAACAAACAAAACAAGAAAAATGAATCTATTCAGCAAGTCTGCAACACATCCTGAAGAGTTACGTGATTTCACCCAATGTAAATGTGTAATTTCTCCAGTTCTGATCATTGTTTTGGTTGTTGGTAGTTTGGTCCAATGCCAAACACAAGTGAATCCTTTTTATGGCTTTAAACGCATTTTCTCCTCGAGAGAAACATGATTTCACTAAAAACGTTATAGTTTAAACATGCCTTTTGTACATGTCTGCAAACACTCAGAGCCTTAAAATAGGGTTATCACCAATTTGTTTTTTTTGGTGAGACACCTTCTATTTCTGGGTTCTGTGCGTTTTCAGACGAGTGCAATATTCTGATGAAATCCCTCCTTTTAATGCATTTTCTCACAGAAAATGAGTCTCTCTCCATGGGAAAATGGCTTTATTGAAAAAGCATATTCTGCTCGAGAAATCGTGTTTTAAACAACAAAAACGACTTCTGGCCTTATTTAGTTCACAGTTTTACTTTTGGAAACCTAGCCCGTATTCATAACGCAATAAACCTTTTTATCGCGTTAAACGCCTTTTCTCGACAAGAAAAGCACAATTTCATCAAAAACAAACAAAACAAGAAAAATGAATCTATTCAGCAAGACATCCTGAAGAGTTACGTGATTTCACCCAATGTCAATGTGTAATTTCTCCAGTTCTGATCAGTGTTTTGGTTGTTGGTAGCTTGGTCCAATGCCAAACACAAGTGAATCCTTTTTATGGCTTTAAACGCATTTTCTCCTCGAGAGAAACATGATTTCACTAAAAACGTTATAGTTTAAACATGCCTGTTGTACATGTCTGCAAACACTCAGAGCCTTAAAATAGCGTTTTCACCAATGTGTTTTTTGGTGAGACACCTTCTATTTCTGGGTTCTGTGCGTTTTCAGACGAGTGCAATATGTATGTTAATTGTTTCTGATGAAATCCCTCCTTTTAATGCATTTTCTCACAGAAAATGAGTCTCTCGCCATGGGAAAATGACTTTATTGAAAAAGCATATTCTGCTCGAGAAATCGTGTTTTAAACAACAAAAACGACTTCTGGCCTTATTTAGTTCACAGTTTTACTTTTGGAAACCTAGCCCGTATTCATAACGCACTAAACCTTTTCATCGCGTTAAACGCCTTTTCTCGACAAGAAAAGCACAATTTCATCAAAAACAAACAAAACAAGAAAAATGAATCTATTCAGCAAGACATCCTGAAGAGTTACGTGATTTCACCCAATGTCAATGTGTAATTTCTCCAGTTCTGATCATTGTTTTGGTTGTTGGTAGCTTGGTCCAATGCCAAACACAAGTGAATCCTTTTTATGGCTTTAAACGCATTTTCTCCTCGAGAGAAACATGATTTCACTAAAAACGTTATAGTTTAAACATGCCTTTTGTACATGTCTGCAAACACTCAGAGCCTTAAAATAGGGTTATCACCAATGTGTTTTTTGGTGAGACACCTTCTATTTCTGGGTTCTGTGCGTTTTCAGACGAGTGCAATATTCTGATGAAATCCCTCCTTTTAATGCATTTTCTCACAGAAAATGAGTCTCTCTCCATGGGAAAATGGCTTTATTGAAAAAGCATATTCTGCTCGAGAAATCGTGTTTTAAACAACAAAAACGACTTCTGGCCTTATTTAGTTCACAGTTTTACTTTTGGAAACCTAGCCCGTATTCATAACGCAATAAACCTTTTTATCGCGTTAAACGCCTTTTCTCGACAAGAAAAGCACAATTTCATCAAAAACAAACAAAACAAGAAAAATGAATCTATTCAGCAAGACATCCTGAAGAGTTACGTGATTTCACCCAATGTCAATGTGTTATTTCTCCAGTTCTGATCATTGTTTTGGTTGTGGGTAGCTTGGTCCAATGCCAAACACAAGTGAATCCTTTTTATGGCTTTAAACGCATTTTCTCCTCGAGAGAAACATGATTTCACTAAAAACGTTATAGTTTAAACATGCCTGTTGTACATGTCTGCAAACACTCAGAGCCTTAAAATAGCGTTTTCACCAATGTGTTTTTTGGTGAGACACCTTCTATTTCTGTGTTCTGTGCGTTTTCAGACGAGTGCAATATGGATGTTAATTGTTTCTGATGAAATCCCTCCTTTTAATGCATTTTCTCACAGAAAATGAGTCTCTCGCCATGGGAAAATGACTTTTTTGAAAAAGCATATTCTGCTCGAGAAATCGTGTTTTAAACAACAAAAACGACTTCTGGCCTTATTTAGTTCACAGTTTTACTTTTGGAAACCTAGCCCGTATTCATAACGCACTAAACCTTTTTATCGCGTTAAACGCCTTTTCTCGACAAGAAAAGCACAATTTCATCAAAAACAAACAAAACAAGAAAAATGAATCTATTCAGCAAGTCTGCAACACATCCTGAAGAGTTACGTGATTTCACCCAATGTCAATGTGTAATTTCTCCACTTTTGATCATTGTTTTGGTTGTTGGTAGCTTGGTCCAATGCCAAACACAAGTGAATCCTTTTTATGGCTTTAAACGCATTTTCTCCTCGAGAGAAACATGATTTCACTAAAAACGTTATAGTTTAAACATGCCTTTTGTACATGTCTGCAAACACTCAAAGCCTTAAAATAGGGTTATCACCAATGTGTTTTTTGGTGAGACACCTTCTATTTCTGGGTTCTGTGCGTTTTCAGACGAGTGCAATATTCTGATGAAATCCCTCCTTTTAATGCATTTTCTCACAGAAAATGAGTCTCTCTCCATGGGAAAATGGCTTTATTGAAAAAGCATATTCTGCTCGAGAAATCGTGTTTTAAACAACAAAAACGACTTCTGGCCTTATTTAGTTCACAGTTTTACTTTTGGAAACCTAGCCCGTATTCATAACGCACTAAACCTTTTTATCGCGTTAAACGCCTTTTCTCGACAAGAAAAGCACAATTTCATCAAAAACAAACAAAACAAGAAAAATGAATCTATTCAGCAAGTCTGCAACACATCCTGAAGAGTTACGTGATTTCACCCAATGTCAATGTGTAATTTCTCCACTTTTGATCATTGTTTTGGTTGTTGGTCGCTTGGTCCAATGCCAAACACAAGTGAATCCTTTTTATGGCTTTAAACGCATTTTCTCCTCGAGAGAAACATGATTTCACTAAAAACGTTATAGTTTAAACATGCCTTTTGTACATGTCTGCAAACACTCAGAGCCTTAAAATAGGGTTATCACCAATGTGTTTTTTGGTGAGACACCTTCTAATTCTGGGTTCTGTGCGTTTTCAGACGAGTGCAATATGGATGTTAATTGTTTCTGATGAAATCCCTCCTTTTAATGCATTTTCTCACAGAAAATGAGTCTCTCTCCATGGGATAATGGCTTTATTGAAAAAGCATATTCTGCTCGAGAAATCGTGTTTTAAACAACAAAAACGACTTCTGGCCTTATTTAGTTCACAGTTTTACTTTTGGAAACCTAGCCCGTATTCATAACGCACTAAACCTTTTTATCGCGTTAAACGCCTTTTCTCGACAAGAAAAGCACAATTTCATCAAAAACAAACAAAACAAGAAAAATGAATCTATTCAGCAAGTCTGCAACACATCCTGAAGAGTTACGTGATTTCACCCAATGTCAATGTGTAATTTCTCCAGTTCTGATCATTGTTTTGGTTGTTGGTAGCTTGGTCCAATGCCAAACACAAGTGAATCCTTTTTATGGCTTTAAACGCATTTTCTCCTCGAGAGAAACATGATTTCACTAAAAACGTTATAGTTTAAACATGCCTTTTGTACATGTCTGCAAACACTCAGAGCCTTAAAATAGGGTTATCACCAATGTGTTTTTTGGTGAGACACCTTCTATTTCTGGGTTCTGTGCGTTTTCAGACGAGTGCAATATTCTGATGAAATCCCTCCTTTTAATGCATTTTCTCACAGAAAATGAGTCTCTCTCCATGGGAAAATGGCTTTATTGAAAAAGCATATTCTGCTCGAGAAATCGTGTTTTAAACAACAAAAACGACTTCTGGCCTTATTTAGTTCACAGTTTTACTTTTGGAAACCTAGCCCGTATTCATAACGCACTAAACCTTTTTATCGCGTTAAACGCCTTTTCTCGACAAGAAAAGCACAATTTCATCAAAAACAAACAAAACAAGAAAAATGAATCTATTCAGCAAGACATCCTGAAGAGTTACGTGATTTCACCCAATGTCAATGTGTAATTTCTCCAGTTCTGATCATTGTTTTGGTTGTTGGTAGCTTGGTCCTATGCCAAACACAAGTGAATCCTTTTTATGGCTTTAAACGCATTTTCTCCTCGAGAGAAACATGATTTCACTAAAAACGTTATAGTTTAAACATGCCTTTTGTACATGTCTGCAAACACTCAGAGCCTTAAAATAGGGTTATCACCAATGTGTTTTTTGGTGAGACACCTTCTATTTCTGGGTTCTGTGCGTTTTCAGACGAGTGCAATATTCTGATGAAATCCCTCCTTTTAATGCATTTTCTCACAGAAAATGAGTCTCTCTCCATGGGAAAATGGCTTTATTGAAAAAGCATATTCTGCTCGAGAAATCGTGTTTTAAACAACAAAAACGACTTCTGGTCTTATTTAGTTCACAGTTTTACTTTTGGAAACCTAGCCCGTATTCATAACGCACTAAACCTTTTTATCGCGTTAAACGCCTTTTCTCGACAAGAAAAGCACAATTTCATCAAAAACAAACAAAACAAGAAAAATGAATCTATTCAGCAAGTCTGCAACACATCCTGAAGAGTTACGTGATTTCACCCAATGTCAATGTGTAATTTCTCCAGTTCTGATCATTGTTTTGGTTGTTGGTAGCTTGGTCCAATGCCAAACACAAGTGAATCCTTTTTATGGCTTTAAACGCATTTTCTCCTCGAGAGAAACATGATTTCACTAAAAACGTTATAGTTTAAACATGCCTTTTGTACATGTCTGCAAACACTCAGAGCCTTAAAATAGGGTTATCACCAATGTGTTTTTTGGTGAGACACCTTCTATTTCTGGGTTCTGTGCGTTTTCAGACGAGTGCAATATTCTGATGAAATCCCTCCTTTTAATGCATTTTCTCACAGAAAATGAGTCTCTCTCCATGGGAAAATGGCTTTATTGAAAAAGCATATTCTGATCGAGAAATCGTGTTTTAAACAACAAAAACGACTTCTGGCCTTATTTAGTTCACAGTTTTACTTTTGGAAACCTAGCCCGTATTCATAACGCACTAAACCTTTTTATCGCGTTAAACGCCTTTTCTCGACAAGAAAAGCACAATTTCATCAAAAACAAACAAAACAAGAAAAATGAATCTATTCAGCAAGTCTGCAACACATCCTGAAGAGTTACGTGATTTCACCCAATGTAAATGTGTAATTTCTCCAGTTCTGATCATTGTTTTGGTTGTTGGTAGTTTGGTCCAATGCCAAACACAAGTGAATCCTTTTTATGGCTTTAAACGCATTTTCTCCTCGAGAGAAACATGATTTCACTAAAAACGTTATAGTTTAAACATGCCTTTTGTACATGTCTGCAAACACTCAGAGCCTTAAAATAGGGTTATCACCAATTTGTTTTTTTTGGTGAGACACCTTCTATTTCTGGGTTCTGTGCGTTTTCAGACGAGTGCAATATTCTGATGAAATCCCTCCTTTTAATGCATTTTCTCACAGAAAATGAGTCTCTCTCCATGGGAAAATGGCTTTATTGAAAAAGCATATTCTGCTCGAGAAATCGTGTTTTAAACAACAAAAACGACTTCTGGCCTTATTTAGTTCACAGTTTTACTTTTGGAAACCTAGCCCGTATTCATAACGCAATAAACCTTTTTATCGCGTTAAACGCCTTTTCTCGACAAGAAAAGCACAATTTCATCAAAAACAAACAAAACAAGAAAAATGAATCTATTCAGCAAGACATCCTGAAGAGTTACGTGATTTCACCCAATGTCAATGTGTAATTTCTCCAGTTCTGATCAGTGTTTTGGTTGTTGGTAGCTTGGTCCAATGCCAAACACAAGTGAATCCTTTTTATGGCTTTAAACGCATTTTCTCCTCGAGAGAAACATGATTTCACTAAAAACGTTATAGTTTAAACATGCCTGTTGTACATGTCTGCAAACACTCAGAGCCTTAAAATAGCGTTTTCACCAATGTGTTTTTTGGTGAGACACCTTCTATTTCTGGGTTCTGTGCGTTTTCAGACGAGTGCAATATGTATGTTAATTGTTTCTGATGAAATCCCTCCTTTTAATGCATTTTCTCACAGAAAATGAGTCTCTCTCCATGGGAAAATGGCTTTATTGAAAAAGCATATTCTGCTCGAGAAATCGTGTTTTAAACAACAAAAACGACTTCTGGTCTTATTTAGTTCACAGTTTTACTTTTGGAAACCTAGCCCGTATTCATAACGCACTAAACCTTTTTATCGCGTTAAACGCCTTTACTCGACAAGAAAAGCACAATTTCATCAAAAACAAACAAAACAAGATAAATGAATCTATTCAGCAAGTCTGCAACACATCCTGAAGAGTTACGTGATTTCACCCAATGTCAATGTGTAATTTCTCCAGTTCTGATCATTGTTTTGGTTGTTGGTAGCTTGGTCCAATGCCAAACACAAGTGAATCCTTTTTATGGCTTTAAACGCATTTTCTCCTCGAGAGAAACATGATTTCACTAAAAACGTTATAGTTTAAACATGCCTTTTGTACATGTCTGCAAACACTCAGAGCCTTAAAATAGGGTTATCACCAATGTGTTTTTTGGTGAGACACCTTCTATTTCTGGGTTCTGTGCGTTTTCAGACGAGTGCAATATTCTGATGAAATCCCTCCTTTTAATGCATTTTCTCACAGAAAATGAGTCTCTCTCCATGGGAAAATGGCTTTATTGAAAAAGCATATTCTGATCGAGAAATCGTGTTTTAAACAACAAAAACGACTTCTGGCCTTATTTAGTTCACAGTTTTACTTTTGGAAACCTAGCCCGTATTCATAACGCACTAAACCTTTTTATCGCGTTAAACGCCTTTTCTCGACAAGAAAAGCACAATTTCATCAAAAACAAACAAAACAAGAAAAATGAATCTATTCAGCAAGTCTGCAACACATCCTGAAGAGTTACGTGATTTCACCCAATGTAAATGTGTAATTTCTCCAGTTCTGATCATTGTTTTGGTTGTTGGTAGTTTGGTCCAATGCCAAACACAAGTGAATCCTTTTTATGGCTTTAAACGCATTTTCTCCTCGAGAGAAACATGATTTCACTAAAAACGTTATAGTTTAAACATGCCTTTTGTACATGTCTGCAAACACTCAGAGCCTTAAAATAGGGTTATCACCAATTTGTTTTTTTTGGTGAGACACCTTCTATTTCTGGGTTCTGTGCGTTTTCAGACGAGTGCAATATTCTGATGAAATCCCTCCTTTTAATGCATTTTCTCACAGAAAATGAGTCTCTCTCCATGGGAAAATGGCTTTATTGAAAAAGCATATTCTGCTCGAGAAATCGTGTTTTAAACAACAAAAACGACTTCTGGCCTTATTTAGTTCACAGTTTTACTTTTGGAAACCTAGCCCGTATTCATAACGCACTAAACCTTTTTATCGCGTTAAACGCCTTTTCTCGACAAGAAAAGCACAATTTCATCAAAAACAAACAAAACAAGAAAAATGAATCTATTCAGCAAGTCTGCAACACATCCTGAAGAGTTACGTGATTTCACCCAATGTCAATGTGTAATTTCTCCACTTTTGATCATTGTTTTGGTTGTTGGTAGCTTGGTCCAATGCCAAACACAAGTGAATCCTTTTTATGGCTTTAAACGCATTTTCTCCTCGAGAGAAACATGATTTCACTAAAAACGTTATAGTTTAAACATGCCTTTTGTACATGTCTGCAAACACTCAGAGCCTTAAAATAGGGTTATCACCAATGTGTTTTTTGGTGAGACACCTTCTAATTCTGGGTTCTGTGCGTTTTCAGACGAGTGCAATATGGATGTTAATTGTTTCTGATGAAATCCCTCCTTTTAATGCATTTTCTCACAGAAAATGAGTCTCTCTCCATGGGATAATGGCTTTATTGAAAAAGCATATTCTGCTCGAGAAATCGTGTTTTAAACAACAAAAACGACTTCTGGCCTTATTTAGTTCACAGTTTTACTTTTGGAAACCTAGCCCGTATTCATAACGCACTAAACCTTTTTATCGCGTTAAACGCCTTTTCTCGACAAGAAAAGCACAATTTCATCAAAAACAAACAAAACAAGAAAAATGAATCTATTCAGCAAGTCTGCAACACATCCTGAAGAGTTACGTGATTTCACCCAATGTCAATGTGTAATTTCTCCAGTTCTGATCATTGTTTTGGTTGTTGGTAGCTTGGTCCAATGCCAAACACAAGTGAATCCTTTTTATGGCTTTAAACGCATTTTCTCCTCGAGAGAAACATGATTTCACTAAAAACGTTATAGTTTAAACATGCCTTTTGTACATGTCTGCAAACACTCAGAGCCTTAAAATAGGGTTATCACCAATGTGTTTTTTGGTGAGACACCTTCTATTTCTGGGTTCTGTGCGTTTTCAGACGAGTGCAATATTCTGATGAAATCCCTCCTTTTAATGCATTTTCTCACAGAAAATGAGTCTCTCTCCATGGGAAAATGGCTTTATTGAAAAAGCATATTCTGCTCGAGAAATCGTGTTTTAAACAACAAAAACGACTTCTGGCCTTATTTAGTTCACAGTTTTACTTTTGGAAACCTAGCCCGTATTCATAACGCACTAAACCTTTTTATCGCGTTAAACGCCTTTTCTCGACAAGAAAAGCACAATTTCATCAAAAACAAACAAAACAAGAAAAATGAATCTATTCAGCAAGACATCCTGAAGAGTTACGTGATTTCACCCAATGTCAATGTGTAATTTCTCCAGTTCTGATCATTGTTTTGGTTGTTGGTAGCTTGGTCCAATGCCAAACACAAGTGAATCCTTTTTATGGCTTTAAACGCATTTTCTCCTCGAGAGAAACATGATTTCACTAAAAACGTTATAGTTTAAACATGCCTTTTGTACATGTCTGCAAACACTCAGAGCCTTAAAATAGGGTTATCACCAATGTGTTTTTTGGTGAGACACCTTCTATTTCTGGGTTCTGTGCGTTTTCAGACGAGTGCAATATTCTGATGAAATCCCTCCTTTTAATGCATTTTCTCACAGAAAATGAGTCTCTCTCCATGGGAAAATGGCTTTATTGAAAAAGCATATTCTGCTCGAGAAATCGTGTTTTAAACAACAAAAACGACTTCTGGTCTTATTTAGTTCACAGTTTTACTTTTGGAAACCTAGCCCGTATTCATAACGCACTAAACCTTTTTATCGCGTTAAACGCCTTTTCTCGACAAGAAAAGCACAATTTCATCAAAAACAAACAAAACAAGAAAAATGAATCTATTCAGCAAGTCTGCAACACATCCTGAAGAGTTACGTGATTTCACCCAATGTCAATGTGTAATTTCTCCAGTTCTGATCATTGTTTTGGTTGTTGGTAGCTTGGTCCAATGCCAAACACAAGTGAATCCTTTTTATGGCTTTAAACGCATTTTCTCCTCGAGAGAAACATGATTTCACTAAAAACGTTATAGTTTAAACATGCCTTTTGTACATGTCTGCAAACACTCAGAGCCTTAAAATAGGGTTATCACCAATGTGTTTTTTGGTGAGACACCTTCTATTTCTGGGTTCTGTGCGTTTTCAGACGAGTGCAATATTCTGATGAAATCCCTCCTTTTAATGCATTTTCTCACAGAAAATGAGTCTCTCTCCATGGGAAAATGGCTTTATTGAAAAAGCATATTCTGCTCGAGAAATCGTGTTTTAAACAACAAAAACGACTTCTGGCCTTATTTAGTTCACAGTTTTACTTTTGGAAACCTAGCCCGTATTCATAACGCACTAAACCTTTTTATCGCGTTAAACGCCTTTTCTCGACAAGAAAAGCACAATTTCATCAAAAACAAACAAAACAAGAAAAATGAATCTATTCAGCAAGTCTGCAACACATCCTGAAGAGTTACGTGATTTCACCCAATGTAAATGTGTAATTTCTCCAGTTCTGATCATTGTTTTGGTTGTTGGTAGTTTGGTCCAATGCCAAACACAAGTGAATCCTTTTTATGGCTTTAAACGCATTTTCTCCTCGAGAGAAACATGATTTCACTAAAAACGTTATAGTTTAAACATGCCTTTTGTACATGTCTGCAAACACTCAGAGCCTTAAAATAGGGTTATCACCAATTTGTTTTTTTTGGTGAGACACCTTCTATTTCTGGGTTCTGTGCGTTTTCAGACGAGTGCAATATTCTGATGAAATCCCTCCTTTTAATGCATTTTCTCACAGAAAATGAGTCTCTCTCCATGGGATAATGGCTTTATTGAAAAAGCATATTCTGCTCGAGAAATCGTGTTTTAAACAACAAAAACGACTTCTGGCCTTATTTAGTTCACAGTTTTACTTTTGGAAACCTAGCCCGTATTCATAACGCACTAAACCTTTTTATCGCGTTAAACGCCTTTTCTCGACAAGAAAAGCACAATTTCATCAAAAACAAACAAAACAAGAAAAATGAATCTATTCAGCAAGTCTGCAACACATCCTGAAGAGTTACGTGATTTCACCCAATGTCAATGTGTAATTTCTCCAGTTCTGATCATTGTTTTGGTTGTTGGTAGCTTGGTCCAATGCCAAACACAAGTGAATCCTTTTTATGGCTTTAAACGCATTTTCTCCTCGAGAGAAACATGATTTCACTAAAAACGTTATAGTTTAAACATGCCTTTTGTACATGTCTGCAAACACTCAGAGCCTTAAAATAGGGTTATCACCAATGTGTTTTTTGGTGAGACACCTTCTATTTCTGGGTTCTGTGCGTTTTCAGACGAGTGCAATATTCTGATGAAATCCCTCCTTTTAATGCATTTTCTCACAGAAAATGAGTCTCTCTCCATGGGAAAATGGCTTTATTGAAAAAGCATATTCTGCTCGAGAAATCGTGTTTTAAACAACAAAAACGACTTCTGGCCTTATTTAGTTCACAGTTTTACTTTTGGAAACCTAGCCCGTATTCATAACGCACTAAACCTTTTTATCGCGTTAAACGCCTTTTCTCGACAAGAAAAGCACAATTTCATCAAAAACAAACAAAACAAGAAAAATGAATCTATTCAGCAAGACATCCTGAAGAGTTACGTGATTTCACCCAATGTCAATGTGTAATTTCTCCAGTTCTGATCATTGTTTTGGTTGTTGGTAGCTTGGTCCAATGCCAAACACAAGTGAATCCTTTTTATGGCTTTAAACGCATTTTCTCCTCGAGAGAAACATGATTTCACTAAAAACGTTATAGTTTAAACATGCCTTTTGTACATGTCTGCAAACACTCAGAGCCTTAAAATAGGGTTATCACCAATGTGTTTTTTGGTGAGACACCTTCTATTTCTGGGTTCTGTGCGTTTTCAGACGAGTGCAATATTCTGATGAAATCCCTCCTTTTAATGCATTTTCTCACAGAAAATGAGTCTCTCTCCATGGGAAAATGGCTTTATTGAAAAAGCATATTCTGCTCGAGAAATCGTGTTTTAAACAACAAAAACGACTTCTGGTCTTATTTAGTTCACAGTTTTACTTTTGGAAACCTAGCCCGTATTCATAACGCACTAAACCTTTTTATCGCGTTAAACGCCTTTTCTCGACAAGAAAAGCACAATTTCATCAAAAACAAACAAAACAAGAAAAATGAATCTATTCAGCAAGTCTGCAACACATCCTGAAGAGTTACGTGATTTCACCCAATGTCAATGTGTAATTTCTCCAGTTCTGATCATTGTTTTGGTTGTTGGTAGCTTGGTCCAATGCCAAACACAAGTGAATCCTTTTTATGGCTTTAAACGCATTTTCTCCTCGAGAGAAACATGATTTCACTAAAAACGTTATAGTTTAAACATGCCTTTTGTACATGTCTGCAAACACTCAGAGCCTTAAAATAGGGTTATCACCAATGTGTTTTTTGGTGAGACACCTTCTATTTCTGGGTTCTGTGCGTTTTCAGACGAGTGCAATATTCTGATGAAATCCCTCCTTTTAATGCATTTTCTCACAGAAAATGAGTCTCTCTCCATGGGAAAATGGCTTTATTGAAAAAGCATATTCTGATCGAGAAATCGTGTTTTAAACAACAAAAACGACTTCTGGCCTTATTTAGTTCACAGTTTTACTTTTGGAAACCTAGCCCGTATTCATAACGCACTAAACCTTTTTATCGCGTTAAACGCCTTTTCTCGACAAGAAAAGCACAATTTCATCAAAAACAAACAAAACAAGAAAAATGAATCTATTCAGCAAGTCTGCAACACATCCTGAAGAGTTACGTGATTTCACCCAATGTAAATGTGTAATTTCTCCAGTTCTGATCATTGTTTTGGTTGTTGGTAGTTTGGTCCAATGCCAAACACAAGTGAATCCTTTTTATGGCTTTAAACGCATTTTCTCCTCGAGAGAAACATGATTTCACTAAAAACGTTATAGTTTAAACATGCCTTTTGTACATGTCTGCAAACACTCAGAGCCTTAAAATAGGGTTATCACCAATTTGTTTTTTTTGGTGAGACACCTTCTATTTCTGGGTTCTGTGCGTTTTCAGACGAGTGCAATATTCTGATGAAATCCCTCCTTTTAATGCATTTTCTCACAGAAAATGAGTCTCTCTCCATGGGAAAATGGCTTTATTGAAAAAGCATATTCTGCTCGAGAAATCGTGTTTTAAACAACAAAAACGACTTCTGGCCTTATTTAGTTCACAGTTTTACTTTTGGAAACCTAGCCCGTATTCATAACGCAATAAACCTTTTTATCGCGTTAAACGCCTTTTCTCGACAAGAAAAGCACAATTTCATCAAAAACAAACAAAACAAGAAAAATGAATCTATTCAGCAAGACATCCTGAAGAGTTACGTGATTTCACCCAATGTCAATGTGTAATTTCTCCAGTTCTGATCAGTGTTTTGGTTGTTGGTAGCTTGGTCCAATGCCAAACACAAGTGAATCCTTTTTATGGCTTTAAACGCATTTTCTCCTCGAGAGAAACATGATTTCACTAAAAACGTTATAGTTTAAACATGCCTGTTTTACATGTCTGCAAACACTCAGAGCCTTAAAATAGCGTTTTCACCAATGTGTTTTTTGGTGAGACACCTTCTATTTCTGGGTTCTGTGCGTTTTCAGACGAGTGCAATATGTATGTTAATTGTTTCTGATGAAATCCCTCCTTTTAATGCATTTTCTCACAGAAAATGAGTCTCTCTCCATGGGAAAATGGCTTTATTGAAAAAGCATATTCTGCTCGAGAAATCGTGTTTTAAACAACAAAAACGACTTCTGGTCTTATTTAGTTCACAGTTTTACTTTTGGAAACCTAGCCCGTATTCATAACGCACTAAACCTTTTTATCGCGTTAAACGCCTTTTCTCGACAAGAAAAGCACAATTTCATCAAAAACAAACAAAACAAGAAAAATGAATCTATTCAGCAAGTCTGCAACACATCCTGAAGAGTTACGTGATTTCACCCAATGTCAATGTGTAATTTCTCCAGTTCTGATCATTGTTTTGGTTGTTGGTAGCTTGGTCCAATGCCAAACACAAGTGAATCCTTTTTATGGCTTTAAACGCATTTTCTCCTCGAGAGAAACATGATTTCACTAAAAACGTTATAGTTTAAACATGCCTTTTGTACATGTCTGCAAACACTCAGAGCCTTAAAATAGGGTTATCACCAATGTGTTTTTTGGTGAGACACCTTCTATTTCTGGGTTCTGTGCGTTTTCAGACGAGTGCAATATTCTGATGAAATCCCTCCTTTTAATGCATTTTCTCACAGAAAATGAGTCTCTCTCCATGGGAAAATGGCTTTATTGAAAAAGCATATTCTGCTCGAGAAATCGTGTTTTAAACAACAAAAACGACTTCTGGTCTTATTTAGTTCACAGTTTTACTTTTGGAAACCTAGCCCGTATTCATAACGCACTAAACCTTTTTATCGCGTTAAACGCCTTTTCTCGACAAGAAAAGCACAATTTCATCAAAAACAAACAAAACAAGAAAAATGAATCTATTCAGCAAGTCTGCAACACATCCTGAAGAGTTACGTGATTTCACCCAATGTCAATGTGTAATTTCTCCAGTTCTGATCATTGTTTTGGTTGTTGGTAGCTTGGTCCAATGCCAAACACAAGTGAATCCTTTTTATGGCTTTAAACGCATTTTCTCCTCGAGAGAAACATGATTTCACTAAAAACGTTATAGTTTAAACATGCCTTTTGTACATGTCTGCAAACACTCAGAGCCTTAAAATAGGGTTATCACCAATGTGTTTTTTGGTGAGACACCTTCTATTTCTGGGTTCTGTGCGTTTTCAGACGAGTGCAATATTCTGATGAAATCCCTCCTTTTAATGCATTTTCTCACAGAAAATGAGTCTCTCTCCATGGGAAAATGGCTTTATTGAAAAAGCATATTCTGCTCGAGAAATCGTGTTTTAAACAACAAAAACGACTTCTGGTCTTATTTAGTTCACAGTTTTACTTTTGGAAACCTAGCCCGTATTCATAACGCACTAAACCTTTTTATCGCGTTAAACGCCTTTTCTCGACAAGAAAAGCACAATTTCATCAAAAACAAACAAAACAAGAAAAATGAATCTATTCAGCAAGTCTGCAACACATCCTGAAGAGTTACGTGATTTCACCCAATGTCAATGTGTAATTTCTCCAGTTCTGATCATTGTTTTGGTTGTTGGTAGCTTGGTCCAATGCCAAACACAAGTGAATCCTTTTTATGGCTTTAAACGCATTTTCTCCTCGAGAGAAACATGATTTCACTAAAAACGTTATAGTTTAAACATGCCTTTTGTACATGTCTGCAAACACTCAGAGCCTTAAAATAGGGTTATCACCAATGTGTTTTTTGGTGAGACACCTTCTATTTCTGGGTTCTGTGCGTTTTCAGACGAGTGCAATATTCTGATGAAATCCCTCCTTTTAATGCATTTTCTCACAGAAAATGAGTCTCTCTCCATGGGAAAATGGCTTTATTGAAAAAGCATATTCTGCTCGAGAAATCGTGTTTTAAACAACAAAAACGACTTCTGGCCTTATTTAGTTCACAGTTTTACTTTTGGAAACCTAGCCCGTATTCATAACGCACTAAACCTTTTTATCGCGTTAAACGCCTTTTCTCGACAAGAAAAGCACAATTTCATCAAAAACAAACAAAACAAGAAAAATGAATCTATTCAGCAAGTCTGCAACACATCCTGAAGAGTTACGTGATTTCACCCAATGTCAATGTGTAATTTCTCCACTTTTGATCATTGTTTTGGTTGTTGGTAGCTTGGTCCAATGCCAAACACAAGTGAATCCTTTTTATGGCTTTAAACGCATTTTCTCCTCGAGAGAAACATGATTTCACTAAAAACGTTATAGTTTAAACATGCCTGTTGTACATGTCTGCAAACACTCAGAGCCTTAAAATAGCGTTTTCACCAATGTGTTTTTTGGTGAGACACCTTCTATTTCTGGGTTCTGTGCGTTTTCAGACGAGTGCAATATGTATGTTAATTGTTTCTGATGAAATCCCTCCTTTTAATGCATTTTCTCACAGAAAATGAGTCTCTCTCCATGGGAAAATGGCTTTATTGAAAAAGCATATTCTGCTCGAGAAATCGTGTTTTAAACAACAAAAACGACTTCTGGCCTTATTTAGTTCACAGTTTTACTTTTGGAAACCTAGCCCGTATTCATAACGCACTAAACCTTTTTATCGCGTTAAACGCCTTTTCTCGACAAGAAAAGCACAATTTCATCAAAAACAAACAAAACAAGAAAAATGAATCTATTCAGCAAGTCTGCAACACATCCTGAAGAGTTACGTGATTTCACCCAATGTCAATGTGTAATTTCTCCAGTTCTGATCATTGTTTTGGTTGTTGGTAGCTTGGTCCAATGCCAAACACAAGTGAATCCTTTTTATGGCTTTAAACGCATTTTCTCCTCGAGAGAAACATGATTTCACTAAAAACGTTATAGTTTAAACATGCCTTTTGTACATGTCTGCAAACACTCAGAGCCTTAAAATAGGGTTATCACCAATTTGTTTTTTTTGGTGAGACACCTTCTATTTCTGGGTTCTGTGCGTTTTCAGACGAGTGCAATATTCTGATGAAATCCCTCCTTTTAATGCATTTTCTCACAGAAAATGAGTCTCTCTCCATGGGAAAATGGCTTTATTGAAAAAGCATATTCTGCTCGAGAAATCGTGTTTTAAACAACAAAAACGACTTCTGGCCTTATTTAGTTCACAGTTTTACTTTTGGAAACCTAGCCCGTATTCATAACGCAATAAACCTTTTTATCGCGTTAAACGCCTTTTCTCGACAAGAAAAGCACAATTTCATCAAAAACAAACAAAACAAGAAAAATGAATCTATTCAGCAAGACATCCTGAAGAGTTACGTGATTTCACCCAATGTCAATGTGTAATTTCTCCAGTTCTGATCAGTGTTTTGGTTGTTGGTAGCTTGGTCCAATGCCAAACACAAGTGAATCCTTTTTATGGCTTTAAACGCATTTTCTCCTCGAGAGAAACATGATTTCACTAAAAACGTTATAGTTTAAACATGCCTGTTGTACATGTCTGCAAACACTCAGAGCCTTAAAATAGCGTTTTCACCAATGTGTTTTTTGGTGAGACACCTTCTATTTCTGGGTTCTGTGCGTTTTCAGACGAGTGCAATATGGATGTTAATTGTTTCTGATGAAATCCCTCCTTTTAATGCATTTTCTCACAGAAAATGAGTCTCTCGCCATGGGAAAATGACTTTTTTGAAAAAGCATATTCTGCTCGAGAAATCGTGTTTTAAACAACAAAAACGACTTCTGGCCTTATTTAGTTCACAGTTTTACTTTTGGAAACCTAGCCCGTATTCATAACGCACTAAACCTTTTTATCGCGTTAAACGCCTTTTCTCGACAAGAAAAGCACAATTTCATCAAAAACAAACAAAACAAGAAAAATGAATCTATTCAGCAAGACATCCTGAAGAGTTACGTGATTTCACCCAATGTCAATGTGTAATTTCTCCAGTTCTGATCATTGTTTTGGTTGTTGGTAGCTTGGTCCAATGCCAAACACAAGTGAATCCTTTTTATGGCTTTAAACGCATTTTCTCCTCGAGAGAAACATGATTTCACTAAAAACGTTATAGTTTAAACATGCCTGTTGTACATGTCTGCAAACACTCAGAGCCTTAAAATAGCGTTTTCACCAATGTGTTTTTTGGTGAGACACCTTCTATTTCTGGGTTCTGTGCGTTTTCAGACGAGTGCAATATGGATGTTAATTGTTTCTGATGAAATCCCTCCTTTTAATGCATTTTCTCACAGAAAATGAGTCTCTCTCCATGGGAAAATGGCTTTATTGCAAAAGCATATTCTGCTCGAGAAATCGTGTTTTAAACAACAAAAACGACTTCTGGCCTTATTTAGTTCACAGTTTTACTTTTGGAAACCTAGCCCGTATTCATAACGCACTAAACCTTTTTATCGCGTTAAACGCCTTTTCTCGACAAGAAAAGCACAATTTCCTCAAAAACAAACAAAACAAGAAAAATGAATCTATTCAGCAAGACATCCTGAAGAGTTACGTGATTTCACCCAATGTCAATGTGTAATTTCTCCAGTTCTGATCATTGTTTTGGTTGTTGGTAGCTTGGTCCAATGCCAAACACAAGTGAATCCTTTTTATGGCTTTAAACGCATTTTCTCCTCGAGGGAAACATGATTTCACTAAAAACGTTATAGTTTAAACATGCCTTTTGTACATGTCTGCAAACACTCAGAGCCTTAAAATAGCGTTTTCACCAATGTGTTTTTTTGGTGAGACACCTTCTATTTCTGTGTTCTGTGCGTTTTCAGACGAGTGCAATATGGATGTTAATTGTTTCTGATGAAATCCCTCCTTTTAATGCATTTTCTCACAGAAAATGAGTCTCTCGCCATGGGAAAATGACTTTTTTGAAAAAGCATATTCTGCTCGAGAAATCGTGTTTTAAACAATAAAAACGACTTCCGGCCTTATTTAGTTCACAGTTTTACTTTTGGTAACCTAGCCCGTATTCATAACGCACTAAACCTTTTTATCGCGTTAAACGTCTTTTCTCGACAAGAAAAGCACAATTTCATCAAAAACAAACAAAACAAGAAAAATGAATCTATTCAGCAAGACGTCCTGAAGAGTTACGTGATTTCACCCAATGTCAATGTGTAATTTCTCCAGTTCTGATCATTGTTTTGGTTGTTGGTAGCTTGGTCCAATGCCAAACACAAGTGAATCCTTTTTATGGCTTTAAACGCATTTTCTCCTCGAGGGAAACATGATTTCACTAAAAACGTTATAGTTTAAACATGCCTGTTGTACATGTCTGCAAACACTCAGAGCCTTAAAATAGGGTTATCACAAATGTGTTTTTTGGTGAGACACCTTCTATTTCTGGGTTCTGTGCGTTTTCAGACGAGTGCAATATGGATGTTAATTGTTTCTGACGAAATCCCTCCTTTTAATGAATTTTCTCACAGAAAATGAGTCTCTCTCCATAGGATAATGGCTTTATTGAAAAAGCATATTCTCCTCGAGAAATCGTGTTTTAAACAACAAAAACGACTTCTGGCCTTATTTAGTTCACAGTTTTACTTTTGGAAACCTAGCCCGTATTCATAACGCACTAAACCTTTTTATCGCGTTAAACGCCTTTTCTCGACAAGAAAAGCACAATTTCATCAAAAACAAACAAAACAAGAAAAATGAATCTATTCAGCAAGTCTGCAACACATCCTGAAGAGTTACGTGATTTCACCCAATGTCAATGTGTAATTTCTCCAGTTCTGATCATTGTTTTGGTTGTTGGTAGCTTGGTCCAATGCCAAACACAAGTGAATCCTTTTTATGGCTTTAAACGCATTTTCTCCTCGAGAGAAACATGAATTCACTAAAAACGTTATAGTTTAAACATGCCTGTTGTACATGTCTGCAAACACTCAGAGCCTTATAATAGCGTTTTCACCAATGTGTTTTTTGGTGAGACACCTTCTATTTCTGGGTTCTGTGCGTTTTCAGACGAGTGCAATATGGATGTTAATTGTTTCTGATGAAATCCCTCCTTTTAATGCATTTTCTCACAGAAAATGAGTCTCTCGCCATGGGAAAATGGCTTTTTGAAAAAGCATATTCTGCTAGAGAAATCGTGTTTTAAACAATATGAACGACTTCCGGCCTTATTTAGTTCACAGTTTTACTTTTGGTAACCTAGCCCGTATTCATAACGCACTAAACCTTTTTATCGCGTTAAACGCCTTTTCTCGACAAGAAAAGCACAATTTCATCAAAAACAAACAAAACAAGAAAAATGAATCTATTCAGCAAGTCTGCAACACATCCTGAAGAGTTACGTGATTTCACCCAATGTCAATGTGTAATTTCTCCAGTTCTGATCATTGTTTTGGTTGTTGGTAGCTTGGTCCAATGCCAAACACAAGTGAATCCTTTTTATGGCTTTAAACGCATTTTCTCCTCGAGAGAAACATGATTTCACTAAAAACGTTATAGTTTAAACATGCCTTTTGTACATGTCTGCAAACACTCAGAGCCTTAAAATAGGGTTATCACCAATGTGTTTTTTGGTGAGACACCTTCTATTTCTGGGTTCTGTGCGTTTTCAGACGAGTGCAATATTCTGATGAAATCCCTCCTTTTAATGCATTTTCTCACAGAAAATGAGTCTCTCTCCATGGGAAAATGGCTTTATTGAAAAAGCATATTCTGATCGAGAAATCGTGTTTTAAACAACAAAAACGACTTCTGGCCTTATTTAGTTCACAGTTTCACTTTTGGAAACCTAGCCCGTATTCATAACGCACTAAACCTTTTTATCGCGTTAAACGCCTTTTCTCGACAAGAAAAGCACAATTTCATCAAAAACAAACAAAACAAGAAAAATGAATCTATTCAGCAAGTCTGCAACACATCCTGAAGAGTTACGTGATTTCACCCAATGTCAATGTGTAATTTCTCCAGTTCTGATCATTGTTTTGGTTGTTGGTAGCTTGGTCCAATGCCAAACACAAGTGAATCCTTTTTATGGCTTTAAACGCATTTTCTCCTCGAGAGAAACATGATTTCACTAAAAACGTTATAGTTTAAACATGCCTTTTGTACATGTCTGCAAACACTCAGAGCCTTAAAATAGGGTTATCACCAATGTGTTTTTTGGTGAGACACCTTCTATTTCTGGGTTCTGTGCGTTTTCAGACGAGTGCAATATTCTGATGAAATCCCTCCTTTTAATGCATTTTCTCACAGAAAATGAGTCTCTCTCCATGGGAAAATGGCTTTATTGAAAAAGCATATTCTGATCGAGAAATCGTGTTTTAAACAACAAAAACGACTTCTGGCCTTATTTAGTTCAGTTTTACTTTTGGAAACCTAGCCCGTATTCATAACGCACTAAACCTTTTTATCGCGTTAAACGCCTTTTCTCGACAAGAAAAGCACAATTTCATCAAAAACAAACAAAACAAGAAAAATGAATCTATTCAGCAAGTCTGCAACACATCCTGAAGAGTTACGTGATTTCACCCAATGTAAATGTGTAATTTCTCCAGTTCTGATCATTGTTTTGGTTGTTGGTAGTTTGGTCCAATGCCAAACACAAGTGAATCCTTTTTATGGCTTTAAACGCATTTTCTCCTCGAGAGAAACATGATTTCACTAAAAACGTTATAGTTTAAACATGCCTTTTGTACATGTCTGCAAACACTCAGAGCCTTAAAATAGGGTTATCACCAATTTGTTTTTTTTGGTGAGACACCTTCTATTTCTGGGTTCTGTGCGTTTTCAGACGAGTGCAATATTCTGATGAAATCCCTCCTTTTAATGCATTTTCTCACAGAAAATGAGTCTCTCTCCATGGGAAAATGGCTTTATTGAAAAAGCATATTCTGCTCGAGAAATCGTGTTTTAAACAACAAAAACGACTTCTGGCCTTATTTAGTTCACAGTTTTACTTTTGGAAACCTAGCCCGTATTCATAACGCAATAAACCTTTTTATCGCGTTAAACGCCTTTTCTCGACAAGAAAAGCACAATTTCATCAAAAACAAACAAAACAAGAAAAATGAATCTATTCAGCAAGACATCCTGAAGAGTTACGTGATTTCACCCAATGTCAATGTGTAATTTCTCCAGTTCTGATCAGTGTTTTGGTTGTTGGTAGCTTGGTCCAATGCCAAACACAAGTGAATCCTTTTTATGGCTTTAAACGCATTTTCTCCTCGAGAGAAACATGATTTCACTAAAAACGTTATAGTTTAAACATGCCTGTTGTACATGTCTGCAAACACTCAGAGCCTTAAAATAGCGTTTTCACCAATGTGTTTTTTGGTGAGACACCTTCTATTTCTGGGTTCTGTGCGTTTTCAGACGAGTGCAATATGGATGTTAATTGTTTCTGATGAAATCCCTCCTTTTAATGCATTTTCTCACAGAAAATGAGTCTCTCTCCATGGGAAAATGGCTTTATTGAAAAAGCATATTCTGCTCGAGAAATCGTGTTTTAAACAACAAAAACGACTTCTGGCCTTATTTAGTTCACAGTTTTACTTTTGGAAACCTAGCCCGTATTCAAAACGCACTAAACCTTTTTATCGCGTTAAACGCCTTTTCTCGACAAGAAAAGCACAATTTCATCAAAAACAAACAAAACAAGAAAAATGAATCTATTCAGCAAGACATCCTGAAGAGTTACGTGATTTCACCCAATGTCAATGTGTAATTTCTCCAGTTCTGATCATTGTTTTGGTTGTTGGTAGCTTGGTCCAATGCCAAACACAAGTGAATCCTTTTTATGGCTTTAAACGCATTTTCTCCTCGAGAGAAACATGATTTCACTAAAAACGTTATAGTTTAAACATGCCTGTTGTACATGTCTGCAAACACTCAGAGCCTTAAAATAGCGTTTTCACCAATGTGTTTTTTGGTGAGACACCTTCTATTTCTGGGTTCTGTGCGTTTTCAGACGAGTGCAATATGGATGTTAATTGTTTCTGATGAAATCCCTCCTTTTAATGCATTTTCTCACAGAAAATGAGTCTCTCTCCATGGGAAAATGGCTTTATTGAAAAAGCATATTCTGCTCGAGAAATCGTGTTTTAAACAACAAAAACGACTTCTGGCCTTATTTAGTTCACAGTTTTACTTTTGGAAACCTAGCCCGTATTCATAACGCACTAAACCTTTTTATCGCGTTAAACGCCTTTTCTCGACAAGAAAAGCACAATTTCATCAAAAACAAACAAAACAAGAAAAATGAATCTATTCAGCAAGACATCCTGAAGAGTTACGTGATTTCACCCAATGTCAATGTGTAATTTCTCCAGTTCTGATCATTGTTTTGGTTGTTAGTAGCTTGGTCCAATGCCAAACACAAGTGAATCCTTTTTATGGCTTTAAACGCATTTTCTCCTCGAGAGAAACATGATTTCACTAAAAACGTTATAGTTTAAACATGCCTGTTGTACATGTCTGCAAACACTCAGAGCCTTAAAATAGCGTTTTCACCAATGTGTTTTTTGGTGAGACACCTTCTATTTCTGGGTTCTGTGCGTTTTCAGACGAGTGCAATATGGATGTTAATTGTTTCTGATGAAATCCCTCCTTTTAATGCATTTTCTCACAGAAAATGAGTCTCTCTCCATGGGAAAATGGCTTTATTGCAAAAGCATATTCTGCTCGAGAAATCGTGTTTTAAACAACAAAAACGACTTCTGGCCTTATTTAGTTCACAGTTTTACTTTTGGAAACCTAGCCCGTATTCATAACGCACTAAACCTTTTTATCGCGTTAAACGCCTTTTCTCGACAAGAAAAGCACAATTTCCTCAAAAACAAACAAAACAAGAAAAATGAATCTATTCAGCAAGACATCCTGAAGAGTTACGTGATTTCACCCAATGTCAATGTGTAATTTCTCCAGTTCTGATCATTGTTTTGGTTGTTGGTAGCTTGGTCCAATGCCAAACACAAGTGAATCCTTTTTATGGCTTTAAACGCATTTTCTCCTCGAGGGAAACATGATTTCACTAAAAACGTTATAGTTTAAACATGCATTTTGTACATGTCTGCAAACACTCAGAGCCTTAAAATAGGGTTATCACCAATGTGTTTTTTGGTGAGACACCTTCTATTTCTGGGTTCTGTGCGTTTTCAGACGAGTGCAATATGGATGTTAATTGTTTCTGATGAAATCCCTCCTTTTAATGCATTTTCTCACAGAAAATGAGTCTCTCGCCATGGGAAAATGACTTTTTTGAAAAAGCATATTCTGCTCGAGAAATCGTGTTTTAAACAATAAAAACGACTTCCGGCCTTATTTAGTTCACAGTTTTACTTTTGGTAACCTAGCCCGTATTCATAACGCACTAAACCTTTTTATCGCGTTAAACGTCTTTTCTCGACAAGAAAAGCACAATTTCATCAAAAACAAACAAAACAAGAAAAATGAATCTATTCAGCAAGACGTCCTGAAGAGTTACGTGATTTCACCCAATGTCAATGTGTAATTTCTCCAGTTCTGATCATTGTTTTGGTTGTTGGTAGCTTGGTCCAATGCCAAACACAAGTGAATCCTTTTTATGGCTTTAAACGCATTTTCTCCTCGAGGGAAACATGATTTCACTAAAAACGTTATAGTTTAAACATGCCTTTTGTACATGTCTGCAAACACTCAGAGCCTTAAAATAGGGTTTTCACCAATGTGTTTTTTGGTGAGACACCTTCTATTTCTGGGTTCTGTGCGTTTTCAGACGAGTGCAATATGGATGTTAATTGTTTCTGATGAAATCCCTCCTTTTAATGCATTTTCTCACAGAAAATGAGTCTCTCGCCATGGGAAAATGACTTTATTGAAAAAGCATATTCTGCTCGAGAAATCGTGTTTTAAACAACAAAAACGACTTCTGGCCTTATTTAGTTCACAGTTTTACTTTTGGAAACCTAGCCCGTATTCATAACGCACTAAACCTTTTTATCGCGTTAAACGCCTTTTCTCGACAAGAAAAGCACAATTTCATCAAAAACAAACAAAACAAGAAAAATGAATCTATTCAGCAAGACATCCTGAAGAGTTACGTGATTTCACCCAATGTCAATGTGTAATTTCTCCAGTTCTGATCATTGTTTTGGTTGTTGGTAGCTTGGTCCAATGCCAAACACAAGTGAATCCTTTTTATGGCTTTAAACGCATTTTCTCCTCGAGAGAAACATGATTTCACTAAAAACGTTATAGTTTAAACATGCCTTTTGTACATGTCTGCAAACACTCAGAGCCTTAAAATAGGGTTATCACCAATGTGTTTTTTGGTGAGACACCTTCTATTTCTGGGTTCTGTGCGTTTTCAGACGAGTGCAATATTCTGATGAAATCCCTCCTTTTAATGCATTTTCTCACAGAAAATGAGTCTCTCTCCATGGGAAAATGGCTTTATTGCAAAAGCATATTCTGCTCGAGAAATCGTGTTTTAAACAACAAAAACGACTTCTGGCCTTATTTAGTTCACAGTTTTACTTTTGGAAACCTAGCCCGTATTCATAACGCACTAAACCTTTTTATCGCGTTAAACGCCTTTTCTCGACAAGAAAAGCACAATTTCCTCAAAAACAAACAAAACAAGAAAAATGAATCTATTCAGCAAGACATCCTGAAGAGTTACGTGATTTCACCCAATGTCAATGTGTAATTTCTCCAGTTCTGATCATTGTTTTGGTTGTTGGTAGCTTGGTCCAATGCCAAACACAAGTGAATCCTTTTTATGGCTTTAAACGCATTTTCTCCTCGAGGGAAACATGATTTCACTAAAAACGTTATAGTTTAAACATGCATTTTGTACATGTCTGCAAACACTCAGAGCCTTAAAATAGGGTTATCACCAATGTGTTTTTTGGTGAGACACCTTCTATTTCTGGGTTCTGTGCGTTTTCAGACGAGTGCAATATGGATGTTAATTGTTTCTGATGAAATCCCTCCTTTTAATGCATTTTCTCACAGAAAATGAGTCTCTCGCCATGGGAAAATGACTTTTTTGAAAAAGCATATTCTGCTCGAGAAATCGTGTTTTAAACAATAAAAACGACTTCCGGCCTTATTTAGTTCACAGTTTTACTTTTGGTAACCTAGCCCGTATTCATAACGCACTAAACCTTTTTATCGCGTTAAACGTCTTTTCTCGACAAGAAAAGCACAATTTCATCAAAAACAAACAAAACAAGAAAAATGAATCTATTCAGCAAGACGTCCTGAAGAGTTACGTGATTTCACCCAATGTCAATGTGTAATTTCTCCAGTTCTGATCATTGTTTTGGTTGTTGGTAGCTTGGTCCAATGCCAAACACAAGTGAATCCTTTTTATGGCTTTAAACGCATTTTCTCCTCGAGGGAAACATGATTTCACTAAAAACGTTATAGTTTAAACATGCCTTTTGTACATGTCTGCAAACACTCAGAGCCTTAAAATAGGGTTTTCACCAATGTGTTTTTTGGTGAGACACCTTCTATTTCTGGGTTCTGTGCGTTTTCAGACGAGTGCAATATGGATGTTAATTGTTTCTGATGAAATCCCTCCTTTTAATGCATTTTCTCACAGAAAATGAGTCTCTCGCCATGGGAAAATGACTTTATTGAAAAAGCATATTCTGCTCGAGAAATCGTGTTTTAAACAACAAAAACGACTTCTGGCCTTATTTAGTTCACAGTTTTACTTTTGGAAACCTAGCCCGTATTCATAACGCACTAAACCTTTTTATCGCGTTAAACGCCTTTTCTCGACAAGAAAAGCACAATTTCATCAAAAACAAACAAAACAAGAAAAATGAATCTATTCAGCAAGACATCCTGAAGAGTTACGTGATTTCACCCAATGTCAATGTGTAATTTCTCCAGTTCTGA
Source organism: Lampris incognitus (assembly GCF_029633865.1). Taxonomy (NCBI): domain Eukaryota; kingdom Metazoa; phylum Chordata; class Actinopteri; order Lampriformes; family Lampridae; genus Lampris; species Lampris incognitus. The sequence continues at coordinate 4,417,875 of NC_079225.1, read as the reverse complement.
TCATTGTTTTGGTTGTTGGTAGCTTGGTCCAATGCCAAACACAAGTGAATCCTTTTTATGGCTTTAAACGCATTTTCTCCTCGAGAGAAACATGATTTCACTAAAAACGTTATAGTTTAAACATGCCTTTTGTACATGTCTGCAAACACTCAGAGCCTTAAAATAGGGTTATCACCAATGTGTTTTTTGGTGAGACACCTTCTATTTCTGGGTTCTGTGCGTTTTCAGACGAGTGCAATATTCTGATGAAATCCCTCCTTTTAATGCATTTTCTCACAGAAAATGAGTCTCTCTCCATGGGAAAATGGCTTTATTGAAAAAGCATATTCTGCTCGAGAAATCGTGTTTTAAACAACAAAAACGACTTCTGGCCTTATTTAGTTCACAGTTTTACTTTTGGAAACCTAGCCCGTATTCATAACGCACTAAACCTTTTTATCGCGTTAAACGCCTTTTCTCGACAAGAAAAGCACAATTTCATCAAAAACAAACAAAACAAGAAAAATGAATCTATTCAGCAAGACATCCTGAAGAGTTACGTGATTTCACCCAATGTCAATGTGTAATTTCTCCAGTTCTGATCATTGTTTTGGTTGTTGGTAGCTTGGTCCAATGCCAAACACAAGTGAATCCTTTTTATGGCTTTAAACGCATTTTCTCCTCGAGAGAAACATGATTTCACTAAAAACGTTATAGTTTAAACATGCCTGTTGTACATGTCTGCAAACACTCAGAGCCTTAAAATAGCGTTTTCACCAATGTGTTTTTTGGTGAGACACCTTCTATTTCTGGGTTCTGTGTGTTTTCAGACGAGTGCAATATGGATGTTAATTGTTTCTGATGAAATCCCTCCTTTTAATGCATTTTCTCACAGAAAATGAGTCTCTCTCCATGGGAAAATGGCTTTATTGAAAAAGCATATTCTGCTCGAGAAATCGTGTTTTAAACAACAAAAACGACTTCTGGCCTTATTTAGTTCACAGTTTTACTTTTGGAAACCTAGCCCGTATTCATAACGCACTAAACCTTTTTATCGCGTTAAACGCCTTTTCTCGACAAGAAAAGCACAATTTCATCAAAAACAAACAAAACAAGAAAAATGAATCTATTCAGCAAGTCTGCAACACATCCTGAAGAGTTACGTGATTTCACCCAATGTCAATGTGTAATTTCTCCAGTTCTGATCATTGTTTTGGTTGTTGGTAGCTTGGTCCAATGCCAAACACAAGTGAATCCTTTTTATGGCTTTAAACGCATTTTCTCCTCGAGAGAAACATGATTTCACTAAAAACGTTATAGTTTAAAACATGCCTTTTGTACATGTCTGCAAACACTCAGAGCCTTAAAATAGGGTTATCACCAATGTGTTTTTTGGTGAGACACCTTCTATTTCTGGGTTCTGTGCGTTTTCAGACGAGTGCAATATTCTGATGAAATCCCTCCTTTTAATGCATTTTCTCACAGAAAATGAGTCTCTCTCCATGGGAAAATGGCTTTATTGAAAAAGCATATTCTGATCGAGAAATCGTGTTTTAAACAACAAAAACGACTTCTGGCCTTATTTAGTTCACAGTTTTACTTTTGGAAACCTAGCCCGTATTCATAACGCACTAAACCTTTTTATCGCGTTAAACGCCTTTTCTCGACAAGAAAAGCACAATTTCATCAAAAACAAACAAAACAAGAAAAATGAATCTATTCAGCAAGTCTGCAACACATCCTGAAGAGTTACGTGATTTCACCCAATGTAAATGTGTAATTTCTCCAGTTCTGATCATTGTTTTGGTTGTTGGTAGTTTGGTCCAATGCCAAACACAAGTGAATCCTTTTTATGGCTTTAAACGCATTTTCTCCTCGAGAGAAACATGATTTCACTAAAAACGTTATAGTTTAAACATGCCTTTTGTACATGTCTGCAAACACTCAGAGCCTTAAAATAGGGTTATCACCAATTTGTTTTTTTTGGTGAGACACCTTCTATTTCTGGGTTCTGTGCGTTTTCAGACGAGTGCAATATTCTGATGAAATCCCTCCTTTTAATGCATTTTCTCACAGAAAATGAGTCTCTCTCCATGGGAAAATGGCTTTATTGAAAAAGCATATTCTGCTCGAGAAATCGTGTTTTAAACAACAAAAACGACTTCTGGCCTTATTTAGTTCACAGTTTTACTTTTGGAAACCTAGCCCGTATTCATAACGCAATAAACCTTTTTATCGCGTTAAACGCCTTTTCTCGACAAGAAAAGCACAATTTCATCAAAAACAAACAAAACAAGAAAAATGAATCTATTCAGCAAGACATCCTGAAGAGTTACGTGATTTCACCCAATGTCAATGTGTAATTTCTCCAGTTCTGATCATTGTTTTGGTTGTTGGTAGCTTGGTCCAATGCCAAACACAAGTGAATCCTTTTTATGGCTTTAAACGCATTTTCTCCTCGAGGGAAACATGATTTCACTAAAAACGTTATAGTTTAAACATGCATTTTGTACATGTCTGCAAACACTCAGAGCCTTAAAATAGGGTTATCACCAATGTGTTTTTTGGTGAGACACCTTCTATTTCTGGGTTCTGTGCGTTTTCAGACGAGTGCAATATGGATGTTAATTGTTTCTGATGAAATCCCTCCTTTTAATGCATTTTCTCACAGAAAATGAGTCTCTCGCCATGGGAAAATGACTTTTTTGAAAAAGCATATTCTGCTCGAGAAATCGTGTTTTAAACAATAAAAACGACTTCCGGCCTTATTTAGTTCACAGTTTTACTTTTGGTAACCTAGCCCGTATTCATAACGCACTAAACCTTTTTATCGCGTTAAACGTCTTTTCTCGACAAGAAAAGCACAATTTCATCAAAAACAAACAAAACAAGAAAAATGAATCTATTCAGCAAGACGTCCTGAAGAGTTACGTGATTTCACCCAATGTCAATGTGTAATTTCTCCAGTTCTGATCATTGTTTTGGTTGTTGGTAGCTTGGTCCAATGCCAAACACAAGTGAATCCTTTTTATGGCTTAAAACGCATTTTCTCCTCGAGAGAAACATGATTTCACTAAAAACGTTATAGTTTAAACATGCCTGTTGTACATGTCTGCAAACACTCAGAGCCTTAAAATAGCGTTTTCACCAATGTGTTTTTTGGTGAGACACCTTCTATTTCTGGGTTCTGTGTGTTTTCAGACGAGTGCAATATGGATGTTAATTGTTTCTGATGAAATCCCTCCTTTTAATGCATTTTCTCACAGAAAATGAGTCTCTCTCCATGGGAAAATGGCTTTATTGAAAAAGCATATTCTGATCGAGAAATCGTGTTTTAAACAACAAAAACGACTTCTGGCCTTATTTAGTTCACAGTTTTACTTTTGGAAACCTAGCCCGTATTCATAACGCACTAAACCTTTTTATCGCGTTAAACGCCTTTTCTCGAAAAGAAAAGCACAATTTCATCAAAAACAAACAAAACAAGAAAAATGAATCTATTCAGCAAGTCTGCAACACATCCTGAAGAGTTACGTGATTTCACCCAATGTCAATGTGTAATTTCTCCAGTTCTGATCATTGTTTTGGTTGTTGGTAGCTTGGTCCAATGCCAAACACAAGTGAATCCTTTTTATGGCTTTAAACGCATTTTCTCCTCGAGAGAAACATGATTTCACTAAAAACGTTATAGTTTAAACATGCCTTTTGTACATGTCTGCAAACACTCAGAGCCTTAAAATAGGGTTATCACCAATGTGTTTTTTGGTGAGACACCTTCTATTTCTGGGTTCTGTGCGTTTTCAGACGAGTGCAATATTCTGATGAAATCCCTCCTTTTAATGCATTTTCTCACAGAAAATGAGTCTCTCTCCATGGGAAAATGGCTTTATTGAAAAAGCATATTCTGATCGAGAAATCGTGTTTTAAACAACAAAAACGACTTCTGGCCTTATTTAGTTCACAGTTTTACTTTTGGAAACCTAGCCCGTATTCATAACGCACTAAACCTTTTTATCGCGTTAAACGCCTTTTCTCGACAAGAAAAGCACAATTTCATCAAAAACAAACAAAACAAGAAAAATGAATCTATTCAGCAAGTCTGCAACACATCCTGAAGAGTTACGTGATTTCACCCAATGTCAATGTGTAATTTCTCCAGTTCTGATCATTGTTTTGGTTGTTGGTAGTTTGGTCCAATGCCAAACACAAGTGAATCCTTTTTATGGCTTTAAACGCATTTTCTCCTCGAGAGAAACATGATTTCACTAAAAACGTTATAGTTTAAACATGCCTTTTGTACATGTCTGCAAACACTCAGAGCCTTAAAATAGGGTTATCACCAATTTGTTTTTTTTGGTGAGACACCTTCTATTTCTGGGTTCTGTGCGTTTTCAGACGAGTGCAATATTCTGATGAAATCCCTCCTTTTAATGCATTTTCTCACAGAAAATGAGTCTCTCTCCATGGGAAAATGGCTTTATTGAAAAAGCATATTCTGCTCGAGAAATCGTGTTTTAAACAACAAAAACGACTTCTGGCCTTATTTAGTTCACAGTTTTACTTTTGGAAACCTAGCCCGTATTCATAACGCAATAAACCTTTTTATCGCGTTAAACGCCTTTTCTCGACAAGAAAAGCACAATTTCATCAAAAACAAACAAAACAAGAAAAATGAATCTATTCAGCAAGACATCCTGAAGAGTTACGTGATTTCACCCAATGTCAATGTGTAATTTCTCCAGTTCTGATCATTGTTTTGGTTGTTGGTAGCTTGGTCCAATGCCAAACACAAGTGAATCCTTTTTATGGCTTTAAACGCATTTTCTCCTCGAGGGAAACATGATTTCACTAAAAACGTTATAGTTTAAACATGCATTTTGTACATGTCTGCAAACACTCAGAGCCTTAAAATAGGGTTATCACCAATGTGTTTTTTGGTGAGACACCTTCTATTTCTGGGTTCTGTGAGTTTTCAGACGAGTGCAATATGGATGTTAATTGTTTCTGATGAAATCCCTCCTTTTAATGCATTTTCTCACAGAAAATGAGTCTCTCGCCATGGGAAAATGACTTTTTTGAAAAAGCATATTCTGCTCGAGAAATCGTGTTTTAAACAATAAAAACGACTTCCGGCCTTATTTAGTTCACAGTTTTACTTTTGGTAACCTAGCCCGTATTCATAACGCACTAAACCTTTTTATCGCGTTAAACGTCTTTTCTCGACAAGAAAAGCACAATTTCATCAAAAACAAACAAAACAAGAAAAATGAATCTATTCAGCAAGACGTCCTGAAGAGTTACGTGATTTCACCCAATGTCAATGTGTAATTTCTCCAGTTCTGATCATTGTTTTGGTTGTTGGTAGCTTGGTCCAATGCCAAACACAAGTGAATCCTTTTTATGGCTTTAAACGCATTTTCTCCTCGAGGGAAACATGATTTCACTAAAAACGTTATAGTTTAAACATGCCTTTTGTACATGTCTGCAAACACTCAGAGCCTTAAAATAGGGTTTTCACCAATGTGTTTTTTGGTGAGACACCTTCTATTTCTGGGTTCTGTGCGTTTTCAGACGAGTGCAATATGGATGTTAATTGTTTCTGATGAAATCCCTCCTTTTAATGCATTTTCTCACAGAAAATGAGTCTCTCGCCATGGGAAAATGACTTTATTGAAAAAGCATATTCTGCTCGAGAAATCGTGTTTTAAACAACAAAAACGACTTCTGGCCTTATTTAGTTCACAGTTTTACTTTTGGAAACCTAGCCCGTATTCATAACGCACTAAACCTTTTTATCGCGTTAAACGCCTTTTCTCGACAAGAAAAGCACAATTTCATCAAAAACAAACAAAACAAGAAAAATGAATCTATTCAGCAAGACATCCTGAAGAGTTACGTGATTTCACCCAATGTCAATGTGTAATTTCTCCAGTTCTGATCATTGTTTTGGTTGTTGGTAGCTTGGTCCAATGCCAAACACAAGTGAATCCTTTTTATGGCTTTAAACGCATTTTCTCCTCGAGAGAAACATGATTTCACTAAAAACGTTATAGTTTAAACATGCCTTTTGTACATGTCTGCAAACACTCAGAGCCTTAAAATAGGGTTATCACCAATGTGTTTTTTGGTGAGACACCTTCTATTTCTGGGTTCTGTGCGTTTTCAGACGAGTGCAATATTCTGATGAAATCCCTCCTTTTAATGCATTTTCTCACAGAAAATGAGTCTCTCTCCATGGGAAAATGGCTTTATTGAAAAAGCATATTCTGCTCGAGAAATCGTGTTTTAAACAACAAAAACGACTTCTGGCCTTATTTAGTTCACAGTTTTACTTTTGGAAACCTAGCCCGTATTCATAACGCAATAAACCTTTTTATCGCGTTAAACGCCTTTTCTCGACAAGAAAAGCACAATTTCATCAAAAACAAACAAAACAAGAAAAATGAATCTATTCAGCAAGACATCCTGAAGAGTTACGTGATTTCACCCAATGTCAATGTGTAATTTCTCCAGTTCTGATCATTGTTTTGGTTGTTGGTAGCTTGGTCCAATGCCAAACACAAGTGAATCCTTTTTATGGCTTAAAACGCATTTTCTCCTCGAGAGAAACATGATTTCACTAAAAACGTTATAGTTTAAACATGCCTGTTGTACATGTCTGCAAACACTCAGAGCCTTAAAATAGCGTTTTCACCAATGTGTTTTTTGGTGAGACACCTTCTATTTCTGGGTTCTGTGTGTTTTCAGACGAGTGCAATATGGATGTTAATTGTTTCTGATGAAATCCCTCCTTTTAATGCATTTTCTCACAGAAAATGAGTCTCTCTCCATGGGAAAATGGCTTTATTGAAAAAGCATATTCTGCTCGAGAAATCGTGTTTTAAACAACAAAAACGACTTCTGGCCTTATTTAGTTCACAGTTTTACTTTTGGAAACCTAGCCCGTATTCATAACGCACTAAACCTTTTTATCGCGTTAAACGCCTTTTCTCGAAAAGAAAAGCACAATTTCATCAAAAACAAACAAAACAAGAAAAATGAATCTATTCAGCAAGTCTGCAACACATCCTGAAGAGTTACGTGATTTCACCCAATGTCAATGTGTAATTTCTCCAGTTCTGATCATTGTTTTGGTTGTTGGTAGCTTGGTCCAATGCCAAACACAAGTGAATCCTTTTTATGGCTTTAAACGCATTTTCTCCTCGAGAGAAACATGATTTCACTAAAAACGTTATAGTTTAAACATGCCTTTTGTACATGTCTGCAAACACTCAGAGCCTTAAAATAGGGTTATCACCAATGTGTTTTTTGGTGAGACACCTTCTATTTCTGGGTTCTGTGCGTTTTCAGACGAGTGCAATATTCTGATGAAATCCCTCCTTTTAATGCATTTTCTCACAGAAAATGAGTCTCTCTCCATGGGAAAATGGCTTTATTGAAAAAGCATATTCTGATCGAGAAATCGTGTTTTAAACAACAAAAACGACTTCTGGCCTTATTTAGTTCACAGTTTTACTTTTGGAAACCTAGCCCGTATTCATAACGCACTAAACCTTTTTATCGCGTTAAACGCCTTTTCTCGACAAGAAAAGCACAATTTCATCAAAAACAAACAAAACAAGAAAAATGAATCTATTCAGCAAGTCTGCAACACATCCTGAAGAGTTACGTGATTTCACCCAATGTAAATGTGTAATTTCTCCAGTTCTGATCATTGTTTTGGTTGTTGGTAGTTTGGTCCAATGCCAAACACAAGTGAATCCTTTTTATGGCTTTAAACGCATTTTCTCCTCGAGAGAAACATGATTTCACTAAAAACGTTATAGTTTAAACATGCCTTTTGTACATGTCTGCAAACACTCAGAGCCTTAAAATAGGGTTATCACCAATTTGTTTTTTTTGGTGAGACACCTTCTATTTCTGGGTTCTGTGCGTTTTCAGACGAGTGCAATATTCTGATGAAATCCCTCCTTTTAATGCATTTTCTCACAGAAAATGAGTCTCTCTCCATGGGAAAATGGCTTTATTGAAAAAGCATATTCTGCTCGAGAAATCGTGTTTTAAACAACAAAAACGACTTCTGGCCTTATTTAGTTCACAGTTTTACTTTTGGAAACCTAGCCCGTATTCATAACGCACTAAACCTTTTTATCGCGTTAAACGCCTTTTCTCGACAAGAAAAGCACAATTTCCTCAAAAACAAACAAAACAAGAAAAATGAATCTATTCAGCAAGACATCCTGAAGAGTTACGTGATTTCACCCAATGTCAATGTGTAATTTCTCCAGTTCTGATCATTGTTTTGGTTGTTGGTAGCTTGGTCCAATGCCAAACACAAGTGAATCCTTTTTATGGCTTTAAACGCATTTTCTCCTCGAGAGAAACATGATTTCACTAAAAACGTTATAGTTTAAACATGCCTGTTGTACATGTCTGCAAACACTCAGAGCCTTAAAATAGCGTTTTCACCAATGTGTTTTTTGGTGAGACACCTTCTATTTCTGTGTTCTGTGCGTTTTCAGACGAGTGCAATATGGATGTTAATTGTTTCTGATGAAATCCCTCCTTTTAATGCATTTTCTCACAGAAAATGAGTCTCTCGCCATGGGAAAATGACTTTTTTGAAAAAGCATATTCTGCTCGAGAAATCGTGTTTTAAACAATAAAAACGACTTCCGGCCTTATTTAGTTCACAGTTTTACTTTTGGTAACCTAGCCCGTATTCATAACGCACTAAACCTTTTTATCGCGTTAAACGTCTTTTCTCGACAAGAAAAGCACAATTTCATCAAAAACAAACAAAACAAGAAAAATGAATCTATTCAGCAAGACGTCCTGAAGAGTTACGTGATTTCACCCAATGTCAATGTGTAATTTCTCCAGTTCTGATCATTGTTTTGGTTGTTGGTAGCTTGGTCCAATGCCAAACACAAGTGAATCCTTTTTATGGCTTTAAACGCATTTTCTCCTCGAGGGAAACATGATTTCACTAAAAACGTTATAGTTTAAACATGCCTTTTGTACATGTCTGCAAACACTCAGAGCCTTAAAATAGGGTTTTCACCAATGTGTTTTTTGGTGAGACACCTTCTATTTCTGGGTTCTGTGCGTTTTCAGACGAGTGCAATATGGATGTTAATTGTTTCTGATGAAATCCCTCCTTTTAATGCATTTTCTCACAGAAAATGAGTCTCTCGCCATGGGAAAATGACTTTATTGAAAAAGCATATTCTGCTCGAGAAATCGTGTTTTAAACAACAAAAACGACTTCTGGCCTTATTTAGTTCACAGTTTTACTTTTGGAAACCTAGCCCGTATTCATAACGCACTAAACCTTTTTATCGCGTTAAACGCCTTTTCTCGACAAGAAAAGCACAATTTCATCAAAAACAAACAAAACAAGAAAAATGAATCTATTCAGCAAGACATCCTGAAGAGTTACGTGATTTCACCCAATGTCAATGTGTAATTTCTCCAGTTCTGATCATTGTTTTGGTTGTTGGTAGCTTGGTCCAATGCCAAACACAAGTGAATCCTTTTTATGGCTTTAAACGCATTTTCTCCTCGAGAGAAACATGATTTCACTAAAAACGTTATAGTTTAAACATGCCTTTTGTACATGTCTGCAAACACTCAGAGCCTTAAAATAGGGTTATCACCAATGTGTTTTTTGGTGAGACACCTTCTATTTCTGGGTTCTGTGCGTTTTCAGACGAGTGCAATATTCTGATGAAATCCCTCCTTTTAATGCATTTTCTCACAGAAAATGAGTCTCTCTCCATGGGAAAATGGCTTTATTGAAAAAGCATATTCTGCTCGAGAAATCGTGTTTTAAACAACAAAAACGACTTCTGGCCTTATTTAGTTCACAGTTTTACTTTTGGAAACCTAGCCCGTATTCATAACGCAATAAACCTTTTTATCGCGTTAAACGCCTTTTCTCGACAAGAAAAGCACAATTTCATCAAAAACAAACAAAACAAGAAAAATGAATCTATTCAGCAAGACATCCTGAAGAGTTACGTGATTTCACCCAATGTCAATGTGTAATTTCTCCAGTTCTGATCATTGTTTTGGTTGTTGGTAGCTTGGTCCAATGCCAAACACAAGTGAATCCTTTTTATGGCTTTAAACGCATTTTCTCCTCGAGAGAAACATGATTTCACTAAAAACGTTATAGTTTAAACATGCCTGTTGTACATGTCTGCAAACACTCAGAGCCTTAAAATAGCGTTTTCACCAATGTGTTTTTTGGTGAGACACCTTCTATTTCTGGGTTCTGTGTGTTTTCAGACGAGTGCAATATTCTGATGAAATCCCTCCTTTTAATGCATTTTCTCACAGAAAATGAGTCTCTCTCCATGGGATAATGGCTTTATTGAAAAAGCATATTCTGCTCGAGAAATCGTGTTTTAAACAACAAAAACGACTTCTGGCCTTATTTAGTTCACAGTTTTACTTTTGGAAACCTAGCCCGTATTCATAACGCACTAAACCTTTTTATCGCGTTAAACGCCTTTTCTCGACAAGAAAAGCACAATTTCATCAAAAACAAACAAAACAAGAAAAATGAATCTATTCAGCAAGTCTGCAACACATCCTGAAGAGTTACGTGATTTCACCCAATGTCAATGTGTAATTTCTCCAGTTCTGATCATTGTTTTGGTTGTTGGTAGCTTGGTCCAATGCCAAACACAAGTGAATCCTTTTTATGGCTTTAAACGCATTTTCTCCTCGAGAGAAACATGATTTCACTAAAAACGTTATAGTTTAAACATGCCTTTTGTACATGTCTGCAAACACTCAGAGCCTTAAAATAGGGTTATCACCAATGTGTTTTTTGGTGAGACACCTTCTATTTCTGGGTTCTGTGCGTTTTCAGACGAGTGCAATATTCTGATGAAATCCCTCCTTTTAATGCATTTTCTCACAGAAAATGAGTTTCTCTCCATGGGAAAATGGCTTTATTGAAAAAGCATATTCTTCATCGAGAAATCGTGTTTTAAACAACAAAAACGACTTCTGGCCTTATTTAGTTCACAGTTTTACTTTTGGAAACCTAGCCCGTATTCATAACGCACTAAACCTTTTTATCGCGTTAAACGCCTTTTCTCGACAAGAAAAGCACAATTTCATCAAAAACAAACAAAACAAGAAAAATGAATCTATTCAGCAAGTCTGCAACACATCCTGAAGAGTTACGTGATTTCACCCAATGTAAATGTGTAATTTCTCCAGTTCTGATCATTGTTTTGGTTGTTGGTAGTTTGGTCCAATGCCAAACACAAGTGAATCCTTTTTATGGCTTTAAACGCATTTTCTCCTCGAGAGAAACATGATTTCACTAAAAACGTTATAGTTTAAACATGCCTTTTGTACATGTCTGCAAACACTCAGAGCCTTAAAATAGGGTTATCACCAATTTGTTTTTTTTGGTGAGACACCTTCTATTTCTGGGTTCTGTGCGTTTTCAGACGAGTGCAATATTCTGATGAAATCCCTCCTTTTAATGCATTTTCTCACAGAAAATGAGTCTCTCTCCATGGGAAAATGGCTTTATTGAAAAAGCATATTCTGCTCGAGAAATCGTGTTTTAAACAACAAAAACGACTTCTGGCCTTATTTAGTTCACAGTTTTACTTTTGGAAACCTAGCCCGTATTCATAACGCAATAAACCTTTTTATCGCGTTAAACGCCTTTTCTCGACAAGAAAAGCACAATTTCATCAAAAACAAACAAAACAAGAAAAATGAATCTATTCAGCAAGACATCCTGAAGAGTTACGTGATTTCACCCAATGTCAATGTGTAATTTCTCCAGTTCTGATCATTGTTTTGGTTGTTGGTAGCTTGGTCCAATGCCAAACACAAGTGAATCCTTTTTATGGCTTTAAACGCATTTTCTCCTCGAGGGAAACATGATTTCACTAAAAACGTTATAGTTTAAACATGCATTTTGTACATGTCTGCAAACACTCAGAGCCTTAAAATAGGGTTATCACCAATGTGTTTTTTGGTGAGACACCTTCTATTTCTGGGTTCTGTGCGTTTTCAGACGAGTGCAATATGGATGTTAATTGTTTCTGATGAAATCCCTCCTTTTAATGCATTTTCTCACAGAAAATGAGTCTCTCGCCATGGGAAAATGACTTTTTTGAAAAAGCATATTCTGCTCGAGAAATCGTGTTTTAAACAATAAAAACGACTTCCGGCCTTATTTAGTTCACAGTTTTACTTTTGGTAACCTAGCCCGTATTCATAACGCACTAAACCTTTTTATCGCGTTAAACGTCTTTTCTCGACAAGAAAAGCACAATTTCATCAAAAACAAACAAAACAAGAAAAATGAATCTATTCAGCAAGACGTCCTGAAGAGTTACGTGATTTCACCCAATGTCAATGTGTAATTTCTCCAGTTCTGATCATTGTTTTGGTTGTTGGTAGCTTGGTCCAATGCCAAACACAAGTGAATCCTTTTTATGGCTTTAAACGCATTTTCTCCTCGAGGGAAACATGATTTCACTAAAAACGTTATAGTTTAAACATGCCTTTTGTACATGTCTGCAAACACTCAGAGCCTTAAAATAGGGTTTTCACCAATGTGTTTTTTGGTGAGACACCTTCTATTTCTGGGTTCTGTGCGTTTTCAGACGAGTGCAATATGGATGTTAATTGTTTCTGATGAAATCCCTCCTTTTAATGCATTTTCTCACAGAAAATGAGTCTCTCGCCATGGGAAAATGACTTTATTGAAAAAGCATATTCTGCTCGAGAAATCGTGTTTTAAACAACAAAAACGACTTCTGGCCTTATTTAGTTCACAGTTTTACTTTTGGAAACCTAGCCCGTATTCATAACGCACTAAACCTTTTTATCGCGTTAAACGCCTTTTCTCGACAAGAAAAGCACAATTTCATCAAAAACAAACAAAACAAGAAAAATGAATCTATTCAGCAAGACATCCTGAAGAGTTACGTGATTTCACCCAATGTCAATGTGTAATTTCTCCAGTTCTGATCATTGTTTTGGTTGTTGGTAGCTTGGTCCAATGCCAAACACAAGTGAATCCTTTTTATGGCTTTAAACGCATTTTCTCCTCGAGAGAAACATGATTTCACTAAAAACGTTATAGTTTAAACATGCCTTTTGTACATGTCTGCAAACACTCAGAGCCTTAAAATAGGGTTATCACCAATGTGTTTTTTGGTGAGACACCTTCTATTTCTGGGTTCTGTGCGTTTTCAGACGAGTGCAATATTCTGATGAAATCCCTCCTTTTAATGCATTTTCTCACAGAAAATGAGTCTCTCTCCATGGGAAAATGGCTTTATTGAAAAAGCATATTCTGCTCGAGAAATCGTGTTTTAAACAACAAAAACGACTTCTGGCCTTATTTAGTTCACAGTTTTACTTTTGGAAACCTAGCCCGTATTCATAACGCAATAAACCTTTTTATCGCGTTAAACGCCTTTTCTCGACAAGAAAAGCACAATTTCATCAAAAACAAACAAAACAAGAAAAATGAATCTATTCAGCAAGACATCCTGAAGAGTTACGTGATTTCACCCAATGTCAATGTGTAATTTCTCCAGTTCTGATCATTGTTTTGGTTGTTGGTAGCTTGGTCCAATGCCAAACACAAGTGAATCCTTTTTATGGCTTTAAACGCATTTTCTCCTCGAGAGAAACATGATTTCACTAAAAACGTTATAGTTTAAACATGCCTGTTGTACATGTCTGCAAACACTCAGAGCCTTAAAATAGCGTTTTCACCAATGTGTTTTTTGGTGAGACACCTTCTATTTCTGGGTTCTGTGTGTTTTCAGACGAGTGCAATATGGATGTTAATTGTTTCTGATGAAATCCCTCCTTTTAATGCATTTTCTCACAGAAAATGAGTCTCTCTCCATGGGAAAATGGCTTTATTGAAAAAGCATATTCTGCTCGAGAAATCGTGTTTTAAACAACAAAAACGACTTCTGGCCTTATTTAGTTCACAGTTTTACTTTTGGAAACCTAGCCCGTATTCATAACGCACTAAACCTTTTTATCGCGTTAAACGCCTTTTCTCGACAAGAAAAGCACAATTTCATCAAAAACAAACAAAACAAGAAAAATGAATCTATTCAGCAAGTCTGCAACACATCCTGAAGAGTTACGTGATTTCACCCAATGTCAATGTGTAATTTCTCCAGTTCTGATCATTGTTTTGGTTGTTGGTAGCTTGGTCCAATGCCAAACACAAGTGAATCCTTTTTATGGCTTTAAACGCATTTTCTCCTCGAGAGAAACATGATTTCACTAAAAACGTTATAGTTTAAACATGCCTTTTGTACATGTCTGCAAACACTCAGAGCCTTAAAATAGGGTTATCACCAATGTGTTTTTTGGTGAGACACCTTCTATTTCTGGGTTCTGTGCGTTTTCAGACGAGTGCAATATTCTGATGAAATCCCTCCTTTTAATGCATTTTCTCACAGAAAATGAGTCTCTCTCCATGGGAAAATGGCTTTATTGAAAAAGCATATTCTGATCGAGAAATCGTGTTTTAAACAACAAAAACGACTTCTGGCCTTATTTAGTTCACAGTTTTACTTTTGGAAACCTAGCCCGTATTCATAACGCACTAAACCTTTTTATCGCGTTAAACGCCTTTTCTCGACAAGAAAAGCACAATTTCATCAAAAACAAACAAAACAAGAAAAATGAATCTATTCAGCAAGTCTGCAACACATCCTGAAGAGTTACGTGATTTCACCCAATGTAAATGTGTAATTTCTCCAGTTCTGATCATTGTTTTGGTTGTTGGTAGTTTGGTCCAATGCCAAACACAAGTGAATCCTTTTTATGGCTTTAAACGCATTTTCTCCTCGAGAGAAACATGATTTCACTAAAAACGTTATAGTTTAAACATGCCTTTTGTACATGTCTGCAAACACTCAGAGCCTTAAAATAGGGTTATCACCAATTTGTTTTTTTTGGTGAGACACCTTCTATTTCTGGGTTCTGTGCGTTTTCAGACGAGTGCAATATTCTGATGAAATCCCTCCTTTTAATGCATTTTCTCACAGAAAATGAGTCTCTCTCCATGGGAAAATGGCTTTATTGAAAAAGCATATTCTGCTCGAGAAATCGTGTTTTAAACAACAAAAACGACTTCTGGCCTTATTTAGTTCACAGTTTTACTTTTGGAAACCTAGCCCGTATTCATAACGCAATAAACCTTTTTATCGCGTTAAACGCCTTTTCTCGACAAGAAAAGCACAATTTCATCAAAAACAAACAAAACAAGAAAAATGAATCTATTCAGCAAGACATCCTGAAGAGTTACGTGATTTCACCCAATGTCAATGTGTAATTTCTCCAGTTCTGATCAGTGTTTTGGTTGTTGGTAGCTTGGTCCAATGCCAAACACAAGTGAATCCTTTTTATGGCTTTAAACGCATTTTCTCCTCGAGAGAAACATGATTTCACTAAAAACGTTATAGTTTAAACATGCCTGTTGTACATGTCTGCAAACACTCAGAGCCTTAAAATAGCGTTTTCACCAATGTGTTTTTTGGTGAGACACCTTCTATTTCTGGGTTCTGTGCGTTTTCAGACGAGTGCAATATGTATGTTAATTGTTTCTGATGAAATCCCTCCTTTTAATGCATTTTCTCACAGAAAATGAGTCTCTCGCCATGGGAAAATGACTTTATTGAAAAAGCATATTCTGCTCGAGAAATCGTGTTTTAAACAACAAAAACGACTTCTGGCCTTATTTAGTTCACAGTTTTACTTTTGGAAACCTAGCCCGTATTCATAACGCACTAAACCTTTTCATCGCGTTAAACGCCTTTTCTCGACAAGAAAAGCACAATTTCATCAAAAACAAACAAAACAAGAAAAATGAATCTATTCAGCAAGACATCCTGAAGAGTTACGTGATTTCACCCAATGTCAATGTGTAATTTCTCCAGTTCTGATCATTGTTTTGGTTGTTGGTAGCTTGGTCCAATGCCAAACACAAGTGAATCCTTTTTATGGCTTTAAACGCATTTTCTCCTCGAGAGAAACATGATTTCACTAAAAACGTTATAGTTTAAACATGCCTGTTGTACATGTCTGCAAACACTCAGAGCCTTAAAATAGCGTTTTCACCAATGTGTTTTTTGGTGAGACACCTTCTATTTCTGGGTTCTGTGCGTTTTCAGACGAGTGCAATATGGATGTTAATTGTTTCTGATGAAATCCCTCCTTTTAATGCATTTTCTCACAGAAAATGAGTCTCTCTCCATGGGAAAATGGCTTTATTGAAAAAGCATATTCTGCTCGAGAAATCGTGTTTTAAACAACAAAAACGACTTCTGGCCTTATTTAGTTCACAGTTTTACTTTTGGAAACCTAGCCCGTATTCATAACGCACTAAACCTTTTTATCGCGTTAAACGCCTTTTCTCGACAAGAAAAGCACAATTTCATCAAAAACAAACAAAACAAGAAAAATGAATCTATTCAGCAAGACATCCTGAAGAGTTACGTGATTTCACCCAATGTCAATGTGTAATTTCTCCAGTTCTGATCATTGTTTTGGTTGTTAGTAGCTTGGTCCAATGCCAAACACAAGTGAATCCTTTTTATGGCTTTAAACGCATTTTCTCCTCGAGAGAAACATGATTTCACTAAAAACGTTATAGTTTAAACATGCCTGTTGTACATGTCTGCAAACACTCAGAGCCTTAAAATAGCGTTTTCACCAATGTGTTTTTTGGTGAGACACCTTCTATTTCTGGGTTCTGTGCGTTTTCAGACGAGTGCAATATGGATGTTAATTGTTTCTGATGAAATCCCTCCTTTTAATGCATTTTCTCACAGAAAATGAGTCTCTCTCCATGGGAAAATGGCTTTATTGCAAAAGCATATTCTGCTCGAGAAATCGTGTTTTAAACAACAAAAACGACTTCTGGCCTTATTTAGTTCACAGTTTTACTTTTGGAAACCTAGCCCGTATTCATAACGCACTAAACCTTTTTATCGCGTTAAACGCCTTTTCTCGACAAGAAAAGCACAATTTCATCAAAAACAAACAAAACAAGAAAAATGAATCTATTCAGCAAGACGTCCTGAAGAGTTACGTGATTTCACCCAATGTCAATGTGTAATTTCTCCAGTTCTGATCATTGTTTTGGTTGTTGGTAGCTTGGTCCAATGCCAAACACAAGTGAATCCTTTTTATGGCTTTAAACGCATTTTCTCCTCGAGGGAAACATGATTTCACTAAAAACGTTATAGTTTAAACATGCCTTTTGTACATGTCTGCAAACACTCAGAGCCTTAAAATAGGGTTTTCACCAATGTGTTTTTTGGTGAGACACCTTCTATTTCTGGGTTCTGTGCGTTTTCAGACGAGTGCAATATGGATGTTAATTGTTTCTGATGAAATCCCTCCTTTTAATGCATTTTCTCACAGAAAATGAGTCTCTCGCCATGGGAAAATGACTTTATTGAAAAAGCATATTCTGCTCGAGAAATCGTGTTTTAAACAACAAAAACGACTTCTGGCCTTATTTAGTTCACAGTTTTACTTTTGGAAACCTAGCCCGTATTCATAACGCACTAAACCTTTTTATCGCGTTAAACGCCTTTTCTCGACAAGAAAAGCACAATTTCATCAAAAACAAACAAAACAAGAAAAATGAATCTATTCAGCAAGACATCCTGAAGAGTTACGTGATTTCACCCAATGTCAATGTGTAATTTCTCCAGTTCTGATCATTGTTTTGGTTGTTGGTAGCTTGGTCCAATGCCAAACACAAGTGAATCCTTTTTATGGCTTTAAACGCATTTTCTCCTCGAGAGAAACATGATTTCACTAAAAACGTTATAGTTTAAACATGCCTTTTGTACATGTCTGCAAACACTCAGAGCCTTAAAATAGGGTTATCACCAATGTGTTTTTTGGTGAGACACCTTCTATTTCTGGGTTCTGTGCGTTTTCAGACGAGTGCAATATTCTGATGAAATCCCTCCTTTTAATGCATTTTCTCACAGAAAATGAGTCTCTCTCCATGGGAAAATGGCTTTATTGAAAAAGCATATTCTGCTCGAGAAATCGTGTTTTAAACAACAAAAACGACTTCTGGCCTTATTTAGTTCACAGTTTTACTTTTGGAAACCTAGCCCGTATTCATAACGCACTAAACCTTTTTATCGCGTTAAACGCCTTTTCTCGACAAGAAAAGCACAATTTCATCAAAAACAAACAAAACAAGAAAAATGAATCTATTCAGCAAGACATCCTGAAGAGTTACGTGATTTCACCCAATGTCAATGTGTAATTTCTCCAGTTCTGATCATTGTTTTGGTTGTTGGTAGCTTGGTCCAATGCCAAACACAAGTGAATCCTTTTTATGGCTTTAAACGCATTTTCTCCTCGAGAGAAACATGATTTCACTAAAAACGTTATAGTTTAAACATGCCTGTTGTACATGTCTGCAAACACTCAGAGCCTTAAAATAGCGTTTTCACCAATGTGTTTTTTGGTGAGACACCTTCTATTTCTGGGTTCTGTGTGTTTTCAGACGAGTGCAATATGGATGTTAATTGTTTCTGATGAAATCCCTCCTTTTAATGCATTTTCTCACAGAAAATGAGTCTCTCTCCATGGGAAAATGGCTTTATTGAAAAAGCATATTCTGCTCGAGAAATCGTGTTTTAAACAACAAAAACGACTTCTGGCCTTATTTAGTTCACAGTTTTACTTTTGGAAACCTAGCCCGTATTCATAACGCACTAAACCTTTTTATCGCGTTAAACGCCTTTTCTCGACAAGAAAAGCACAATTTCATCAAAAACAAACAAAACAAGAAAAATGAATCTATTCAGCAAGTCTGCAACACATCCTGAAGAGTTACGTGATTTCACCCAATGTCAATGTGTAATTTCTCCAGTTCTGATCATTGTTTTGGTTGTTGGTAGCTTGGTCCAATGCCAAACACAAGTGAATCCTTTTTATGGCTTTAAACGCATTTTCTCCTCGAGAGAAACATGATTTCACTAAAAACGTTATAGTTTAAAACATGCCTTTTGTACATGTCTGCAAACACTCAGAGCCTTAAAATAGGGTTATCACCAATGTGTTTTTTGGTGAGACACCTTCTATTTCTGGGTTCTGTGCGTTTTCAGACGAGTGCAATATTCTGATGAAATCCCTCCTTTTAATGCATTTTCTCACAGAAAATGAGTCTCTCTCCATGGGAAAATGGCTTTATTGAAAAAGCATATTCTGATCGAGAAATCGTGTTTTAAACAACAAAAACGACTTCTGGCCTTATTTAGTTCACAGTTTTACTTTTGGAAACCTAGCCCGTATTCATAACGCACTAAACCTTTTTATCGCGTTAAACGCCTTTTCTCGACAAGAAAAGCACAATTTCATCAAAAACAAACAAAACAAGAAAAATGAATCTATTCAGCAAGTCTGCAACACATCCTGAAGAGTTACGTGATTTCACCCAATGTAAATGTGTAATTTCTCCAGTTCTGATCATTGTTTTGGTTGTTGGTAGTTTGGTCCAATGCCAAACACAAGTGAATCCTTTTTATGGCTTTAAACGCATTTTCTCCTCGAGAGAAACATGATTTCACTAAAAACGTTATAGTTTAAACATGCCTTTTGTACATGTCTGCAAACACTCAGAGCCTTAAAATAGGGTTATCACCAATTTGTTTTTTTTGGTGAGACACCTTCTATTTCTGGGTTCTGTGCGTTTTCAGACGAGTGCAATATTCTGATGAAATCCCTCCTTTTAATGCATTTTCTCACAGAAAATGAGTCTCTCTCCATGGGAAAATGGCTTTATTGAAAAAGCATATTCTGCTCGAGAAATCGTGTTTTAAACAACAAAAACGACTTCTGGCCTTATTTAGTTCACAGTTTTACTTTTGGAAACCTAGCCCGTATTCATAACGCAATAAACCTTTTTATCGCGTTAAACGCCTTTTCTCGACAAGAAAAGCACAATTTCATCAAAAACAAACAAAACAAGAAAAATGAATCTATTCAGCAAGACATCCTGAAGAGTTACGTGATTTCACCCAATGTCAATGTGTAATTTCTCCAGTTCTGATCATTGTTTTGGTTGTTGGTAGCTTGGTCCAATGCCAAACACAAGTGAATCCTTTTTATGGCTTTAAACGCATTTTCTCCTCGAGGGAAACATGATTTCACTAAAAACGTTATAGTTTAAACATGCATTTTGTACATGTCTGCAAACACTCAGAGCCTTAAAATAGGGTTATCACCAATGTGTTTTTTGGTGAGACACCTTCTATTTCTGGGTTCTGTGCGTTTTCAGACGAGTGCAATATGGATGTTAATTGTTTCTGATGAAATCCCTCCTTTTAATGCATTTTCTCACAGAAAATGAGTCTCTCGCCATGGGAAAATGACTTTTTTGAAAAAGCATATTCTGCTCGAGAAATCGTGTTTTAAACAATAAAAACGACTTCCGGCCTTATTTAGTTCACAGTTTTACTTTTGGTAACCTAGCCCGTATTCATAACGCACTAAACCTTTTTATCGCGTTAAACGTCTTTTCTCGACAAGAAAAGCACAATTTCATCAAAAACAAACAAAACAAGAAAAATGAATCTATTCAGCAAGACGTCCTGAAGAGTTACGTGATTTCACCCAATGTCAATGTGTAATTTCTCCAGTTCTGATCATTGTTTTGGTTGTTGGTAGCTTGGTCCAATGCCAAACACAAGTGAATCCTTTTTATGGCTTAAAACGCATTTTCTCCTCGAGAGAAACATGATTTCACTAAAAACGTTATAGTTTAAACATGCCTGTTGTACATGTCTGCAAACACTCAGAGCCTTAAAATAGCGTTTTCACCAATGTGTTTTTTGGTGAGACACCTTCTATTTCTGGGTTCTGTGTGTTTTCAGACGAGTGCAATATGGATGTTAATTGTTTCTGATGAAATCCCTCCTTTTAATGCATTTTCTCACAGAAAATGAGTCTCTCTCCATGGGAAAATGGCTTTATTGAAAAAGCATATTCTGATCGAGAAATCGTGTTTTAAACAACAAAAACGACTTCTGGCCTTATTTAGTTCACAGTTTTACTTTTGGAAACCTAGCCCGTATTCATAACGCACTAAACCTTTTTATCGCGTTAAACGCCTTTTCTCGACAAGAAAAGCACAATTTCATCAAAAACAAACAAAACAAGAAAAATGAATCTATTCAGCAAGTCTGCAACACATCCTGAAGAGTTACGTGATTTCACCCAATGTCAATGTGTAATTTCTCCAGTTCTGATCATTGTTTTGGTTGTTGGTAGCTTGGTCCAATGCCAAACACAAGTGAATCCTTTTTATGGCTTTAAACGCATTTTCTCCTCGAGAGAAACATGATTTCACTAAAAACGTTATAGTTTAAACATGCCTTTTGTACATGTCTGCAAACACTCAGAGCCTTAAAATAGGGTTATCACCAATGTGTTTTTTGGTGAGACACCTTCTATTTCTGGGTTCTGTGCGTTTTCAGACGAGTGCAATATTCTGATGAAATCCCTCCTTTTAATGCATTTTCTCACAGAAAATGAGTCTCTCTCCATGGGAAAATGGCTTTATTGAAAAAGCATATTCTGATCGAGAAATCGTGTTTTAAACAACAAAAACGACTTCTGGCCTTATTTAGTTCACAGTTTTACTTTTGGAAACCTAGCCCGTATTCATAACGCACTAAACCTTTTTATCGCGTTAAACGCCTTTTCTCGACAAGAAAAGCACAATTTCATCAAAAACAAACAAAACAAGAAAAATGAATCTATTCAGCAAGTCTGCAACACATCCTGAAGAGTTACGTGATTTCACCCAATGTCAATGTGTAATTTCTCCAGTTCTGATCATTGTTTTGGTTGTTGGTAGCTTGGTCCAATGCCAAACACAAGTGAATCCTTTTTATGGCTTTAAACGCATTTTCTCCTCGAGAGAAACATGATTTCACTAAAAACGTTATAGTTTAAACATGCCTGTTGTACATGTCTGCAAACACTCAGAGCCTTAAAATAGCGTTTTCACCAATGTGTTTTTTGGTGAGACACCTTCTATTTCTGGGTTCTGTGTGTTTTCAGACGAGTGCAATATGGATGTTAATTGTTTCTGATGAAATCCCTCCTTTTAATGCATTTTCTCACAGAAAATGAGTCTCTCTCCATGGGAAAATGGCTTTATTGAAAAAGCATATTCTGCTCGAGAAATCGTGTTTTAAACAACAAAAACGACTTCTGGCCTTATTTAGTTCACAGTTTTACTTTTGGAAACCTAGCCCGTATTCATAACGCACTAAACCTTTTTATCGCGTTAAACGCCTTTTCTCGACAAGAAAAGCACAATTTCATCAAAAACAAACAAAACAAGAAAAATGAATCTATTCAGCAAGTCTGCAACACATCCTGAAGAGTTACGTGATTTCACCCAATGTCAATGTGTAATTTCTCCAGTTCTGATCATTGTTTTGGTTGTTGGTAGCTTGGTCCAATGCCAAACACAAGTGAATCCTTTTTATGGCTTTAAACGCATTTTCTCCTCGAGAGAAACATGATTTCACTAAAAACGTTATAGTTTAAACATGCCTTTTGTACATGTCTGCAAACACTCAGAGCCTTAAAATAGGGTTATCACCAATGTGTTTTTTGGTGAGACACCTTCTATTTCTGGGTTCTGTGCGTTTTCAGACGAGTGCAATATTCTGATGAAATCCCTCCTTTTAATGCATTTTCTCACAGAAAATGAGTCTCTCTCCATGGGAAAATGGCTTTATTGAAAAAGCATATTCTGATCGAGAAATCGTGTTTTAAACAACAAAAACGACTTCTGGCCTTATTTAGTTCACAGTTTTACTTTTGGAAACCTAGCCCGTATTCATAACGCACTAAACCTTTTTATCGCGTTAAACGCCTTTTCTCGACAAGAAAAGCACAATTTCATCAAAAACAAACAAAACAAGAAAAATGAATCTATTCAGCAAGTCTGCAACACATCCTGAAGAGTTACGTGATTTCACCCAATGTAAATGTGTAATTTCTCCAGTTCTGATCATTGTTTTGGTTGTTGGTAGTTTGGTCCAATGCCAAACACAAGTGAATCCTTTTTATGGCTTTAAACGCATTTTCTCCTCGAGAGAAACATGATTTCACTAAAAACGTTATAGTTTAAACATGCCTTTTGTACATGTCTGCAAACACTCAGAGCCTTAAAATAGGGTTATCACCAATTTGTTTTTTTTGGTGAGACACCTTCTATTTCTGGGTTCTGTGCGTTTTCAGACGAGTGCAATATTCTGATGAAATCCCTCCTTTTAATGCATTTTCTCACAGAAAATGAGTCTCTCTCCATGGGAAAATGGCTTTATTGAAAAAGCATATTCTGCTCGAGAAATCGTGTTTTAAACAACAAAAACGACTTCTGGCCTTATTTAGTTCACAGTTTTACTTTTGGAAACCTAGCCCGTATTCATAACGCAATAAACCTTTTTATCGCGTTAAACGCCTTTTCTCGACAAGAAAAGCACAATTTCATCAAAAACAAACAAAACAAGAAAAATGAATCTATTCAGCAAGACATCCTGAAGAGTTACGTGATTTCACCCAATGTCAATGTGTAATTTCTCCAGTTCTGATCAGTGTTTTGGTTGTTGGTAGCTTGGTCCAATGCCAAACACAAGTGAATCCTTTTTATGGCTTTAAACGCATTTTCTCCTCGAGAGAAACATGATTTCACTAAAAACGTTATAGTTTAAACATGCCTGTTGTACATGTCTGCAAACACTCAGAGCCTTAAAATAGCGTTTTCACCAATGTGTTTTTTGGTGAGACACCTTCTATTTCTGGGTTCTGTGCGTTTTCAGACGAGTGCAATATGTATGTTAATTGTTTCTGATGAAATCCCTCCTTTTAATGCATTTTCTCACAGAAAATGAGTCTCTCGCCATGGGAAAATGACTTTATTGAAAAAGCATATTCTGCTCGAGAAATCGTGTTTTAAACAACAAAAACGACTTCTGGCCTTATTTAGTTCACAGTTTTACTTTTGGAAACCTAGCCCGTATTCATAACGCACTAAACCTTTTCATCGCGTTAAACGCCTTTTCTCGACAAGAAAAGCACAATTTCATCAAAAACAAACAAAACAAGAAAAATGAATCTATTCAGCAAGACATCCTGAAGAGTTACGTGATTTCACCCAATGTCAATGTGTAATTTCTCCAGTTCTGATCATTGTTTTGGTTGTTGGTAGCTTGGTCCAATGCCAAACACAAGTGAATCCTTTTTATGGCTTTAAACGCATTTTCTCCTCGAGAGAAACATGATTTCACTAAAAACGTTATAGTTTAAACATGCCTGTTGTACATGTCTGCAAACACTCAGAGCCTTAAAATAGCGTTTTCACCAATGTGTTTTTTGGTGAGACACCTTCTATTTCTGGGTTCTGTGCGTTTTCAGACGAGTGCAATATGGATGTTAATTGTTTCTGATGAAATCCCTCCTTTTAATGCATTTTCTCACAGAAAATGAGTCTCTCTCCATGGGAAAATGGCTTTATTGAAAAAGCATATTCTGCTCGAGAAATCGTGTTTTAAACAACAAAAACGACTTCTGGCCTTATTTAGTTCACAGTTTTACTTTTGGAAACCTAGCCCGTATTCATAACGCACTAAACCTTTTTATCGCGTTAAACGCCTTTTCTCGACAAGAAAAGCACAATTTCATCAAAAACAAACAAAACAAGAAAAATGAATCTATTCAGCAAGACATCCTGAAGAGTTACGTGATTTCACCCAATGTCAATGTGTAATTTCTCCAGTTCTGATCATTGTTTTGGTTGTTAGTAGCTTGGTCCAATGCCAAACACAAGTGAATCCTTTTTATGGCTTTAAACGCATTTTCTCCTCGAGAGAAACATGATTTCACTAAAAACGTTATAGTTTAAACATGCCTGTTGTACATGTCTGCAAACACTCAGAGCCTTAAAATAGCGTTTTCACCAATGTGTTTTTTGGTGAGACACCTTCTATTTCTGGGTTCTGTGCGTTTTCAGACGAGTGCAATATGGATGTTAATTGTTTCTGATGAAATCCCTCCTTTTAATGCATTTTCTCACAGAAAATGAGTCTCTCTCCATGGGAAAATGGCTTTATTGCAAAAGCATATTCTGCTCGAGAAATCGTGTTTTAAACAACAAAAACGACTTCTGGCCTTATTTAGTTCACAGTTTTACTTTTGGAAACCTAGCCCGTATTCATAACGCACTAAACCTTTTTATCGCGTTAAACGCCTTTTCTCGACAAGAAAAGCACAATTTCATCAAAAACAAACAAAACAAGAAAAATGAATCTATTCAGCAAGACGTCCTGAAGAGTTACGTGATTTCACCCAATGTCAATGTGTAATTTCTCCAGTTCTGATCATTGTTTTGGTTGTTGGTAGCTTGGTCCAATGCCAAACACAAGTGAATCCTTTTTATGGCTTTAAACGCATTTTCTCCTCGAGGGAAACATGATTTCACTAAAAACGTTATAGTTTAAACATGCCTTTTGTACATGTCTGCAAACACTCAGAGCCTTAAAATAGGGTTTTCACCAATGTGTTTTTTGGTGAGACACCTTCTATTTCTGGGTTCTGTGCGTTTTCAGACGAGTGCAATATGGATGTTAATTGTTTCTGATGAAATCCCTCCTTTTAATGCATTTTCTCACAGAAAATGAGTCTCTCGCCATGGGAAAATGACTTTATTGAAAAAGCATATTCTGCTCGAGAAATCGTGTTTTAAACAACAAAAACGACTTCTGGCCTTATTTAGTTCACAGTTTTACTTTTGGAAACCTAGCCCGTATTCATAACGCACTAAACCTTTTTATCGCGTTAAACGCCTTTTCTCGACAAGAAAAGCACAATTTCATCAAAAACAAACAAAACAAGAAAAATGAATCTATTCAGCAAGACATCCTGAAGAGTTACGTGATTTCACCCAATGTCAATGTGTAATTTCTCCAGTTCTGATCATTGTTTTGGTTGTTGGTAGCTTGGTCCAATGCCAAACACAAGTGAATCCTTTTTATGGCTTTAAACGCATTTTCTCCTCGAGAGAAACATGATTTCACTAAAAACGTTATAGTTTAAACATGCCTTTTGTACATGTCTGCAAACACTCAGAGCCTTAAAATAGGGTTATCACCAATGTGTTTTTTGGTGAGACACCTTCTATTTCTGGGTTCTGTGCGTTTTCAGACGAGTGCAATATTCTGATGAAATCCCTCCTTTTAATGCATTTTCTCACAGAAAATGAGTCTCTCTCCATGGGAAAATGGCTTTATTGAAAAAGCATATTCTGCTCGAGAAATCGTGTTTTAAACAACAAAAACGACTTCTGGCCTTATTTAGTTCACAGTTTTACTTTTGGAAACCTAGCCCGTATTCATAACGCACTAAACCTTTTTATCGCGTTAAACGCCTTTTCTCGACAAGAAAAGCACAATTTCATCAAAAACAAACAAAACAAGAAAAATGAATCTATTCAGCAAGACATCCTGAAGAGTTACGTGATTTCACCCAATGTCAATGTGTAATTTCTCCAGTTCTGATCATTGTTTTGGTTGTTGGTAGCTTGGTCCAATGCCAAACACAAGTGAATCCTTTTTATGGCTTTAAACGCATTTTCTCCTCGAGAGAAACATGATTTCACTAAAAACGTTATAGTTTAAACATGCCTGTTGTACATGTCTGCAAACACTCAGAGCCTTAAAATAGCGTTTTCACCAATGTGTTTTTTGGTGAGACACCTTCTATTTCTGGGTTCTGTGTGTTTTCAGACGAGTGCAATATGGATGTTAATTGTTTCTGATGAAATCCCTCCTTTTAATGCATTTTCTCACAGAAAATGAGTCTCTCTCCATGGGAAAATGGCTTTATTGAAAAAGCATATTCTGCTCGAGAAATCGTGTTTTAAACAACAAAAACGACTTCTGGCCTTATTTAGTTCACAGTTTTACTTTTGGAAACCTAGCCCGTATTCATAACGCACTAAACCTTTTTATCGCGTTAAACGCCTTTTCTCGACAAGAAAAGCACAATTTCATCAAAAACAAACAAAACAAGAAAAATGAATCTATTCAGCAAGTCTGCAACACATCCTGAAGAGTTACGTGATTTCACCCAATGTCAATGTGTAATTTCTCCAGTTCTGATCATTGTTTTGGTTGTTGGTAGCTTGGTCCAATGCCAAACACAAGTGAATCCTTTTTATGGCTTTAAACGCATTTTCTCCTCGAGAGAAACATGATTTCACTAAAAACGTTATAGTTTAAAACATGCCTTTTGTACATGTCTGCAAACACTCAGAGCCTTAAAATAGGGTTATCACCAATGTGTTTTTTGGTGAGACACCTTCTATTTCTGGGTTCTGTGCGTTTTCAGACGAGTGCAATATTCTGATGAAATCCCTCCTTTTAATGCATTTTCTCACAGAAAATGAGTCTCTCTCCATGGGAAAATGGCTTTATTGAAAAAGCATATTCTGATCGAGAAATCGTGTTTTAAACAACAAAAACGACTTCTGGCCTTATTTAGTTCACAGTTTTACTTTTGGAAACCTAGCCCGTATTCATAACGCACTAAACCTTTTTATCGCGTTAAACGCCTTTTCTCGACAAGAAAAGCACAATTTCATCAAAAACAAACAAAACAAGAAAAATGAATCTATTCAGCAAGTCTGCAACACATCCTGAAGAGTTACGTGATTTCACCCAATGTAAATGTGTAATTTCTCCAGTTCTGATCATTGTTTTGGTTGTTGGTAGTTTGGTCCAATGCCAAACACAAGTGAATCCTTTTTATGGCTTTAAACGCATTTTCTCCTCGAGAGAAACATGATTTCACTAAAAACGTTATAGTTTAAACATGCCTTTTGTACATGTCTGCAAACACTCAGAGCCTTAAAATAGGGTTATCACCAATTTGTTTTTTTTGGTGAGACACCTTCTATTTCTGGGTTCTGTGCGTTTTCAGACGAGTGCAATATTCTGATGAAATCCCTCCTTTTAATGCATTTTCTCACAGAAAATGAGTCTCTCTCCATGGGAAAATGGCTTTATTGAAAAAGCATATTCTGCTCGAGAAATCGTGTTTTAAACAACAAAAACGACTTCTGGCCTTATTTAGTTCACAGTTTTACTTTTGGAAACCTAGCCCGTATTCATAACGCAATAAACCTTTTTATCGCGTTAAACGCCTTTTCTCGACAAGAAAAGCACAATTTCATCAAAAACAAACAAAACAAGAAAAATGAATCTATTCAGCAAGACATCCTGAAGAGTTACGTGATTTCACCCAATGTCAATGTGTAATTTCTCCAGTTCTGATCATTGTTTTGGTTGTTGGTAGCTTGGTCCAATGCCAAACACAAGTGAATCCTTTTTATGGCTTTAAACGCATTTTCTCCTCGAGGGAAACATGATTTCACTAAAAACGTTATAGTTTAAACATGCATTTTGTACATGTCTGCAAACACTCAGAGCCTTAAAATAGGGTTATCACCAATGTGTTTTTTGGTGAGACACCTTCTATTTCTGGGTTCTGTGCGTTTTCAGACGAGTGCAATATGGATGTTAATTGTTTCTGATGAAATCCCTCCTTTTAATGCATTTTCTCACAGAAAATGAGTCTCTCGCCATGGGAAAATGACTTTTTTGAAAAAGCATATTCTGCTCGAGAAATCGTGTTTTAAACAATAAAAACGACTTCCGGCCTTATTTAGTTCACAGTTTTACTTTTGGTAACCTAGCCCGTATTCATAACGCACTAAACCTTTTTATCGCGTTAAACGTCTTTTCTCGACAAGAAAAGCACAATTTCATCAAAAACAAACAAAACAAGAAAAATGAATCTATTCAGCAAGACGTCCTGAAGAGTTACGTGATTTCACCCAATGTCAATGTGTAATTTCTCCAGTTCTGATCATTGTTTTGGTTGTTGGTAGCTTGGTCCAATGCCAAACACAAGTGAATCCTTTTTATGGCTTAAAACGCATTTTCTCCTCGAGAGAAACATGATTTCACTAAAAACGTTATAGTTTAAACATGCCTGTTGTACATGTCTGCAAACACTCAGAGCCTTAAAATAGCGTTTTCACCAATGTGTTTTTTGGTGAGACACCTTCTATTTCTGGGTTCTGTGTGTTTTCAGACGAGTGCAATATGGATGTTAATTGTTTCTGATGAAATCCCTCCTTTTAATGCATTTTCTCACAGAAAATGAGTCTCTCTCCATGGGAAAATGGCTTTATTGAAAAAGCATATTCTGATCGAGAAATCGTGTTTTAAACAACAAAAACGACTTCTGGCCTTATTTAGTTCACAGTTTTACTTTTGGAAACCTAGCCCGTATTCATAACGCACTAAACCTTTTTATCGCGTTAAACGCCTTTTCTCGAAAAGAAAAGCACAATTTCATCAAAAACAAACAAAACAAGAAAAATGAATCTATTCAGCAAGTCTGCAACACATCCTGAAGAGTTACGTGATTTCACCCAATGTCAATGTGTAATTTCTCCAGTTCTGATCATTGTTTTGGTTGTTGGTAGCTTGGTCCAATGCCAAACACAAGTGAATCCTTTTTATGGCTTTAAACGCATTTTCTCCTCGAGAGAAACATGATTTCACTAAAAACGTTATAGTTTAAACATGCCTTTTGTACATGTCTGCAAACACTCAGAGCCTTAAAATAGGGTTATCACCAATGTGTTTTTTGGTGAGACACCTTCTATTTCTGGGTTCTGTGCGTTTTCAGACGAGTGCAATATTCTGATGAAATCCCTCCTTTTAATGCATTTTCTCACAGAAAATGAGTCTCTCTCCATGGGAAAATGGCTTTATTGAAAAAGCATATTCTGATCGAGAAATCGTGTTTTAAACAACAAAAACGACTTCTGGCCTTATTTAGTTCACAGTTTTACTTTTGGAAACCTAGCCCGTATTCATAACGCACTAAACCTTTTTATCGCGTTAAACGCCTTTTCTCGACAAGAAAAGCACAATTTCATCAAAAACAAACAAAACAAGAAAAATGAATCTATTCAGCAAGTCTGCAACACATCCTGAAGAGTTACGTGATTTCACCCAATGTCAATGTGTAATTTCTCCAGTTCTGATCATTGTTTTGGTTGTTGGTAGTTTGGTCCAATGCCAAACACAAGTGAATCCTTTTTATGGCTTTAAACGCATTTTCTCCTCGAGAGAAACATGATTTCACTAAAAACGTTATAGTTTAAACATGCCTTTTGTACATGTCTGCAAACACTCAGAGCCTTAAAATAGGGTTATCACCAATTTGTTTTTTTTGGTGAGACACCTTCTATTTCTGGGTTCTGTGCGTTTTCAGACGAGTGCAATATTCTGATGAAATCCCTCCTTTTAATGCATTTTCTCACAGAAAATGAGTCTCTCTCCATGGGAAAATGGCTTTATTGAAAAAGCATATTCTGCTCGAGAAATCGTGTTTTAAACAACAAAAACGACTTCTGGCCTTATTTAGTTCACAGTTTTACTTTTGGAAACCTAGCCCGTATTCATAACGCAATAAACCTTTTTATCGCGTTAAACGCCTTTTCTCGACAAGAAAAGCACAATTTCATCAAAAACAAACAAAACAAGAAAAATGAATCTATTCAGCAAGACATCCTGAAGAGTTACGTGATTTCACCCAATGTCAATGTGTAATTTCTCCAGTTCTGATCATTGTTTTGGTTGTTGGTAGCTTGGTCCAATGCCAAACACAAGTGAATCCTTTTTATGGCTTTAAACGCATTTTCTCCTCGAGGGAAACATGATTTCACTAAAAACGTTATAGTTTAAACATGCATTTTGTACATGTCTGCAAACACTCAGAGCCTTAAAATAGGGTTATCACCAATGTGTTTTTTGGTGAGACACCTTCTATTTCTGGGTTCTGTGAGTTTTCAGACGAGTGCAATATGGATGTTAATTGTTTCTGATGAAATCCCTCCTTTTAATGCATTTTCTCACAGAAAATGAGTCTCTCGCCATGGGAAAATGACTTTTTTGAAAAAGCATATTCTGCTCGAGAAATCGTGTTTTAAACAATAAAAACGACTTCCGGCCTTATTTAGTTCACAGTTTTACTTTTGGTAACCTAGCCCGTATTCATAACGCACTAAACCTTTTTATCGCGTTAAACGTCTTTTCTCGACAAGAAAAGCACAATTTCATCAAAAACAAACAAAACAAGAAAAATGAATCTATTCAGCAAGACGTCCTGAAGAGTTACGTGATTTCACCCAATGTCAATGTGTAATTTCTCCAGTTCTGATCATTGTTTTGGTTGTTGGTAGCTTGGTCCAATGCCAAACACAAGTGAATCCTTTTTATGGCTTTAAACGCATTTTCTCCTCGAGGGAAACATGATTTCACTAAAAACGTTATAGTTTAAACATGCCTTTTGTACATGTCTGCAAACACTCAGAGCCTTAAAATAGGGTTTTCACCAATGTGTTTTTTGGTGAGACACCTTCTATTTCTGGGTTCTGTGCGTTTTCAGACGAGTGCAATATGGATGTTAATTGTTTCTGATGAAATCCCTCCTTTTAATGCATTTTCTCACAGAAAATG
Source organism: Lampris incognitus (assembly GCF_029633865.1). NCBI lineage: Eukaryota > Metazoa > Chordata > Actinopteri > Lampriformes > Lampridae > Lampris > Lampris incognitus. Next base: position 4,386,223 of record NC_079225.1, on the reverse strand, counting down.
AGTCTCTCGCCATGGGAAAATGACTTTATTGAAAAAGCATATTCTGCTCGAGAAATCGTGTTTTAAACAACAAAAACGACTTCTGGCCTTATTTAGTTCACAGTTTTACTTTTGGAAACCTAGCCCGTATTCATAACGCACTAAACCTTTTTATCGCGTTAAACGCCTTTTCTCGACAAGAAAAGCACAATTTCATCAAAAACAAACAAAACAAGAAAAATGAATCTATTCAGCAAGACATCCTGAAGAGTTACGTGATTTCACCCAATGTCAATGTGTAATTTCTCCAGTTCTGATCATTGTTTTGGTTGTTGGTAGCTTGGTCCAATGCCAAACACAAGTGAATCCTTTTTATGGCTTTAAACGCATTTTCTCCTCGAGAGAAACATGATTTCACTAAAAACGTTATAGTTTAAACATGCCTTTTGTACATGTCTGCAAACACTCAGAGCCTTAAAATAGGGTTATCACCAATGTGTTTTTTGGTGAGACACCTTCTATTTCTGGGTTCTGTGCGTTTTCAGACGAGTGCAATATTCTGATGAAATCCCTCCTTTTAATGCATTTTCTCACAGAAAATGAGTCTCTCTCCATGGGAAAATGGCTTTATTGAAAAAGCATATTCTGCTCGAGAAATCGTGTTTTAAACAACAAAAACGACTTCTGGCCTTATTTAGTTCACAGTTTTACTTTTGGAAACCTAGCCCGTATTCATAACGCAATAAACCTTTTTATCGCGTTAAACGCCTTTTCTCGACAAGAAAAGCACAATTTCATCAAAAACAAACAAAACAAGAAAAATGAATCTATTCAGCAAGACATCCTGAAGAGTTACGTGATTTCACCCAATGTCAATGTGTAATTTCTCCAGTTCTGATCATTGTTTTGGTTGTTGGTAGCTTGGTCCAATGCCAAACACAAGTGAATCCTTTTTATGGCTTAAAACGCATTTTCTCCTCGAGAGAAACATGATTTCACTAAAAACGTTATAGTTTAAACATGCCTGTTGTACATGTCTGCAAACACTCAGAGCCTTAAAATAGCGTTTTCACCAATGTGTTTTTTGGTGAGACACCTTCTATTTCTGGGTTCTGTGTGTTTTCAGACGAGTGCAATATGGATGTTAATTGTTTCTGATGAAATCCCTCCTTTTAATGCATTTTCTCACAGAAAATGAGTCTCTCTCCATGGGAAAATGGCTTTATTGAAAAAGCATATTCTGCTCGAGAAATCGTGTTTTAAACAACAAAAACGACTTCTGGCCTTATTTAGTTCACAGTTTTACTTTTGGAAACCTAGCCCGTATTCATAACGCACTAAACCTTTTTATCGCGTTAAACGCCTTTTCTCGAAAAGAAAAGCACAATTTCATCAAAAACAAACAAAACAAGAAAAATGAATCTATTCAGCAAGTCTGCAACACATCCTGAAGAGTTACGTGATTTCACCCAATGTCAATGTGTAATTTCTCCAGTTCTGATCATTGTTTTGGTTGTTGGTAGCTTGGTCCAATGCCAAACACAAGTGAATCCTTTTTATGGCTTTAAACGCATTTTCTCCTCGAGAGAAACATGATTTCACTAAAAACGTTATAGTTTAAACATGCCTTTTGTACATGTCTGCAAACACTCAGAGCCTTAAAATAGGGTTATCACCAATGTGTTTTTTGGTGAGACACCTTCTATTTCTGGGTTCTGTGCGTTTTCAGACGAGTGCAATATTCTGATGAAATCCCTCCTTTTAATGCATTTTCTCACAGAAAATGAGTCTCTCTCCATGGGAAAATGGCTTTATTGAAAAAGCATATTCTGATCGAGAAATCGTGTTTTAAACAACAAAAACGACTTCTGGCCTTATTTAGTTCACAGTTTTACTTTTGGAAACCTAGCCCGTATTCATAACGCACTAAACCTTTTTATCGCGTTAAACGCCTTTTCTCGACAAGAAAAGCACAATTTCATCAAAAACAAACAAAACAAGAAAAATGAATCTATTCAGCAAGTCTGCAACACATCCTGAAGAGTTACGTGATTTCACCCAATGTAAATGTGTAATTTCTCCAGTTCTGATCATTGTTTTGGTTGTTGGTAGTTTGGTCCAATGCCAAACACAAGTGAATCCTTTTTATGGCTTTAAACGCATTTTCTCCTCGAGAGAAACATGATTTCACTAAAAACGTTATAGTTTAAACATGCCTTTTGTACATGTCTGCAAACACTCAGAGCCTTAAAATAGGGTTATCACCAATTTGTTTTTTTTGGTGAGACACCTTCTATTTCTGGGTTCTGTGCGTTTTCAGACGAGTGCAATATTCTGATGAAATCCCTCCTTTTAATGCATTTTCTCACAGAAAATGAGTCTCTCTCCATGGGAAAATGGCTTTATTGAAAAAGCATATTCTGCTCGAGAAATCGTGTTTTAAACAACAAAAACGACTTCTGGCCTTATTTAGTTCACAGTTTTACTTTTGGAAACCTAGCCCGTATTCATAACGCAATAAACCTTTTTATCGCGTTAAACGCCTTTTCTCGACAAGAAAAGCACAATTTCATCAAAAACAAACAAAACAAGAAAAATGAATCTATTCAGCAAGACATCCTGAAGAGTTACGTGATTTCACCCAATGTCAATGTGTAATTTCTCCAGTTCTGATCAGTGTTTTGGTTGTTGGTAGCTTGGTCCAATGCCAAACACAAGTGAATCCTTTTTATGGCTTTAAACGCATTTTCTCCTCGAGAGAAACATGATTTCACTAAAAACGTTATAGTTTAAACATGCCTGTTGTACATGTCTGCAAACACTCAGAGCCTTAAAATAGCGTTTTCACCAATGTGTTTTTTGGTGAGACACCTTCTATTTCTGGGTTCTGTGCGTTTTCAGACGAGTGCAATATGGATGTTAATTGTTTCTGATGAAATCCCTCCTTTTAATGCATTTTCTCACAGAAAATGAGTCTCTCGCCATGGGAAAATGACTTTTTTGAAAAAGCATATTCTGCTCGAGAAATCGTGTTTTAAACAACAAAAACGACTTCTGGCCTTATTTAGTTCACAGTTTTACTTTTGGAAACCTAGCCCGTATTCATAACGCACTAAACCTTTTTATCGCGTTAAACGCCTTTTCTCGACAAGAAAAGCACAATTTCATCAAAAACAAACAAAACAAGAAAAATGAATCTATTCAGCAAGACATCCTGAAGAGTTACGTGATTTCACCCAATGTCAATGTGTAATTTCTCCAGTTCTGATCATTGTTTTGGTTGTTGGTAGCTTGGTCCAATGCCAAACACAAGTGAATCCTTTTTATGGCTTTAAACGCATTTTCTCCTCGAGAGAAACATGATTTCACTAAAAACGTTATAGTTTAAACATGCCTGTTGTACATGTCTGCAAACACTCAGAGCCTTAAAATAGCGTTTTCACCAATGTGTTTTTTGGTGAGACACCTTCTATTTCTGTGTTCTGTGCGTTTTCAGACGAGTGCAATATGGATGTTAATTGTTTCTGATGAAATCCCTCCTTTTAATGCATTTTCTCACAGAAAATGAGTCTCTCGCCATGGGAAAATGACTTTTTTGAAAAAGCATATTCTGCTCGAGAAATCGTGTTTTAAACAATAAAAACGACTTCCGGCCTTATTTAGTTCACAGTTTTACTTTTGGTAACCTAGCCCGTATTCATAACGCACTAAACCTTTTTATCGCGTTAAACGTCTTTTCTCGACAAGAAAAGCACAATTTCATCAAAAACAAACAAAACAAGAAAAATGAATCTATTCAGCAAGACGTCCTGAAGAGTTACGTGATTTCACCCAATGTCAATGTGTAATTTCTCCAGTTCTGATCATTGTTTTGGTTGTTGGTAGCTTGGTCCAATGCCAAACACAAGTGAATCCTTTTTATGGCTTTAAACGCATTTTCTCCTCGAGGGAAACATGATTTCACTAAAAACGTTATAGTTTAAACATGCCTTTTGTACATGTCTGCAAACACTCAGAGCCTTAAAATAGGGTTTTCACCAATGTGTTTTTTGGTGAGACACCTTCTATTTCTGGGTTCTGTGCGTTTTCAGACGAGTGCAATATGGATGTTAATTGTTTCTGATGAAATCCCTCCTTTTAATGCATTTTCTCACAGAAAATGAGTCTCTCGCCATGGGAAAATGACTTTATTGAAAAAGCATATTCTGCTCGAGAAATCGTGTTTTAAACAACAAAAACGACTTCTGGCCTTATTTAGTTCACAGTTTTACTTTTGGAAACCTAGCCCGTATTCATAACGCACTAAACCTTTTTATCGCGTTAAACGCCTTTTCTCGACAAGAAAAGCACAATTTCATCAAAAACAAACAAAACAAGAAAAATGAATCTATTCAGCAAGACATCCTGAAGAGTTACGTGATTTCACCCAATGTCAATGTGTAATTTCTCCAGTTCTGATCATTGTTTTGGTTGTTGGTAGCTTGGTCCAATGCCAAACACAAGTGAATCCTTTTTATGGCTTTAAACGCATTTTCTCCTCGAGAGAAACATGATTTCACTAAAAACGTTATAGTTTAAACATGCCTTTTGTACATGTCTGCAAACACTCAGAGCCTTAAAATAGGGTTATCACCAATGTGTTTTTTGGTGAGACACCTTCTATTTCTGGGTTCTGTGCGTTTTCAGACGAGTGCAATATTCTGATGAAATCCCTCCTTTTAATGCATTTTCTCACAGAAAATGAGTCTCTCTCCATGGGAAAATGGCTTTATTGAAAAAGCATATTCTGCTCGAGAAATCGTGTTTTAAACAACAAAAACGACTTCTGGCCTTATTTAGTTCACAGTTTTACTTTTGGAAACCTAGCCCGTATTCATAACGCAATAAACCTTTTTATCGCGTTAAACGCCTTTTCTCGACAAGAAAAGCACAATTTCATCAAAAACAAACAAAACAAGAAAAATGAATCTATTCAGCAAGACATCCTGAAGAGTTACGTGATTTCACCCAATGTCAATGTGTAATTTCTCCAGTTCTGATCATTGTTTTGGTTGTTGGTAGCTTGGTCCAATGCCAAACACAAGTGAATCCTTTTTATGGCTTTAAACGCATTTTCTCCTCGAGAGAAACATGATTTCACTAAAAACGTTATAGTTTAAACATGCCTGTTGTACATGTCTGCAAACACTCAGAGCCTTAAAATAGCGTTTTCACCAATGTGTTTTTTGGTGAGACACCTTCTATTTCTGGGTTCTGTGTGTTTTCAGACGAGTGCAATATTCTGATGAAATCCCTCCTTTTAATGCATTTTCTCACAGAAAATGAGTCTCTCTCCATGGGATAATGGCTTTATTGAAAAAGCATATTCTGCTCGAGAAATCGTGTTTTAAACAACAAAAACGACTTCTGGCCTTATTTAGTTCACAGTTTTACTTTTGGAAACCTAGCCCGTATTCATAACGCACTAAACCTTTTTATCGCGTTAAACGCCTTTTCTCGACAAGAAAAGCACAATTTCATCAAAAACAAACAAAACAAGAAAAATGAATCTATTCAGCAAGTCTGCAACACATCCTGAAGAGTTACGTGATTTCACCCAATGTCAATGTGTAATTTCTCCAGTTCTGATCATTGTTTTGGTTGTTGGTAGCTTGGTCCAATGCCAAACACAAGTGAATCCTTTTTATGGCTTTAAACGCATTTTCTCCTCGAGAGAAACATGATTTCACTAAAAACGTTATAGTTTAAACATGCCTTTTGTACATGTCTGCAAACACTCAGAGCCTTAAAATAGGGTTATCACCAATGTGTTTTTTGGTGAGACACCTTCTATTTCTGGGTTCTGTGCGTTTTCAGACGAGTGCAATATTCTGATGAAATCCCTCCTTTTAATGCATTTTCTCACAGAAAATGAGTTTCTCTCCATGGGAAAATGGCTTTATTGAAAAAGCATATTCTTCATCGAGAAATCGTGTTTTAAACAACAAAAACGACTTCTGGCCTTATTTAGTTCACAGTTTTACTTTTGGAAACCTAGCCCGTATTCATAACGCACTAAACCTTTTTATCGCGTTAAACGCCTTTTCTCGACAAGAAAAGCACAATTTCATCAAAAACAAACAAAACAAGAAAAATGAATCTATTCAGCAAGTCTGCAACACATCCTGAAGAGTTACGTGATTTCACCCAATGTAAATGTGTAATTTCTCCAGTTCTGATCATTGTTTTGGTTGTTGGTAGTTTGGTCCAATGCCAAACACAAGTGAATCCTTTTTATGGCTTTAAACGCATTTTCTCCTCGAGAGAAACATGATTTCACTAAAAACGTTATAGTTTAAACATGCCTTTTGTACATGTCTGCAAACACTCAGAGCCTTAAAATAGGGTTATCACCAATTTGTTTTTTTTGGTGAGACACCTTCTATTTCTGGGTTCTGTGCGTTTTCAGACGAGTGCAATATTCTGATGAAATCCCTCCTTTTAATGCATTTTCTCACAGAAAATGAGTCTCTCTCCATGGGAAAATGGCTTTATTGAAAAAGCATATTCTGCTCGAGAAATCGTGTTTTAAACAACAAAAACGACTTCTGGCCTTATTTAGTTCACAGTTTTACTTTTGGAAACCTAGCCCGTATTCATAACGCAATAAACCTTTTTATCGCGTTAAACGCCTTTTCTCGACAAGAAAAGCACAATTTCATCAAAAACAAACAAAACAAGAAAAATGAATCTATTCAGCAAGACATCCTGAAGAGTTACGTGATTTCACCCAATGTCAATGTGTAATTTCTCCAGTTCTGATCATTGTTTTGGTTGTTGGTAGCTTGGTCCAATGCCAAACACAAGTGAATCCTTTTTATGGCTTTAAACGCATTTTCTCCTCGAGGGAAACATGATTTCACTAAAAACGTTATAGTTTAAACATGCATTTTGTACATGTCTGCAAACACTCAGAGCCTTAAAATAGGGTTATCACCAATGTGTTTTTTGGTGAGACACCTTCTATTTCTGGGTTCTGTGCGTTTTCAGACGAGTGCAATATGGATGTTAATTGTTTCTGATGAAATCCCTCCTTTTAATGCATTTTCTCACAGAAAATGAGTCTCTCGCCATGGGAAAATGACTTTTTTGAAAAAGCATATTCTGCTCGAGAAATCGTGTTTTAAACAATAAAAACGACTTCCGGCCTTATTTAGTTCACAGTTTTACTTTTGGTAACCTAGCCCGTATTCATAACGCACTAAACCTTTTTATCGCGTTAAACGTCTTTTCTCGACAAGAAAAGCACAATTTCATCAAAAACAAACAAAACAAGAAAAATGAATCTATTCAGCAAGACGTCCTGAAGAGTTACGTGATTTCACCCAATGTCAATGTGTAATTTCTCCAGTTCTGATCATTGTTTTGGTTGTTGGTAGCTTGGTCCAATGCCAAACACAAGTGAATCCTTTTTATGGCTTTAAACGCATTTTCTCCTCGAGGGAAACATGATTTCACTAAAAACGTTATAGTTTAAACATGCCTTTTGTACATGTCTGCAAACACTCAGAGCCTTAAAATAGGGTTTTCACCAATGTGTTTTTTGGTGAGACACCTTCTATTTCTGGGTTCTGTGCGTTTTCAGACGAGTGCAATATGGATGTTAATTGTTTCTGATGAAATCCCTCCTTTTAATGCATTTTCTCACAGAAAATGAGTCTCTCGCCATGGGAAAATGACTTTATTGAAAAAGCATATTCTGCTCGAGAAATCGTGTTTTAAACAACAAAAACGACTTCTGGCCTTATTTAGTTCACAGTTTTACTTTTGGAAACCTAGCCCGTATTCATAACGCACTAAACCTTTTTATCGCGTTAAACGCCTTTTCTCGACAAGAAAAGCACAATTTCATCAAAAACAAACAAAACAAGAAAAATGAATCTATTCAGCAAGACATCCTGAAGAGTTACGTGATTTCACCCAATGTCAATGTGTAATTTCTCCAGTTCTGATCATTGTTTTGGTTGTTGGTAGCTTGGTCCAATGCCAAACACAAGTGAATCCTTTTTATGGCTTTAAACGCATTTTCTCCTCGAGAGAAACATGATTTCACTAAAAACGTTATAGTTTAAACATGCCTTTTGTACATGTCTGCAAACACTCAGAGCCTTAAAATAGGGTTATCACCAATGTGTTTTTTGGTGAGACACCTTCTATTTCTGGGTTCTGTGCGTTTTCAGACGAGTGCAATATTCTGATGAAATCCCTCCTTTTAATGCATTTTCTCACAGAAAATGAGTCTCTCTCCATGGGAAAATGGCTTTATTGAAAAAGCATATTCTGCTCGAGAAATCGTGTTTTAAACAACAAAAACGACTTCTGGCCTTATTTAGTTCACAGTTTTACTTTTGGAAACCTAGCCCGTATTCATAACGCAATAAACCTTTTTATCGCGTTAAACGCCTTTTCTCGACAAGAAAAGCACAATTTCATCAAAAACAAACAAAACAAGAAAAATGAATCTATTCAGCAAGACATCCTGAAGAGTTACGTGATTTCACCCAATGTCAATGTGTAATTTCTCCAGTTCTGATCATTGTTTTGGTTGTTGGTAGCTTGGTCCAATGCCAAACACAAGTGAATCCTTTTTATGGCTTTAAACGCATTTTCTCCTCGAGAGAAACATGATTTCACTAAAAACGTTATAGTTTAAACATGCCTGTTGTACATGTCTGCAAACACTCAGAGCCTTAAAATAGCGTTTTCACCAATGTGTTTTTTGGTGAGACACCTTCTATTTCTGGGTTCTGTGTGTTTTCAGACGAGTGCAATATGGATGTTAATTGTTTCTGATGAAATCCCTCCTTTTAATGCATTTTCTCACAGAAAATGAGTCTCTCTCCATGGGAAAATGGCTTTATTGAAAAAGCATATTCTGCTCGAGAAATCGTGTTTTAAACAACAAAAACGACTTCTGGCCTTATTTAGTTCACAGTTTTACTTTTGGAAACCTAGCCCGTATTCATAACGCACTAAACCTTTTTATCGCGTTAAACGCCTTTTCTCGACAAGAAAAGCACAATTTCATCAAAAACAAACAAAACAAGAAAAATGAATCTATTCAGCAAGTCTGCAACACATCCTGAAGAGTTACGTGATTTCACCCAATGTCAATGTGTAATTTCTCCAGTTCTGATCATTGTTTTGGTTGTTGGTAGCTTGGTCCAATGCCAAACACAAGTGAATCCTTTTTATGGCTTTAAACGCATTTTCTCCTCGAGAGAAACATGATTTCACTAAAAACGTTATAGTTTAAACATGCCTTTTGTACATGTCTGCAAACACTCAGAGCCTTAAAATAGGGTTATCACCAATGTGTTTTTTGGTGAGACACCTTCTATTTCTGGGTTCTGTGCGTTTTCAGACGAGTGCAATATTCTGATGAAATCCCTCCTTTTAATGCATTTTCTCACAGAAAATGAGTCTCTCTCCATGGGAAAATGGCTTTATTGAAAAAGCATATTCTGATCGAGAAATCGTGTTTTAAACAACAAAAACGACTTCTGGCCTTATTTAGTTCACAGTTTTACTTTTGGAAACCTAGCCCGTATTCATAACGCACTAAACCTTTTTATCGCGTTAAACGCCTTTTCTCGACAAGAAAAGCACAATTTCATCAAAAACAAACAAAACAAGAAAAATGAATCTATTCAGCAAGTCTGCAACACATCCTGAAGAGTTACGTGATTTCACCCAATGTAAATGTGTAATTTCTCCAGTTCTGATCATTGTTTTGGTTGTTGGTAGTTTGGTCCAATGCCAAACACAAGTGAATCCTTTTTATGGCTTTAAACGCATTTTCTCCTCGAGAGAAACATGATTTCACTAAAAACGTTATAGTTTAAACATGCCTTTTGTACATGTCTGCAAACACTCAGAGCCTTAAAATAGGGTTATCACCAATTTGTTTTTTTTGGTGAGACACCTTCTATTTCTGGGTTCTGTGCGTTTTCAGACGAGTGCAATATTCTGATGAAATCCCTCCTTTTAATGCATTTTCTCACAGAAAATGAGTCTCTCTCCATGGGAAAATGGCTTTATTGAAAAAGCATATTCTGCTCGAGAAATCGTGTTTTAAACAACAAAAACGACTTCTGGCCTTATTTAGTTCACAGTTTTACTTTTGGAAACCTAGCCCGTATTCATAACGCAATAAACCTTTTTATCGCGTTAAACGCCTTTTCTCGACAAGAAAAGCACAATTTCATCAAAAACAAACAAAACAAGAAAAATGAATCTATTCAGCAAGACATCCTGAAGAGTTACGTGATTTCACCCAATGTCAATGTGTAATTTCTCCAGTTCTGATCAGTGTTTTGGTTGTTGGTAGCTTGGTCCAATGCCAAACACAAGTGAATCCTTTTTATGGCTTTAAACGCATTTTCTCCTCGAGAGAAACATGATTTCACTAAAAACGTTATAGTTTAAACATGCCTGTTGTACATGTCTGCAAACACTCAGAGCCTTAAAATAGCGTTTTCACCAATGTGTTTTTTGGTGAGACACCTTCTATTTCTGGGTTCTGTGCGTTTTCAGACGAGTGCAATATGGATGTTAATTGTTTCTGATGAAATCCCTCCTTTTAATGCATTTTCTCACAGAAAATGAGTCTCTCGCCATGGGAAAATGACTTTTTTGAAAAAGCATATTCTGCTCGAGAAATCGTGTTTTAAACAACAAAAACGACTTCTGGCCTTATTTAGTTCACAGTTTTACTTTTGGAAACCTAGCCCGTATTCATAACGCACTAAACCTTTTTATCGCGTTAAACGCCTTTTCTCGACAAGAAAAGCACAATTTCATCAAAAACAAACAAAACAAGAAAAATGAATCTATTCAGCAAGACATCCTGAAGAGTTACGTGATTTCACCCAATGTCAATGTGTAATTTCTCCAGTTCTGATCATTGTTTTGGTTGTTGGTAGCTTGGTCCAATGCCAAACACAAGTGAATCCTTTTTATGGCTTTAAACGCATTTTCTCCTCGAGAGAAACATGATTTCACTAAAAACGTTATAGTTTAAACATGCCTGTTGTACATGTCTGCAAACACTCAGAGCCTTAAAATAGCGTTTTCACCAATGTGTTTTTTGGTGAGACACCTTCTATTTCTGTGTTCTGTGCGTTTTCAGACGAGTGCAATATGGATGTTAATTGTTTCTGATGAAATCCCTCCTTTTAATGCATTTTCTCACAGAAAATGAGTCTCTCGCCATGGGAAAATGACTTTTTTGAAAAAGCATATTCTGCTCGAGAAATCGTGTTTTAAACAATAAAAACGACTTCCGGCCTTATTTAGTTCACAGTTTTACTTTTGGTAACCTAGCCCGTATTCATAACGCACTAAACCTTTTTATCGCGTTAAACGTCTTTTCTCGACAAGAAAAGCACAATTTCATCAAAAACAAACAAAACAAGAAAAATGAATCTATTCAGCAAGACGTCCTGAAGAGTTACGTGATTTCACCCAATGTCAATGTGTAATTTCTCCAGTTCTGATCATTGTTTTGGTTGTTGGTAGCTTGGTCCAATGCCAAACACAAGTGAATCCTTTTTATGGCTTTAAACGCATTTTCTCCTCGAGGGAAACATGATTTCACTAAAAACGTTATAGTTTAAACATGCCTTTTGTACATGTCTGCAAACACTCAGAGCCTTAAAATAGGGTTTTCACCAATGTGTTTTTTGGTGAGACACCTTCTATTTCTGGGTTCTGTGCGTTTTCAGACGAGTGCAATATGGATGTTAATTGTTTCTGATGAAATCCCTCCTTTTAATGCATTTTCTCACAGAAAATGAGTCTCTCGCCATGGGAAAATGACTTTATTGAAAAAGCATATTCTGCTCGAGAAATCGTGTTTTAAACAACAAAAACGACTTCTGGCCTTATTTAGTTCACAGTTTTACTTTTGGAAACCTAGCCCGTATTCATAACGCACTAAACCTTTTTATCGCGTTAAACGCCTTTTCTCGACAAGAAAAAGCACAATTTCATCAAAAACAAACAAAACAAGAAAAATGAATCTATTCAGCAAGACATCCTGAAGAGTTACGTGATTTCACCCAATGTCAATGTGTAATTTCTCCAGTTCTGATCATTGTTTTGGTTGTTGGTAGCTTGGTCCAATGCCAAACACAAGTGAATCCTTTTTATGGCTTTAAACGCATTTTCTCCTCGAGAGAAACATGATTTCACTAAAAACGTTATAGTTTAAACATGCCTTTTGTACATGTCTGCAAACACTCAGAGCCTTAAAATAGGGTTATCACCAATGTGTTTTTTGGTGAGACACCTTCTATTTCTGGGTTCTGTGCGTTTTCAGACGAGTGCAATATTCTGATGAAATCCCTCCTTTTAATGCATTTTCTCACAGAAAATAAGTCTCTCTCCATGGGAAAATGGCTTTATTGAAAAAGCATATTCTGCTCGAGAAATCGTGTTTTAAACAACAAAAACGACTTCTGGCCTTATTTAGTTCACAGTTTTACTTTTGGAAACCTAGCCCGTATTCATAACGCAATAAACCTTTTTATCGCGTTAAACGCCTTTTCTCGACAAGAAAAGCACAATTTCATCAAAAACAAACAAAACAAGAAAAATGAATCTATTCAGCAAGACATCCTGAAGAGTTACGTGATTTCACCCAATGTCAATGTGTAATTTCTCCAGTTCTGATCATTGTTTTGGTTGTTGGTAGCTTGGTCCAATGCCAAACACAAGTGAATCCTTTTTATGGCTTTAAACGCATTTTCTCCTCGAGAGAAACATGATTTCACTAAAAACGTTATAGTTTAAACATGCCTGTTGTACATGTCTGCAAACACTCAGAGCCTTAAAATAGCGTTTTCACCAATGTGTTTTTTGGTGAGACACCTTCTATTTCTGGGTTCTGTGTGTTTTCAGACGAGTGCAATATGGATGTTAATTGTTTCTGATGAAATCCCTCCTTTTAATGCATTTTCTCACAGAAAATGAGTCTCTCTCCATGGGAAAATGGCTTTATTGAAAAAGCATATTCTGCTCGAGAAATCGTGTTTTAAACAACAAAAACGACTTCTGGCCTTATTTAGTTCACAGTTTTACTTTTGGAAACCTAGCCCGTATTCATAACGCACTAAACCTTTTTATCGCGTTAAACGCCTTTTCTCGACAAGAAAAGCACAATTTCATCAAAAACAAACAAAACAAGAAAAATGAATCTATTCAGCAAGTCTGCAACACATCCTGAAGAGTTACGTGATTTCACCCAATGTCAATGTGTAATTTCTCCAGTTCTGATCATTGTTTTGGTTGTTGGTAGCTTGGTCCAATGCCAAACACAAGTGAATCCTTTTTATGGCTTTAAACGCATTTTCTCCTCGAGAGAAACATGATTTCACTAAAAACGTTATAGTTTAAACATGCCTTTTGTACATGTCTGCAAACACTCAGAGCCTTAAAATAGGGTTATCACCAATGTGTTTTTTGGTGAGACACCTTCTATTTCTGGGTTCTGTGCGTTTTCAGACGAGTGCAATATTCTGATGAAATCCCTCCTTTTAATGCATTTTCTCACAGAAAATGAGTCTCTCTCCATGGGAAAATGGCTTTATTGAAAAAGCATATTCTGATCGAGAAATCGTGTTTTAAACAACAAAAACGACTTCTGGCCTTATTTAGTTCACAGTTTTACTTTTGGAAACCTAGCCCGTATTCATAACGCACTAAACCTTTTTATCGCGTTAAACGCCTTTTCTCGACAAGAAAAGCACAATTTCATCAAAAACAAACAAAACAAGAAAAATGAATCTATTCAGCAAGTCTGCAACACATCCTGAAGAGTTACGTGATTTCACCCAATGTCAATGTGTAATTTCTCCAGTTCTGATCATTGTTTTGGTTGTTGGTAGCTTGGTCCAATGCCAAACACAAGTGAATCCTTTTTATGGCTTTAAACGCATTTTCTCCTCGAGAGAAACATGATTTCACTAAAAACGTTATAGTTTAAACATGCCTTTTGTACATGTCTGCAAACACTCAGAGCCTTAAAATAGGGTTATCACCAATGTGTTTTTTGGTGAGACACCTTCTATTTCTGGGTTCTGTGCGTTTTCAGACGAGTGCAATATTCTGATGAAATCCCTCCTTTTAATGCATTTTCTCACAGAAAATGAGTCTCTCTCCATGGGAAAATGGCTTTATTGAAAAAGCATATTCTGATCGAGAAATCGTGTTTTAAACAACAAAAACGACTTCTGGCCTTATTTAGTTCACAGTTTTACTTTTGGAAACCTAGCCCGTATTCATAACGCACTAAACCTTTTTATCGCGTTAAACGCCTTTTCTCGACAAGAAAAGCACAATTTCATCAAAAACAAACAAAACAAGAAAAATGAATCTATTCAGCAAGTCTGCAACACATCCTGAAGAGTTACGTGATTTCACCCAATGTAAATGTGTAATTTCTCCAGTTCTGATCATTGTTTTGGTTGTTGGTAGTTTGGTCCAATGCCAAACACAAGTGAATCCTTTTTATGGCTTTAAACGCATTTTCTCCTCGAGAGAAACATGATTTCACTAAAAACGTTATAGTTTAAACATGCCTTTTGTACATGTCTGCAAACACTCAGAGCCTTAAAATAGGGTTATCACCAATTTGTTTTTTTTGGTGAGACACCTTCTATTTCTGGGTTCTGTGCGTTTTCAGACGAGTGCAATATTCTGATGAAATCCCTCCTTTTAATGCATTTTCTCACAGAAAATGAGTCTCTCTCCATGGGAAAATGGCTTTATTGAAAAAGCATATTCTGCTCGAGAAATCGTGTTTTAAACAACAAAAACGACTTCTGGCCTTATTTAGTTCACAGTTTTACTTTTGGAAACCTAGCCCGTATTCATAACGCAATAAACCTTTTTATCGCGTTAAACGCCTTTTCTCGACAAGAAAAGCACAATTTCATCAAAAACAAACAAAACAAGAAAAATGAATCTATTCAGCAAGACATCCTGAAGAGTTACGTGATTTCACCCAATGTCAATGTGTAATTTCTCCAGTTCTGATCATTGTTTTGGTTGTTGGTAGCTTGGTCCAATGCCAAACACAAGTGAATCCTTTTTATGGCTTTAAACGCATTTTCTCCTCGAGGGAAACATGATTTCACTAAAAACGTTATAGTTTAAACATGCATTTTGTACATGTCTGCAAACACTCAGAGCCTTAAAATAGGGTTATCACCAATGTGTTTTTTGGTGAGACACCTTCTATTTCTGGGTTTTGTGCGTTTTCAGACGAGTGCAATATGGATGTTAATTGTTTCTGATGAAATCCCTCCTTTTAATGCATTTTCTCACAGAAAATGAGTCTCTCGCCATGGGAAAATGACTTTTTTGAAAAAGCATATTCTGCTCGAGAAATCGTGTTTTAAACAATAAAAACGACTTCCGGCCTTATTTAGTTCACAGTTTTACTTTTGGTAACCTAGCCCGTATTCATAACGCACTAAACCTTTTTATCGCGTTAAACGTCTTTTCTCGACAAGAAAAGCACAATTTCATCAAAAACAAACAAAACAAGAAAAATGAATCTATTCAGCAAGACGTCCTGAAGAGTTACGTGATTTCACCCAATGTCAATGTGTAATTTCTCCAGTTCTGATCATTGTTTTGGTTGTTGGTAGCTTGGTCCAATGCCAAACACAAGTGAATCCTTTTTATGGCTTTAAACGCATTTTCTCCTCGAGGGAAACATGATTTCACTAAAAACGTTATAGTTTAAACATGCCTTTTGTACATGTCTGCAAACACTCAGAGCCTTAAAATAGGGTTTTCACCAATGTGTTTTTTGGTGAGACACCTTCTATTTCTGGGTTCTGTGCGTTTTCAGACGAGTGCAATATGGATGTTAATTGTTTCTGATGAAATCCCTCCTTTTAATGCATTTTCTCACAGAAAATGAGTCTCTCGCCATGGGAAAATGACTTTATTGAAAAAGCATATTCTGCTCGAGAAATCGTGTTTTAAACAACAAAAACGACTTCTGGCCTTATTTAGTTCACAGTTTTACTTTTGGAAACCTAGCCCGTATTCATAACGCACTAAACCTTTTTATCGCGTTAAACGCCTTTTCTCGACAAGAAAAGCACAATTTCATCAAAAACAAACAAAACAAGAAAAATGAATCTATTCAGCAAGACATCCTGAAGAGTTACGTGATTTCACCCAATGTCAATGTGTAATTTCTCCAGTTCTGATCATTGTTTTGGTTGTTGGTAGCTTGGTCCAATGCCAAACACAAGTGAATCCTTTTTATGGCTTTAAACGCATTTTCTCCTCGAGAGAAACATGATTTCACTAAAAACGTTATAGTTTAAACATGCCTTTTGTACATGTCTGCAAACACTCAGAGCCTTAAAATAGGGTTATCACCAATTTGTTTTTTTTGGTGAGACACCTTCTATTTCTGGGTTCTGTGCGTTTTCAGACGAGTGCAATATTCTGATGAAATCCCTCCTTTTAATGCATTTTCTCACAGAAAATGAGTCTCTCTCCATGGGAAAATGGCTTTATTGAAAAAGCATATTCTGCTCGAGAAATCGTGTTTTAAACAACAAAAACGACTTCTGGCCTTATTTAGTTCACAGTTTTACTTTTGGAAACCTAGCCCGTATTCATAACGCAATAAACCTTTTTATCGCGTTAAACGCCTTTTCTCGACAAGAAAAGCACAATTTCATCAAAAACAAACAAAACAAGAAAAATGAATCTATTCAGCAAGACATCCTGAAGAGTTACGTGATTTCACCCAATGTCAATGTGTAATTTCTCCAGTTCTGATCATTGTTTTGGTTGTTGGTAGCTTGGTCCAATGCCAAACACAAGTGAATCCTTTTTATGGCTTTAAACGCATTTTCTCCTCGAGGGAAACATGATTTCACTAAAAACGTTATAGTTTAAACATGCATTTTGTACATGTCTGCAAACACTCAGAGCCTTAAAATAGGGTTATCACCAATGTGTTTTTTGGTGAGACACCTTCTATTTCTGGGTTCTGTGCGTTTTCAGACGAGTGCAATATGGATGTTAATTGTTTCTGATGAAATCCCTCCTTTTAATGCATTTTCTCACAGAAAATGAGTCTCTCGCCATGGGAAAATGACTTTTTTGAAAAAGCATATTCTGCTCGAGAAATCGTGTTTTAAACAATAAAAACGACTTCCGGCCTTATTTAGTTCACAGTTTTACTTTTGGTAACCTAGCCCGTATTCATAACGCACTAAACCTTTTTATCGCGTTAAACGTCTTTTCTCGACAAGAAAAGCACAATTTCATCAAAAACAAACAAAACAAGAAAAATGAATCTATTCAGCAAGACGTCCTGAAGAGTTACGTGATTTCACCCAATGTCAATGTGTAATTTCTCCAGTTCTGATCATTGTTTTGGTTGTTGGTAGCTTGGTCCAATGCCAAACACAAGTGAATCCTTTTTATGGCTTTAAACGCATTTTCTCCTCGAGGGAAACATGATTTCACTAAAAACGTTATAGTTTAAACATGCCTTTTGTACATGTCTGCAAACACTCAGAGCCTTAAAATAGGGTTTTCACCAATGTGTTTTTTGGTGAGACACCTTCTATTTCTGGGTTCTGTGCGTTTTCAGACGAGTGCAATATGGATGTTAATTGTTTCTGATGAAATCCCTCCTTTTAATGCATTTTCTCACAGAAAATGAGTCTCTCGCCATGGGAAAATGACTTTATTGAAAAAGCATATTCTGCTCGAGAAATCGTGTTTTAAACAACAAAAACGACTTCTGGCCTTATTTAGTTCACAGTTTTACTTTTGGAAACCTAGCCCGTATTCATAACGCACTAAACCTTTTTATCGCGTTAAACGCCTTTTCTCGACAAGAAAAGCACAATTTCATCAAAAACAAACAAAACAAGAAAAATGAATCTATTCAGCAAGACATCCTGAAGAGTTACGTGATTTCACCCAATGTCAATGTGTAATTTCTCCAGTTCTGATCATTGTTTTGGTTGTTGGTAGCTTGGTCCAATGCCAAACACAAGTGAATCCTTTTTATGGCTTTAAACGCATTTTCTCCTCGAGAGAAACATGATTTCACTAAAAACGTTATAGTTTAAACATGCCTTTTGTACATGTCTGCAAACACTCAGAGCCTTAAAATAGGGTTATCACCAATGTGTTTTTTGGTGAGACACCTTCTATTTCTGGGTTCTGTGCGTTTTCAGACGAGTGCAATATTCTGATGAAATCCCTCCTTTTAATGCATTTTCTCACAGAAAATGAGTCTCTCTCCATGGGAAAATGGCTTTATTGAAAAAGCATATTCTGCTCGAGAAATCGTGTTTTAAACAACAAAAACGACTTCTGGCCTTATTTAGTTCACAGTTTTACTTTTGGAAACCTAGCCCGTATTCATAACGCAATAAACCTTTTTATCGCGTTAAACGCCTTTTCTCGACAAGAAAAGCACAATTTCATCAAAAACAAACAAAACAAGAAAAATGAATCTATTCAGCAAGACATCCTGAAGAGTTACGTGATTTCACCCAATGTCAATGTGTAATTTCTCCAGTTCTGATCATTGTTTTGGTTGTTGGTAGCTTGGTCCAATGCCAAACACAAGTGAATCCTTTTTATGGCTTTAAACGCATTTTCTCCTCGAGAGAAACATGATTTCACTAAAAACGTTATAGTTTAAACATGCCTGTTGTACATGTCTGCAAACACTCAGAGCCTTAAAATAGCGTTTTCACCAATGTGTTTTTTGGTGAGACACCTTCTATTTCTGGGTTCTGTGTGTTTTCAGACGAGTGCAATATGGATGTTAATTGTTTCTGATGAAATCCCTCCTTTTAATGCATTTTCTCACAGAAAATGAGTCTCTCTCCATGGGAAAATGGCTTTATTGAAAAAGCATATTCTGCTCGAGAAATCGTGTTTTAAACAACAAAAACGACTTCTGGCCTTATTTAGTTCACAGTTTTACTTTTGGAAACCTAGCCCGTATTCATAACGCACTAAACCTTTTTATCGCGTTAAACGCCTTTTCTCGACAAGAAAAGCACAATTTCATCAAAAACAAACAAAACAAGAAAAATGAATCTATTCAGCAAGTCTGCAACACATCCTGAAGAGTTACGTGATTTCACCCAATGTCAATGTGTAATTTCTCCAGTTCTGATCATTGTTTTGGTTGTTGGTAGCTTGGTCCAATGCCAAACACAAGTGAATCCTTTTTATGGCTTTAAACGCATTTTCTCCTCGAGAGAAACATGATTTCACTAAAAACGTTATAGTTTAAACATGCCTTTTGTACATGTCTGCAAACACTCAGAGCCTTAAAATAGGGTTATCACCAATGTGTTTTTTGGTGAGACACCTTCTATTTCTGGGTTCTGTGCGTTTTCAGACGAGTGCAATATTCTGATGAAATCCCTCCTTTTAATGCATTTTCTCACAGAAAATGAGTCTCTCTCCATGGGAAAATGGCTTTATTGAAAAAGCATATTCTGATCGAGAAATCGTGTTTTAAACAACAAAAACGACTTCTGGCCTTATTTAGTTCACAGTTTTACTTTTGGAAACCTAGCCCGTATTCATAACGCAATAAACCTTTTTATCGCGTTAAACGCCTTTTCTCGACAAGAAAAGCACAATTTCATCAAAAACAAACAAAACAAGAAAAATGAATCTATTCAGCAAGTCTGCAACACATCCTGAAGAGTTACGTGATTTCACCCAATGTAAATGTGTAATTTCTCCAGTTCTGATCATTGTTTTGGTTGTTGGTAGTTTGGTCCAATGCCAAACACAAGTGAATCCTTTTTATGGCTTTAAACGCATTTTCTCCTCGAGAGAAACATGATTTCACTAAAAACGTTATAGTTTAAACATGCCTTTTGTACATGTCTGCAAACACTCAGAGCCTTAAAATAGGGTTATCACCAATTTGTTTTTTTTGGTGAGACACCTTCTATTTCTGGGTTCTGTGCGTTTTCAGACGAGTGCAATATTCTGATGAAATCCCTCCTTTTAATGCATTTTCTCACAGAAAATGAGTCTCTCTCCATGGGAAAATGGCTTTATTGAAAAAGCATATTCTGCTCGAGAAATCGTGTTTTAAACAACAAAAACGACTTCTGGCCTTATTTAGTTCACAGTTTTACTTTTGGAAACCTAGCCCGTATTCATAACGCAATAAACCTTTTTATCGCGTTAAACGCCTTTTCTCGACAAGAAAAGCACAATTTCATCAAAAACAAACAAAACAAGAAAAATGAATCTATTCAGCAAGACATCCTGAAGAGTTACGTGATTTCACCCAATGTCAATGTGTAATTTCTCCAGTTCTGATCATTGTTTTGGTTGTTGGTAGCTTGGTCCAATGCCAAACACAAGTGAATCCTTTTTATGGCTTTAAACGCATTTTCTCCTCGAGAGAAACATGATTTCACTAAAAACGTTATAGTTTAAACATGCCTTTTGTACATGTCTGCAAACACTCAGAGCCTTAAAATAGGGTTATCACCAATTTGTTTTTTTTGGTGAGACACCTTCTATTTCTGGGTTCTGTGCGTTTTCAGACGAGTGCAATATTCTGATGAAATCCCTCCTTTTAATGCATTTTCTCACAGAAAATGAGTCTCTCTCCATGGGAAAATGGCTTTATTGAAAAAGCATATTCTGCTCGAGAAATCGTGTTTTAAACAACAAAAACGACTTCTGGCCTTATTTAGTTCACAGTTTTACTTTTGGAAACCTAGCCCGTATTCATAACGCAATAAACCTTTTTATCGCGTTAAACGCCTTTTCTCGACAAGAAAAGCACAATTTCATCAAAAACAAACAAAACAAGAAAAATGAATCTATTCAGCAAGACATCCTGAAGAGTTACGTGATTTCACCCAATGTCAATGTGTAATTTCTCCAGTTCTGATCATTGTTTTGGTTGTTGGTAGCTTGGTCCAATGCCAAACACAAGTGAATCCTTTTTATGGCTTTAAACGCATTTTCTCCTCGAGGGAAACATGATTTCACTAAAAACGTTATAGTTTAAACATGCATTTTGTACATGTCTGCAAACACTCAGAGCCTTAAAATAGGGTTATCACCAATGTGTTTTTTGGTGAGACACCTTCTATTTCTGGGTTCTGTGCGTTTTCAGACGAGTGCAATATGGATGTTAATTGTTTCTGATGAAATCCCTCCTTTTAATGCATTTTCTCACAGAAAATGAGTCTCTCGCCATGGGAAAATGACTTTTTTGAAAAAGCATATTCTGCTCGAGAAATCGTGTTTTAAACAATAAAAACGACTTCCGGCCTTATTTAGTTCACAGTTTTACTTTTGGTAACCTAGCCCGTATTCATAACGCACTAAACCTTTTTATCGCGTTAAACGTCTTTTCTCGACAAGAAAAGCACAATTTCATCAAAAACAAACAAAACAAGAAAAATGAATCTATTCAGCAAGACGTCCTGAAGAGTTACGTGATTTCACCCAATGTCAATGTGTAATTTCTCCAGTTCTGATCATTGTTTTGGTTGTTGGTAGCTTGGTCCAATGCCAAACACAAGTGAATCCTTTTTATGGCTTTAAACGCATTTTCTCCTCGAGGGAAACATGATTTCACTAAAAACGTTATAGTTTAAACATGCCTTTTGTACATGTCTGCAAACACTCAGAGCCTTAAAATAGGGTTTTCACCAATGTGTTTTTTGGTGAGACACCTTCTATTTCTGGGTTCTGTGCGTTTTCAGACGAGTGCAATATGGATGTTAATTGTTTCTGATGAAATCCCTCCTTTTAATGCATTTTCTCACAGAAAATGAGTCTCTCGCCATGGGAAAATGACTTTATTGAAAAAGCATATTCTGCTCGAGAAATCGTGTTTTAAACAACAAAAACGACTTCTGGCCTTATTTAGTTCACAGTTCTACTTTTGGAAACCTAGCCCGTATTCATAACGCACTAAACCTTTTTATCGCGTTAAACGCCTTTTCTCGACAAGAAAAGCACAATTTCATCAAAAACAAACAAAACAAGAAAAATGAATCTATTCAGCAAGACATCCTGAAGAGTTACGTGATTTCACCCAATGTCAATGTGTAATTTCTCCAGTTCTGATCATTGTTTTGGTTGTTGGTAGCTTGGTCCAATGCCAAACACAAGTGAATCCTTTTTATGGCTTTAAACGCATTTTCTCCTCGAGAGAAACATGATTTCACTAAAAACGTTATAGTTTAAACATGCCTTTTGTACATGTCTGCAAACACTCAGAGCCTTAAAATAGGGTTATCACCAATGTGTTTTTTGGTGAGACACCTTCTATTTCTGGGTTCTGTGCGTTTTCAGACGAGTGCAATATTCTGATGAAATCCCTCCTTTTAATGCATTTTCTCACAGAAAATGAGTCTCTCTCCATGGGAAAATGGCTTTATTGAAAAAGCATATTCTGCTCGAGAAATCGTGTTTTAAACAACAAAAACGACTTCTGGCCTTATTTAGTTCACAGTTTTACTTTTGGAAACCTAGCCCGTATTCATAACGCAATAAACCTTTTTATCGCGTTAAACGCCTTTTCTCGACAAGAAAAGCACAATTTCATCAAAAACAAACAAAACAAGAAAAATGAATCTATTCAGCAAGACATCCTGAAGAGTTACGTGATTTCACCCAATGTCAATGTGTAATTTCTCCAGTTCTGATCATTGTTTTGGTTGTTGGTAGCTTGGTCCAATGCCAAACACAAGTGAATCCTTTTTATGGCTTTAAACGCATTTTCTCCTCGAGAGAAACATGATTTCACTAAAAACGTTATAGTTTAAACATGCCTGTTGTACATGTCTGCAAACACTCAGAGCCTTAAAATAGCGTTTTCACCAATGTGTTTTTTGGTGAGACACCTTCTATTTCTGGGTTCTGTGTGTTTTCAGACGAGTGCAATATGGATGTTAATTGTTTCTGATGAAATCCCTCCTTTTAATGCATTTTCTCACAGAAAATGAGTCTCTCTCCATGGGAAAATGGCTTTATTGAAAAAGCATATTCTGCTCGAGAAATCGTGTTTTAAACAACAAAAACGACTTCTGGCCTTATTTAGTTCACAGTTTTACTTTTGGAAACCTAGCCCGTATTCATAACGCACTAAACCTTTTTATCGCGTTAAACGCCTTTTCTCGACAAGAAAAGCACAATTTCATCAAAAACAAACAAAACAAGAAAAATGAATCTATTCAGCAAGTCTGCAACACATCCTGAAGAGTTACGTGATTTCACCCAATGTCAATGTGTAATTTCTCCACTTTTGATCATTGTTTTGGTTGTTGGTAGCTTGGTCCAATGCCAAACACAAGTGAATCCTTTTTATGGCTTTAAACGCATTTTCTCCTCGAGAGAAACATGATTTCACTAAAAACGTTATAGTTTAAACATGCCTTTTGTACATGTCTGCAAACACTCAGAGCCTTAAAATAGGGTTATCACCAATGTGTTTTTTGGTGAGACACCTTCTATTTCTGGGTTCTGTGCGTTTTCAGACGAGTGCAATATTCTGATGAAATCCCTCCTTTTAATGCATTTTCTCACAGAAAATGAGTCTCTCTCCATGGGAAAATGGCTTTATTGAAAAAGCATATTCTGATCGAGAAATCGTGTTTTAAACAACAAAAACGACTTCTGGCCTTATTTAGTTCACAGTTTTACTTTTGGAAACCTAGCCCGTATTCATAACGCACTAAACCTTTTTATCGCGTTAAACGCCTTTTCTCGACAAGAAAAGCACAATTTCATCAAAAACAAACAAAACAAGAAAAATGAATCTATTCAGCAAGTCTGCAACACATCCTGAAGAGTTACGTGATTTCACCCAATGTAAATGTGTAATTTCTCCAGTTCTGATCATTGTTTTGGTTGTTGGTAGTTTGGTCCAATGCCAAACACAAGTGAATCCTTTTTATGGCTTTAAACGCATTTTCTCCTCGAGAGAAACATGATTTCACTAAAAACGTTATAGTTTAAACATGCCTTTTGTACATGTCTGCAAACACTCAGAGCCTTAAAATAGGGTTATCACCAATTTGTTTTTTTTGGTGAGACACCTTCTATTTCTGGGTTCTGTGCGTTTTCAGACGAGTGCAATATTCTGATGAAATCCCTCCTTTTAATGCATTTTCTCACAGAAAATGAGTCTCTCTCCATGGGAAAATGGCTTTATTGAAAAAGCATATTCTGCTCGAGAAATCGTGTTTTAAACAACAAAAACGACTTCTGGCCTTATTTAGTTCACAGTTTTACTTTTGGAAACCTAGCCCGTATTCATAACGCAATAAACCTTTTTATCGCGTTAAACGCCTTTTCTCGACAAGAAAAGCACAATTTCATCAAAAACAAACAAAACAAGAAAAATGAATCTATTCAGCAAGACATCCTGAAGAGTTACGTGATTTCACCCAATGTCAATGTGTAATTTCTCCAGTTCTGATCAGTGTTTTGGTTGTTGGTAGCTTGGTCCAATGCCAAACACAAGTGAATCCTTTTTATGGCTTTAAACGCATTTTCTCCTCGAGAGAAACATGATTTCACTAAAAACGTTATAGTTTAAACATGCCTGTTGTACATGTCTGCAAACACTCAGAGCCTTAAAATAGCGTTTTCACCAATGTGTTTTTTGGTGAGACACCTTCTATTTCTGGGTTCTGTGCGTTTTCAGACGAGTGCAATATGGATGTTAATTGTTTCTGATGAAATCCCTCCTTTTAATGCATTTTCTCACAGAAAATGAGTCTCTCGCCATGGGAAAATGACTTTTTTGAAAAAGCATATTCTGCTCGAGAAATCGTGTTTTAAACAACAAAAACGACTTCTGGCCTTATTTAGTTCACAGTTTTACTTTTGGAAACCTAGCCCGTATTCATAACGCACTAAACCTTTTTATCGCGTTAAACGCCTTTTCTCGACAAGAAAAGCACAATTTCATCAAAAACAAACAAAACAAGAAAAATGAATCTATTCAGCAAGACATCCTGAAGAGTTACGTGATTTCACCCAATGTCAATGTGTAATTTCTCCAGTTTCTGATCAGTGTTTTGGTTGTTGGTAGCTTGGTCCAATGCCAAACACAAGTGAATCCTTTTTATGGCTTTAAACGCATTTTCTCCTCGAGAGAAACATGATTTCACTAAAAACGTTATAGTTTAAACATGCCTGTTGTACATGTCTGCAAACACTCAGAGCCTTATAATAGCGTTTTCACCAATGTGTTTTTTGGTGAGACACCTTCTATTTCTGGGTTCTGTGCGTTTTCAGACGAGTGCAATATGGATGTTAATTGTTTCTGATGAAATCCCTCCTTTTAATGCATTTTCTCACAGAAAATGAGTCTCTCTCCATGGGAAAATGGCTTTATTGCAAAAGCATATTCTGCTCGAGAAATCGTGTTTTAAACAACAAAAACGACTTCTGGCCTTATTTAGTTCACAGTTTTACTTTTGGAAACCTAGCCCGTATTCATAACGCACTAAACCTTTTTATCGCGTTAAACGCCTTTTCTCGACAAGAAAAGCACAATTTCCTCAAAAACAAACAAAACAAGAAAAATGAATCTATTCAGCAAGACATCCTGAAGAGTTACGTGATTTCACCCAATGTCAATGTGTAATTTCTCCAGTTCTGATCATTGTTTTGGTTGTTGGTAGCTTGGTCCAATGCCAAACACAAGTGAATCCTTTTTATGGCTTTAAACGCATTTTCTCCTCGAGAGAAACATGATTTCACTAAAAACGTTATAGTTAAAACATGCCTGTTGTACATGTCTGCAAACACTCAGAGCCTTATAATAGCGTTTTCACCAATGTGTTTTTTGGTGAGACACCTTCTATTTCTGGGTTCTGTGCGTTTTCAGACGAGTGCAATATGGATGTTAATTGTTTCTGATGAAATCCCTCCTTTTAATGCATTTTCTCACAGAAAATGAGTCTCTCGCCATGGGAAAATGGCTTTTTGAAAAAGCATATTCTGCTAGAGAAATCGAGTTTTAAACAATATGAACGACTTCCGGCCTTATTTAGTTCACAGTTTTACTTTTGGTAACCTAGCCCGTATTCATAACGCACTAAACCTTTTTATCGCGTTAAACGCCTTTTCTCGACAAGAAAAGCACAATTTCATCAAAAACAAACAAAACAAGAAAAATGAATCTATTCAGCAAGTCTGCAACACATCCTGAAGAGTTACGTGATTTCACCCAATGTCAATGTGTAATTTCTCCAGTTCTGATCATTGTTTTGGTTGTTGGTAGCCTGGTCCAATGCCAAACACAAGTGAATCCTTTTTATGGCTTTAAACGCATTTTCTCCTCGAGAGAAACATGATTTCACTAAAAACGTTATAGTTTAAACATGCCTGTTGTACATGTCTGCAAACACTCAGAGCCTTATAATAGCGTTTTCACCAATGTGTTTTTTGGTGAGACACCTTCTATTTCTGGGTTCTGTGCGTTTTCAGACGAGTGCAATATGGATGTTAATTGTTTCTGATGAAATCCCTCCTTTTAATGCATTTTCTCACAGAAAATGAGTCTCTCGCCATGGGAAAATGGCTTTTTGAAAAAGCATATTCTGCTAGAGAAATCGTGTTTTAAACAATATGAACGACTTCCGGCCTTATTTAGTTCACAGTTTTACTTTTGGTAACCTAGCCCGTATTCATAACGCACTAAACCTTTTTATCGCGTTAAACGCCTTTTCTCGACAAGAAAAGCACAATGTCATCAAAAACAAACAAAACAAGAAAAATGAATCTATTCAGCAAGTCTGCAACACATCCTGAAGAGTTACGTGATTTCACCCAATGTCAATGTGTAATTTCTCCAGTTCTGATCATTGTTTTGGTTGTTGGTAGCTTGGTCCAATGCCAAACACAAGTGAATCCTTTTTATGGCTTTAAATGCATTTTCTCCTCGAGAGAAACATGATTTCACTAAAAACGTTATAGTTTAAACATGCCTTTTGTACATGTCTGCAAACACCCAGAGCCTTAAAATAGGGTTATCACCAATGTGTTTTTTGGTGAGACACCTTCTATTTCTGGGTTCTGTGCGTTTTCAGACGAGTGCAATATTCTGATGAAATCCCTCCTTTTAATGCATTTTCTCACAGAAAATGAGTCTCTCTCCATGGGAAAATGGCTTTATTGAAAAAGCATATTCTGCTCGAGAAATCGTGTTTTAAACAACAAAAACGACTTCTGGCCTTATTTAGTTCACAGTTTTACTTTTGGAAACCTAGCCCGTATTCATAACGCACTAAACCTTTTTATCGCGTTAAACGCCTTTTCTCGACAAGAAAAGCACAATTTCATCAAAAACAAACAAAACAAGAAAAATGAATCTATTCAGCAAGACATCCTGAAGAGTTACGTGATTTCACCCAATGTCAATGTGTAATTTCTCCAGTTCTGATCATTGTTTTGGTTGTTGGTAGCTTGGTCCAATGCCAAACACAAGTGAATCCTTTTTATGGCTTTAAACGCATTTTTTCCTCGAGAGAAACATGATTTCACTAAAAACGTTATAGTTAAAACATGCCTGTTGTACATGTCTGCAAACACTCAGAGCCTTAAAATAGCGTTTTCACCAATGTGTTTTTTGGTGAGACACCTTCTATTTCTGGGTTCTGTGCGTTTTCAGACGAGTGCAATATGGATGTTAATTGTTTCTGATGAAATCCCTCCTTTTAATGCATTTTCTCACAGAAAATGAGTCTCTCGCCATGGGAAAATGACTTTTTTGAAAAAGCATATTCTGCTCGAGAAATCGTGTTTTAAACAATAAAAACGACTTCCGGCCTTATTTAGTTCACAGTTTTACTTTTGGTAACCTAGCCCGTATTCATAACGCACTAAACCTTTTTATCGCGTTAAACGCCTTTTCTCGACAAGAAAAGCAAAATTTCATCAAAAACAAACAAAACAAGAAAAATGAATCTATTCAGCAAGTCTGCAACACATCCTGAAGAGTTACGTGATTTCACCCAATGTCAATGTGTAATTTCTCCAGTTCTGATCATTGTTTTGGTTGTTGGTAGCTTGGTCCAATGCCAAACACAAGTGAATCCTTTTTTGGCTTTAAACGCATTTTCTCCTCGAGAGAAACATGATTTCACTAAAAACGTTATAGCTTAAACATGCCTTTTGTACATGTCTGCAAACACTCAGAGCCTTAAAATAGGGTTATCACCAATGTGTTTTTTGGTGAGACACCTTCTATTTCTGGGTTCTGTGCGTTTTCAGACGAGTGCAATATTCTGATGAAATCCCTCCTTTTAATGCATTTTCTCACAGAAAATGAGTCTCTCTCCATGGGAAAATGGCTTTATTGAAAAAGCATATTCTGCTCGAGAAATCGTGTTTTAAACAACAAAAACGACTTCTGGCCTTATTTAGTTCACAGTTTTACTTTTGGAAACCTAGCCCGTATTCATAACGCACTAAACCTTTTTATCGCGTTAAACGCCTTTTCTCGACAAGAAAAGCACAATTTCATCAAAAACAAACAAAACAAGAAAAATGAATCTATTCAGCAAGTCTGCAACACATCCTGAAGAGTTACGTGATTTCACCCAATGTCAATGTGTAATTTCTCCAGTTCTGATCATTGTTTTGGTTGTTGGTAGCTTGGTCCAATGCCAAACACAAGTGAATCCTTTTTATGGCTTTAAACGCATTTTCTCCTCGAGAGAAACATGATTTCACTAAAAACGTTATAGTTTAAACATGCCTTTTGTACATGTCTGCAAACACTCAGAGCCTTAAAATAGGGTTATCACCAATGTGTTTTTTGGTGAGACACCTTCTATTTCTGGGTTCTGTGCGTTTTCAGACGAGTGCAATATTCTGATGAAATCCCTCCTTTTAATGCATTTTCTCACAGAAAATGAGTCTCTCTCCATGGGAAAATGGCTTTATTGAAAAAGCATATTCTGCTCGAGAAATCGTGTTTTAAACAACAAAAACGACTTCTGGCCTTATTTAGTTCACAGTTTTACTTTTGGAAACCTAGCCCGTATTCATAACGCACTAAACCTTTTTATCGCGTTAAACGCCTTTTCTCGACAAGAAAAGCACAATTTCATCAAAAACAAACAAAACAAGAAAAATGAATCTATTCAGCAAGTCTGCAACACATCCTGAAGAGTTACGTGATTTCACCCAATGTCAATGTGTAATTTCTCCAGTTCTGATCATTGTTTTGGTTGTTGGTAGTTTGGTCCAATGCCAAACACAAGTGAATCCTTTTTATGGCTTTAAACGCATTTTCTCCTCGAGAGAAACATGATTTCACTAAAAACGTTATAGTTTAAACATGCCTTTTGTACATGTCTGCAAACACTCAGAGCCTTAAAATAGGGTTATCACCAATTTGTTTTTTTTGGTGAGACACCTTCTATTTCTGGGTTCTGTGCGTTTTCAGACGAGTGCAATATTCTGATGAAATCCCTCCTTTTAATGCATTTTCTCACAGAAAATGAGTCTCTCTCCATGGGAAAATGGCTTTATTGAAAAAGCATATTCTGCTCGAGAAATCGTGTTTTAAACAACAAAAACGACTTCCGGCCTTATTTAGTTCACAGTTTTACTTTTGGTAACCTAGCCCGTATTCATAACGCACTAAACCTTTTTATCGCGTTAAACGCCTTTTCTCGACAAGAAAAGCACAATTTCATCAAAAACAAACAAAACAAGAAAAATGAATCTATTCAGCAAGTCTGCAACACATCCTGAAGAGTTACGTGATTTCACCCAATGTCAATGTGTAATTTCTCCAGTTCTGATCATTGTTTTGGTTGTTGGTAGCTTGGTCCAATGCCAAACACAAGTGAATCCTTTTTATGGCTTTAAACGCATTTTCTCCTCGAGAGAAACATGATTTCACTAAAAACGTTATAGTTTAAACATGCCTGTTGTACATGTCTGCAAACACTCAGAGCCTTAAAATAGCGTTTTCACCAATGTGTTTTTTGGTGAGACACCTTCTATTTCTGGGTTCTGTGCGTTTTCAGACGAGTGCAATATGGATGTTAATTGTTTCTGATGAAATCCCTCCTTTTAATGCATTTTCTCACAGAAAATGAGTCTCTCGCCATGGGAAAATGACTTTTTTGAAAAAGCATATTCTGCTCGAGAAATCGTGTTTTAAACAATATGAACGACTTCCGGCCTTATTTAGTTCACAGTTTTACTTTTGGTAACCTAGCCCGTATTCATAACGCACTAAACCTTTTTATCGCGTTAAACGCCTTTTCTCGACAAGAAAAGCACAATTTCATCAAAAACAAACAAAACAAGAAAAATGAATCTATTCAGCAAGACATCCTGAAGAGTTACGTGATTTCACCCAATGTCAATGTGTAATTTCTCCAGTTCTGATCATTGTTTTGGTTGTTGGTAGCTTGGTCCAATGCCAAACACAAGTGAATCCTTTTTATGGCTTTAAACGCATTTTCTCCTCGAGAGAAACATGATTTCACTAAAAACGTTATAGTTTAAACATGCCTGTTGTGCATGTCTGCAAACACTCATAGCCTTAAAATAGCGTTTTCACCAATGTGTTTTTTGGTGAGACACCTTCTATTTCTGGGTTCTGTGCGTTTTCAGACGAGTGCAATATGGATGTTAATTGTTTCTGATGAAATCCCTCCTTTTAATGCATTTTCTCACAGAAAATGAGTCTCTCGCCATGGGAAAATGGCTTTTTGAAAAAGCATATTCTGCTAGAGAAATCGTGTTTTAAACAATATGAACGACTTCCGGCCTTATTTAGTTCACAGTTTTACTTTTGGTAACCTAGCCCGTATTCATAACGCACTAAACCTTTTTATCGCGTTAAACGCCTTTTCTCGACAAGAAAAGCACAATTTCATCAAAAACAAACAAAACAAGAAAAATGAATCTATTAAGCAAGACATCCTGAAGAGTTACGTGATTTCACCCAATGTCAATGTGTAATTTCTCCAGTTCTGATCATTGTTTTGGTTGTTGGTAGCTTGGTCCAATGCCAAACACAAGTGAATCCTTTTTATGGCTTTAAACGCATTTTCTCCTCGAGAGAAACATGTTTTCACTAAAAACGTTATAGTTTAAACATGCCTTTTGTACATGTCTGCAAACACTCAGAGCCTTAAAATAGGGTTATCACCAATGTGTTTTTTGGTGAGACACCTTCTATTTCTGGGTTCTGTGCGTTTTCAGACGAGTGCAATATGGATGTTAATTGTTTCTGATGAAATCCCTCCTTTTAATGCATTTTCTCACAGAAAATGAGTCTCTCGCCATGGGAAAATGACTTTTTTGAAAAAGCATATTCTGCTCGAGAAATCGTGTTTTAAACAATAAAAACGACTTCCGGCCTTATTTAGTTCACAGTTTTACTTTTGGTAACCTAGCCCGTATTCATAACGCACTAAACCTTTTTATCGCGTTAAACGCCTTTTCTCGACAAGAAAAGCAAAATTTCATCAAAAACAAACAAAACAAGAAAAATGAATCTATTCAGCAAGTCTGCAACACATCCTGAAGAGTTACGTGATTTCACCCAATGTCAATGTGTAATTTCTCCAGTTCTGATCATTGTTTTGGTTGTTGGTAGCTTGGTCCAATGCCAAACACAAGTGAATCCTTTTTTGGCTTTAAACGCATTTTCTCCTCGAGAGAAACATGATTTCACTAAAAACGTTATAGCTTAAACATGCCTTTTGTACATGTCTGCAAACACTCAGAGCCTTAAAATAGGGTTATCACCAATGTGTTTTTTGGTGAGACACCTTCTATTTCTGGGTTCTGTGCGTTTTCAGACGAGTGCAATATTCTGATGAAATCCCTCCTTTTAATGCATTTTCTCACAGAAAATGAGTCTCTCTCCATGGGAAAATGGCTTTATTGAAAAAGCATATTCTGCTCGAGAAATCGTGTTTTAAACAACAAAAACGACTTCTGGCCTTATTTAGTTCACAGTTTTACTTTTGGAAACCTAGCCCGTATTCATAACGCACTAAACCTTTTTATCGCGTTAAACCCCTTTTCTCGACAAGAAAAGCACAATTTCATCAAAAACAAACAAAACAAGAAAAATGAATCTATTCAGCAAGTCTGCAACACATCCTGAAGAGTTACGTGATTTCACCCAATGTCAATGTGTAATTTCTCCAGTTCTGATCATTGTTTTGGTTGTTGGTAGCTTGGTCCAATGCCAAACACAAGTGAA
The DNA here is from genome assembly GCF_029633865.1 of Lampris incognitus. Classification (NCBI taxonomy): domain Eukaryota; kingdom Metazoa; phylum Chordata; class Actinopteri; order Lampriformes; family Lampridae; genus Lampris; species Lampris incognitus. Next base: position 4,353,942 of record NC_079225.1, on the reverse strand, counting down.
TCCTTTTTATGGCTTTAAACGCATTTTCTCCTCGAGAGAAACATGATTTCACTAAAAACGTTATAGTTTAAACATGCCTTTTGTACATGTCTGCAAACACTCAGAGCCTTAAAATAGGGTTATCACCAATGTGTTTTTTGGTGAGACACCTTCTATTTCTGGGTTCTGTGCGTTTTCAGACGAGTGCAATTATGGATGTTAATTGTTTCTGATGAAATCCCTCCTTTTAATGCATTTTCTCACAGAAAATGAGTCTCTCTCCATGGGAAAATGGCTTTATTGAAAAAGCATATTCTGCTCGAGAAATCGTGTTTTAAACAACAAAAACGACTTCTGGCCTTATTTAGTTCACAGTTTTACTTTTGGAAACCTAGCCCGTATTCATAACGCACTAAACCTTTTTATCGCGTTAAACGCCTTTTCTCGACAAGAAAAGCACAATTTCATCAAAAACAAACAAAACAAGAAAAATGAATCTATTCAGCAAGTCTGCAACACATCCTGAAGAGTTACGTGATTTCACCCAATGTAAATGTGTAATTTCTCCAGTTCTGATCATTGTTTTGGTTGTTGGTAGTTTGGTCCAATGCCAAACACAAGTGAATCCTTTTTATGGCTTTAAACGCATTTTCTCCTCGAGAGAAACATGATTTCACTAAAAACGTTATAGTTTAAACATGCCTTTTGTACATGTCTGCAAACACTCAGAGCCTTAAAATAGGGTTATCACCAATTTGTTTTTTTTGGTGAGACACCTTCTATTTCTGGGTTCTGTGCGTTTTCAGACGAGTGCAATATTCTGATGAAATCCCTCCTTTTAATGCATTTTCTCACAGAAAATGAGTCTCTCTCCATGGGAAAATGGCTTTATTGAAAAAGCATATTCTGCTCGAGAAATCGTGTTTTAAACAACAAAAACGACTTCTGGCCTTATTTAGTTCACAGTTTTACTTTTGGAAACCTAGCCCGTATTCATAACGCACTAAACCTTTTTATCGCGTTAAACGCCTTTTCTCGACAAGAAAAGCACAATTTCATCAAAAACAAACAAAACAAGAAAAATGAATCTATTCAGCAAGTCTGCAACACATCCTGAAGAGTTACGTGATTTCACCCAATGTCAATGTGTAATTTCTCCAGTTCTGATCATTGTTTTGGTTGTTGGTAGCTTGGTCCAATGCCAAACACAAGTGAATCCTTTTTATGGCTTTAAACGCATTTTCTCCTCGAGAGAAACATGATTTCACTAAAAACGTTATAGTTTAAACATGCCTGTTGTACATGTCTGCAAACACTCAGAGCCTTAAAATAGCGTTTTCACCAATGTGTTTTTTGGTGAGACACCTTCTATTTCTGGGTTCTGTGCGTTTTCAGACGAGTGCAATATGGATGTTAATTGTTTCTGATGAAATCCCTCCTTTTAATGCATTTTCTCACAGAAAATGAGTCTCTCGCCATGGGAAAATGACTTTTTTGAAAAAGCATATTCTGCTCGAGAAATCGTGTTTTAAACAATATGAACGACTTCCGGCCTTATTTAGTTCACAGTTTTACTTTTGGTAACCTAGCCCGTATTCATAACGCACTAAACCTTTTTATCGCGTTAAACGCCTTTTCTCGACAAGAAAAGCACAATTTCATCAAAAACAAACAAAACAAGAAAAATGAATCTATTCAGCAAGACATCCTGAAGAGTTACGTGATTTCACCCAATGTCAATGTGTAATTTCTCCAGTTCTGATCATTGTTTTGGTTGTTGGTAGCTTGGTCCAATGCCAAACACAAGTGAATCCTTTTTATGGCTTTAAACGCATTTTCTCCTCGAGAGAAACATGATTTCACTAAAAACGTTATAGTTTAAACATGCCTGTTGTGCATGTCTGCAAACACTCAGAGCCTTAAAATAGCGTTTTCACCAATGTGTTTTTTGGTGAGACACCTTCTATTTCTGGGTTCTGTGCGTTTTCAGACGAGTGCAATATGGATGTTAATTGTTTCTGATGAAATCCCTCCTTTTAATGCATTTTCTCACAGAAAATGAGTCTCTCGCCATGGGAAAATGGCTTTTTGAAAAAGCATATTCTGCTAGAGAAATCGTGTTTTAAACAATATGAACGACTTCCGGCCTTATTTAGTTCACAGTTTTACTTTTGGTAACCTAGCCCGTATTCATAACGCACTAAACCTTTTTATCGCGTTAAACGCCTTTTCTCGACAAGAAAAGCACAATTTCATCAAAAACAAACAAAACAAGAAAAATGAATCTATTAAGCAAGACATCCTGAAGAGTTACGTGATTTCACCCAATGTCAATGTGTAATTTCTCCAGTTCTGATCATTGTTTTGGTTGTTGGTAGCTTGGTCCAATGCCAAACACAAGTGAATCCTTTTTATGGCTTTAAACGCATTTTCTCCTCGAGAGAAACATGTTTTCACTAAAAACGTTATAGTTTAAACATGCCTTTTGTACATGTCTGCAAACACTCAGAGCCTTAAAATAGGGTTATCACCAATGTGTTTTTTGGTGAGACACCTTCTATTTCTGGGTTCTGTGCGTTTTCAGACGAGTGCAATATTCTGATGAAATCCCTCCTTTTAATGCATTTTCTCACAGAAAATGAGTCTCTCTCCATGGGAAAATGGCTTTACTGAAAAAGCATATTCTGCTCGAGAAATCGTGTTTTAAACAACAAAAACGACTTCCGGCCTTATTTAGTTCACAGTTTTACTTTTGGAAACCTAGCCCGTATTCATAACGCACTAAACCTTTTTATCGCGTTTAACGCCTTTTCTCGACAAGAAAAGCACAATTTCATCAAAAACAAACAAAACAAGAAAAATGAATCTATTCAGCAAGTCTGCAACACATCCTGAAGAGTTACGTGATTTCACCCAATGTCAATGTGTAATTTCTCCACTTTTGATCATTGTTTTGGTTGTTGGTAGCTTGGTCCAATGCCAAACACAAGTGAATCCTTTTTATGGCTTTAAACGCATTTTCTCCTCGAGAGAAACATGATTTCACTAAAAACGTTATAGTTTAAACATGCCTTTTGTACATGTCTGCAAACACTCAGAGCCTTAAAATAGGGTTATCACCAATGTGTTTTTTGGTGAGACACCTTCTATTTCTGGGTTCTGTGCGTTTTCAGACGAGTGCAATATTCTGATGAAATCCCTCCTTTTAATGCATTTTCTCACAGAAAATGAGTCTCTCTCCATGGGAAAATGGCTTTATTGAAAAAGCATATTCTGCTCGAGAAATCGTGTTTTAAACAACAAAAACGACTTCTGGCCTTATTTAGTTCACAGTTTTACTTTTGGAAACCTAGCCCGTATTCATAACGCACTAAACCTTTTTATCGCGTTAAACGCCTTTTCTCGACAAGAAAAGCACAATTTCATCAAAAACAAACAAAACAAGAAAAATGAATCTATTCAGCAAGTCTGCAACACATCCTGAAGAGTTACGTGATTTCACCCAATGTCAATGTGTAATTTCTCCAGTTCTGATCATTGTTTTGGTTGTTGGTAGCTTGGTCCAATGCCAAACACAAGTGAATCCTTTTTATGGCTTTAAACGCATTTTCTCCTCGAGAGAAACATGATTTCACTAAAAACGTTATAGTTTAAACATGCCTGTTGTACATGTCTGCAAACACTCAGAGCCTTATAATAGCGTTTTCACCAATGTGTTTTTTGGTGAGACACCTTCTATTTCTGGGTTCTGTGCGTTTTCAGACGAGTGCAATATGGATGTTAATTGTTTCTGATGAAATCCCTCCTTTTAATGCATTTTCTCACAGAAAATGAGTCTCTCGCCATGGGAAAATGGCTTTTTGAAAAAGCATATTCTGCTAGAGAAATCGAGTTTTAAACAATATGAACGACTTCCGGCCTTATTTAGTTCACAGTTTTACTTTTGGTAACCTAGCCCGTATTCATAACGCACTAAACCTTTTTATCGCGTTAAACGCCTTTTCTCGACAAGAAAAGCACAATTTCATCAAAAACAAACAAAACAAGAAAAATGAATCTATTAAGCAAGACATCCTGAAGAGTTACGTGATTTCACCCAATGTCAATGTGTAATTTCTCCAGTTCTGATCATTGTTTTGGTTGTTGGTAGCTTGGTCCAATGCCAAACACAAGTGAATCCTTTTTATGGCTTTAAACGCATTTTCTCCTCGAGAGAAACATGTTTTCAATAAAAACGTTATAGTTTAAACATGCCTTTTGTACATGTCTGCAAACACTCAGAGCCTTAAAATAGGGTTATCACCAATGTGTTTTTTGGTGAGACACCTTCTATTTCTGGGTTCTGTGCGTTTTCAGACGAGTGCAATATTCTGATGAAATCCCTCCTTTTAATGCATTTTCTCACAGAAAATGAGTCTCTCTCCATGGGAAAATGGCTTTACTGAAAAAGCATATTCTGCTCGAGAAATCGTGTTTTAAACAACAAAAACGACTTCCGGCCTTATTTAGTTCACAGTTTTACTTTTGGAAACCTAGCCCGTATTCATAACGCACTAAACCTTTTTATCGCGTTTAACGCCTTTTCTCGACAAGAAAAGCACAATTTCATCAAAAACAAACAAAACAAGAAAAATGAATCTATTCAGCAAGTCTGCAACACATCCTGAAGAGTTACGTGATTTCACCCAATGTCAATGTGTAATTTCTCCACTTTTGATCATTGTTTTGGTTGTTGGTAGCTTGGTCCAATGCCAAACACAAGTGAATCCTTTTTATGGCTTTAAACGCATTTTCTCCTCGAGAGAAACATGATTTCACTAAAAACGTTATAGTTTAAACATGCCTTTTGTACATGTCTGCAAACACTCAGAGCCTTAAAATAGGGTTATCACCAATGTGTTTTTTGGTGAGACACCTTCTATTTCTGGGTTCTGTGCGTTTTCAGACGAGTGCAATATTCTGATGAAATCCCTCCTTTTAATGCATTTTCTCACAGAAAATGAGTCTCTCTCCATGGGAAAATGGCTTTATTGAAAAAGCATATTCTGCTCGAGAAATCGTGTTTTAAACAACAAAAACGACTTCTGGCCTTATTTAGTTCACAGTTTTACTTTTGGAAACCTAGCCCGTATTCATAACGCACTAAACCTTTTTATCGCGTTAAACGCCTTTTCTCGACAAGAAAAGCACAATTTCATCAAAAACAAACAAAACAAGAAAAATGAATCTATTCAGCAAGTCTGCAACACATCCTGAAGAGTTACGTGATTTCACCCAATGTCAATGTGTAATTTCTCCAGTTCTGATCATTGTTTTGGTTGTTGGTAGCTTGGTCCAATGCCAAACACAAGTGAATCCTTTTTATGGCTTTAAACGCATTTTCTCCTCGAGAGAAACATGATTTCACTAAAAACGTTATAGTTTAAACATGCCTGTTGTACATGTCTGCAAACACTCAGAGCCTTATAATAGCGTTTTCACCAATGTGTTTTTTGGTGAGACACCTTCTATTTCTGGGTTCTGTGCGTTTTCAGACGAGTGCAATATGGATGTTAATTGTTTCTGATGAAATCCCTCCTTTTAATGCATTTTCTCACAGAAAATGAGTCTCTCGCCATGGGAAAATGGCTTTTTGAAAAAGCATATTCTGCTAGAGAAATCGAGTTTTAAACAATATGAACGACTTCCGGCCTTATTTAGTTCACAGTTTTACTTTTGGTAACCTAGCCCGTATTCATAACGCACTAAACCTTTTTATCGCGTTAAACGCCTTTTCTCGACAAGAAAAGCACAATTTCATCAAAAACAAACAAAACAAGAAAAATGAATCTATTCAGCAAGTCTGCAACACATCCTGAAGAGTTACGTGATTTCACCCAATGTCAATGTGTAATTTCTCCAGTTCTGATCATTGTTTTGGTTGTTGGTAGCTTGGTCCAATGCCAAACACAAGTGAATCCTTTTTATGGCTTTAAACGCATTTTCTCCTCGAGAGAAACATGATTTCACTAAAAACGTTATAGTTTAAACATGCCTGTTGTACATGTCTGCAAACACTCAGAGCCTTATAATAGCGTTTTCACCAATGTGTTTTTTGGTGAGACACCTTCTATTTCTGGGTTCTGTGCGTTTTCAGACGAGTGCAATATTCTGATGAAATCCCTCCTTTTAATGCATTTTCTCACAGAAAATGAGTCTCTCTCCATGGGAAAATGGCTTTATTGAAAAAGCATATTCTGCTCGAGAAATCGTGTTTTAAACAACAAAAACGACTTCTGGCCTTATTTAGTTCACAGTTTTACTTTTGGAAACCTAGCCCGTATTCATAACGCACTAAACCTTTTTATCGCGTTAAACGCCTTTTCTCGACAAGAAAAGCACAATTTCATCAAAAACAAACAAAACAAGAAAAATGAATCTATTCAGCAAGTCTGCAACACATCCTGAAGAGTTACGTGATTTCACCCAATGTCAATGTGTAATTTCTCCAGTTCTGATCATTGTTTTGGTTGTTGGTAGCTTGGTCCAATGCCAAACACAAGTGAATCCTTTTTATGGCTTAAAACGCATTTTCTCCTCGAGAGAAACATGATTTCACTAAAAACGTTATAGTTTAAACATGCCTGTTGTACATGTCTGCAAACACTCAGAGCCTTATAATAGCGTTTTCACCAATGTGTTTTTTGGTGAGACACCTTCTATTTCTGGGTTCTGTGCGTTTTCAGACGAGTGCAATATGGATGTTAATTGTTTCTGATGAAATCCCTCCTTTTAATGCATTTTCTCACAGAAAATGAGTCTCTCGCCATGGGAAAATGGCTTTTTGAAAAGCATATTCTGCTAGAGAAATCGAGTTTTAAACAATATGAACGACTTCCGGCCTTATTTAGTTCACAGTTTTACTTTTGGTAACCTAGCCCGTATTCATAACGCACTAAACCTTTTTATCGCGTTAAACGCCTTTTCTCGACAAGAAAAGCACAATTTCATCAAAAACAAACAAAACAAGAAAAATGAATCTATTCAGCAAGTCTGCAACACATCCTGAAGAGTTACGTGATTTCACCCAATGTCAATGTGTAATTTCTCCAGTTCTGATCATTGTTTTGGTTGTTGGTAGCTTGGTCCAATGCCAAACACAAGTGAATCCTTTTTATGGCTTTAAACGCATTTTCTCCTCGAGAGAAACATGATTTCACTAAAAACGTTATAGTTTAAACATGCCTGTTGTACATGTCTGCAAACACTCAGAGCCTTATAATAGCGTTTTCACCAATGTGTTTTTTGGTGAGACACCTTCTATTTCTGGGTTCTGTGCGTTTTCAGACGAGTGCAATATTCTGATGAAATCCCTCCTTTTAATGCATTTTCTCACAGAAAATGAGTCTCTCTCCATGGGAAAATGGCTTTATTGAAAAAGCATATTCTGCTCGAGAAATCGTGTTTTAAACAACAAAAACGACTTCTGGCCTTATTTAGTTCACAGTTTTACTTTTGGAAACCTAGCCCGTATTCATAACGCACTAAACCTTTTTATCGCGTTAAACGCCTTTTCTCGACAAGAAAAGCACAATTTCATCAAAAACAAACAAAACAGGAAAAATGAATCTATTCTGCAAGTCTGCAACACATCCTGAAGAGTTACGTGATTTCACCCAATGTCAATGTGTAATTTCTCCAGTTCTGATCATTGTTTTGGTTGTTGGTAGCTTGGTCCAATGCCAAACACAAGTGAATCCTTTTTATGGCTTTAAACGCATTTTCTCCTCGAGAGAAACATGATTTCACTAAAAACGTTATAGTTTAAACATGCCTTTTGTACATGTCTGCAAACACTCAGAGCCTTAAAATAGGGTTATCACCAATGTGTTTTTTGGTGAGACACCTTCTATTTCTGGGTTCTGTGCGTTTTCAGACGAGTGCAATATGGATGTTAATTGTTTCTGATGAAATCCCTCCTTTTAATGCATTTTCTCACAGAAAATGAGTCTCTCGCCATGGGAAAATGACTTTTTTGAAAAAGCATATTCTGCTCGAGAAATCGTGTTTTAAACAATAAAAACGACTTCCGGCCTTATTTAGTTCACAGTTTTACTTTTGGTAACCTAGCCCGTATTCATAACGCACTAAACCTTTTTATCGCGTTAAACGTCTTTTCTCGACAAGAAAAGCACAATTTCATCAAAAACAAACAAAACAAGAAAAATGAATCTATTCAGCAAGACATCCTGAAGAGTTACGTGATTTCACCCAATGTCAATGTGTAATTTCTCCAGTTCTGATCATTGTTTTGGTTGTTGGTAGCTTGGTCCAATGCCAAACACAAGTGAATCCTTTTTATGGCTTTAAACGCATTTTCTCCTCGAGAGAAACATGAATTCACTAAAAACGTTATAGTTTAAACATGCCTGTTGTACATGTCTGCAAACACTCAGAGCCTTATAATAGCGTTTTCACCAATGTGTTTTTTGGTGAAACACCTTCTATTTCTGGGTTCTGTGCGTTTTCAGACGAGTGCAATATGGATGTTAATTGTTTCTGATGAAATCCCTCCTTTTATGCATTTTCTCACAGAAAATGAGTCTCTCGCCATGGGAAAATGGCTTTATTGAAAAAGCATATTCTGCTAGAGAAATCGTGTTTTAAACAATATGAACGACTTCCGGCCTTATTTAGTTCACAGTTTTACTTTTGGTAACCTAGCCCGTATTCATAACGCACTAAACCTTTTTATCGCGTTAAACGTCTTTTCTCGACAAGAAAAGCACAATTTCATCAAAAACAAACAAAACAAGAAAAATGAATCTATTCAGCAAGTCTGCAAGACATCCTGAAGAGTTACGTGATTTCACCCAATGTCAATGTGTAATTTCTCCAGTTCTGATCATTGTTTTGGTTGTTGGTAGCTTGGTCCAATGCCAAACACAAGTGAATCCTTTTTATGGCTTTAAACGCATTTTCTCCTCGAGAGAAACATGATTTCACTAAAAACGTTATAGTTTAAACATGCCTGTTGTACATGTCTGCAAACACTCAGAGCCTTAAAATAGCGTTTTCACCAATGTGTTTTTTGGTGAGACACCTTCTATTTCTGGGTTCTGTGCGTTTTCAGACGAGTGCAACATGGATGTTAATTGTTTCTGATGAAATCCCTCCTTTTAATGCATTTTCTCACAGAAAATGAGTCTCTCGCCATGGGAAAATGGCTTTATTGAAAAAGCATATTCTGCTAGAGAAATCGTGTTTTAAACAATATGAACGACTTCCGGCCTTATTTAGTTCACAGTTTTACTTTTGGTAACCTAGCCCGTATTCATAACGCACTAAACCTTTTTATCGCGTTAAACGTCTTTTCTCGACAAGAAAAGCACAATTTCATCAAAAACAAACAAAACAAGAAAAATGAATCTATTCAGCAAGACATCCTGAAGAGTTACGTGATTTCACCCAATGTCAATGTGTAATTTCTCCAGTTCTGATCATTGTTTTGGTTGTTGGTAGCTTGGTCCAATGCCAAACACAAGTGAATCCTTTTTATGGCTTTAAACGCATTTTCTCCTCGAGAGAAACATGAATTCACTAAAAACGTTATAGTTTAAACATGCCTGTTGTACATGTCTGCAAACACTCAGAGCCTTATAATAGCGTTTTCACCAATGTGTTTTTTGGTGAAACACCTTCTATTTCTGGGTTCTGTGCGTTTTCAGACGAGTGCAATATGGATGTTAATTGTTTCTGATGAAATCCCTCCTTTTAATGCATTTTCTCACAGAAAATGAGTCTCTCGCCATGGGAAAATGGCTTTATTGAAAAAGCATATTCTGCTAGAGAAATCGTGTTTTAAACAATATGAACGACTTCCGGCCTTATTTAGTTCACAGTTTTACTTTTGGTAACCTAGCCCGTATTCATAACGCACTAAACCTTTTTATCGCGTTAAACGTCTTTTCTCGACAAGAAAAGCACAATTTCATCAAAAACAAACAAAACAAGAAAAATGAATCTATTCAGCAAGTCTGCAAGACATCCTGAAGAGTTACGTGATTTCACCCAATGTCAATGTGTAATTTCTCCAGTTCTGATCATTGTTTTGGTTGTTGGTAGCTTGGTCCAATGCCAAACACAAGTGAATCCTTTTTATGGCTTTAAACGCATTTTCTCCTCGAGAGAAACATGATTTCACTAAAAACGTTATAGTTTAAACATGCCTGTTGTACATGTCTGCAAACACTCAGAGCCTTATAATAGCGTTTTCACCAATGTGTTTTTTGGTGAGACACCTTCTATTTCTGGGTTCTGTGCGTTTTCAGACGAGTGCAATATGGATGTTAATTGTTTCTGATGAAATCCCTCCTTTTAATGCATTTTCTCACAGAAAATGAGTCTCTCGCCATGGGAAAATGGCTTTATTGAAAAAGCATATTCTGCTAGAGAAATCGTGTTTTAAACAATATGAACGACTTCCGGCCTTATTTAGTTCACAGTTTTACTTTTGGTAACCTAGCCCGTATTCATAACGCACTAAACCTTTTTATCGCGTTAAACGTCTTTTCTCGACAAGAAAAGCACAATTTCATCAAAAACAAACAAAACAAGAAAAATGAATCTATTCAGCAAGACATCCTGAAGAGTTACGTGATTTCACCCAATGTCAATGTGTAATTTCTCCAGTTCTGATCATTGTTTTGGTTGTTGGTAGCTTGGTCCAATGCCAAACACAAGTGAATCCTTTTTATGGCTTTAAACGCATTTTCTCCTCGAGAGAAACATGAATTCACTAAAAACGTTATAGTTTAAACATGCCTGTTGTACATGTCTGCAAACACTCAGAGCCTTATAATAGCGTTTTCACCAATGTGTTTTTTGGTGAAACACCTTCTATTTCTGGGTTCTGTGCGTTTTCAGACGAGTGCAATATGGATGTTAATTGTTTCTGATGAAATCCCTCCTTTTAATGCATTTTCTCACAGAAAATGAGTCTCTCGCCATGGGAAAATGGCTTTATTGAAAAAGCATATTCTGCTAGAGAAATCGTGTTTTAAACAATATGAACGACTTCCGGCCTTATTTAGTTCACAGTTTTACTTTTGGTAACCTAGCCCGTATTCATAACGCACTAAACCTTTTTATCGCGTTAAACGCCTTTTCTCGACAAGAAAAGCACAATTTCATCAAAAACAAACAAAACAAGAAAAATGAATCTATTCAGCAAGTCTGCAAGACATCCTGAAGAGTTACGTGATTTCACCCAATGTCAATGTGTAATTTCTCCAGTTCTGATCATTGTTTTGGTTGTTGGTAGCTTGGTCCAATGCCAAACACAAGTGAATCCTTTTTATGGCTTTAAACGCATTTTCTCCTCGAGAGAAACATGATTTCACTAAAAACGTTATAGTTTAAACATGCCTGTTGTACATGTCTGCAAACACTCAGAGCCTTAAAATAGCGTTTTCACCAATGTGTTTTTTGGTGAGACACCTTCTATTTCTGGGTTCTGTGCGTTTTCAGACGAGTGCAACATGGATGTTAATTGTTTCTGATGAAATCCCTCCTTTTAATGCATTTTCTCACAGAAAATGAGTCTCTCGCCATGGGAAAATGACTTTTTTGAAAAAGCATATTCTGCTCGAGAAATCGTGTTTTAAACAATAAAAACGACTTCCGGCCTTATTTAGTTCACAGTTTTACTTTTGGTAACCTAGCCCGTATTCATAACGCACTAAACCTTTTTATCGCGTTAAACGTCTTTTCTCGACAAGAAAAGCACAATTTCATCAAAAACAAACAAAACAAGAAAAATGAATCTATTCAGCAAGACATCCTGAAGAGTTACGTGATTTCACCCAATGTCAATGTGTAATTTCTCCAGTTCTGATCATTGTTTTGGTTGTTGGTAGCTTGGTCCAATGCCAAACACAAGTGAATCCTTTTTATGGCTTTAAACGCATTTTCTCCTCGAGAGAAACATGAATTCACTAAAAACGTTATAGTTTAAACATGCCTGTTGTACATGTCTGCAAACACTCAGAGCCTTATAATAGCGTTTTCACCAATGTGTTTTTTGGTGAGACACCTTCTATTTCTGGGTTCTGTGCGTTTTCAGACGAGTGCAATATGGATGTTAATTGTTTCTGATGAAATCCCTCCTTTTAATGCATTTTCTCACAGAAAATGAGTCTCTCGCCATGGGAAAATGGCTTTATTGAAAAAGCATATTCTGCTAGAGAAATCGTGTTTTAAACAATATGAACGACTTCCGGCCTTATTTAGTTCACAGTTTTACTTTTGGTAACCTAGCCCGTATTCATAACGCACTAAACCTTTTTATCGCGTTAAACGTCTTTTCTCGACAAGAAAAGCACAATTTCATCAAAAACAAACAAAACAAGAAAAATGAATCTATTCAGCAAGACATCCTGAAGAGTTACGTGATTTCACCCAATGTCAATGTGTAATTTCTCCAGTTCTGATCATTGTTTTGGTTGTTGGTAGCTTGGTCCAATGCCAAACACAAGTGAATCCTTTTTATGGCTTTAAACGCATTTTCTCCTCGAGAGAAACATGAATTCACTAAAAACGTTATAGTTTAAACATGCCTGTTGTACATGTCTGCAAACACTCAGAGCCTTATAATAGCGTTTTCACCAATGTGTTTTTTGGTGAAACACCTTCTATTTCTGGGTTCTGTGCGTTTTCAGACGAGTGCAATATGGATGTTAATTGTTTCTGATGAAATCCCTCCTTTTAATGCATTTTCTCACAGAAAATGAGTCTCTCGCCATGGGAAAATGGCTTTATTGAAAAAGCATATTCTGCTAGAGAAATCGTGTTTTAAACAATATGAACGACTTCCGGCCTTATTTAGTTCACAGTTTTACTTTTGGTAACCTAGCCCGTATTCATAACGCACTAAACCTTTTTATCGCGTTAAACGCCTTTTCTCGACAAGAAAAGCACAATTTCATCAAAAACAAACAAAACAAGAAAAATGAATCTATTCAGCAAGTCTGCAAGACATCCTGAAGAGTTACGTGATTTCACCCAATGTCAATGTGTAATTTCTCCAGTTCTGATCATTGTTTTGGTTGTTGGTAGCTTGGTCCAATGCCAAACACAAGTGAATCCTTTTTATGGCTTTAAACGCATTTTCTCCTCGAGAGAAACATGATTTCACTAAAAACGTTATAGTTTAAACATGCCTGTTGTACATGTCTGCAAACACTCAGAGCCTTAAAATAGCGTTTTCACCAATGTGTTTTTTGGTGAGACACCTTCTATTTCTGGGTTCTGTGCGTTTTCAGACGAGTGCAACATGGATGTTAATTGTTTCTGATGAAATCCCTCCTTTTAATGCATTTTCTCACAGAAAATGAGTCTCTCGCCATGGGAAAATGACTTTTTTGAAAAAGCATATTCTGCTCGAGAAATCGTGTTTTAAACAATAAAAACGACTTCCGGCCTTATTTAGTTCACAGTTTTACTTTTGGTAACCTAGCCCGTATTCATAACGCACTAAACCTTTTTATCGCGTTAAACGTCTTTTCTCGACAAGAAAAGCACAATTTCATCAAAAACAAACAAAACAAGAAAAATGAATCTATTCAGCAAGACATCCTGAAGAGTTACGTGATTTCACCCAATGTCAATGTGTAATTTCTCCAGTTCTGATCATTGTTTTGGTTGTTGGTAGCTTGGTCCAATGCCAAACACAAGTGAATCCTTTTTATGGCTTTAAACGCATTTTCTCCTCGAGAGAAACATGAATTCACTAAAAACGTTATAGTTTAAACATGCCTGTTGTACATGTCTGCAAACACTCAGAGCCTTATAATAGCGTTTTCACCAATGTGTTTTTTGGTGAGACACCTTCTATTTCTGGGTTCTGTGCGTTTTCAGACGAGTGCAATATGGATGTTAATTGTTTCTGATGAAATCCCTCCTTTTAATGCATTTTCTCACAGAAAATGAGTCTCTCGCCATGGGAAAATGGCTTTATTGAAAAAGCATATTCTGCTAGAGAAATCGTGTTTTAAACAATATGAACGACTTCCGGCCTTATTTAGTTCACAGTTTTACTTTTGGTAACCTAGCCCGTATTCATAACGCACTAAACCTTTTTATCGCGTTAAACGCCTTTTCTCGACAAGAAAAGCACAATTTCATCAAAAACAAACAAAACAAGAAAAATGAATCTATTCAGCAAGTCTGCAAGACATCCTGAAGAGTTACGTGATTTCACCCAATGTCAATGTGTAATTTCTCCAGTTCTGATCATTGTTTTGGTTGTTGGTAGCTTGGTCCAATGCCAAACACAAGTGAATCCTTTTTATGGCTTTAAACGCATTTTCTCCTCGAGAGAAACATGATTTCACTAAAAACGTTATAGTTTAAACATGCCTGTTGTACATGTCTGCAAACACTCAGAGCCTTAAAATAGCGTTTTCACCAATGTGTTTTTTGGTGAGACACCTTCTATTTCTGGGTTCTGTGCGTTTTCAGACGAGTGCAACATGGATGTTAATTGTTTCTGATGAAATCCCTCCTTTTAATGCATTTTCTCACAGAAAATGAGTCTCTCGCCATGGGAAAATGACTTTTTTGAAAAAGCATATTCTGCTCGAGAAATCGTGTTTTAAACAATAAAAACGACTTCCGGCCTTATTTAGTTCACAGTTTTACTTTTGGTAACCTAGCCCGTATTCATAACGCACTAAACCTTTTTATCGCGTTAAACGTCTTTTCTCGACAAGAAAAGCACAATTTCATCAAAAACAAACAAAACAAGAAAAATGAATCTATTCAGCAAGACATCCTGAAGAGTTACGTGATTTCACCCAATGTCAATGTGTAATTTCTCCAGTTCTGATCATTGTTTTGGTTGTTGGTAGCTTGGTCCAATGCCAAACACAAGTGAATCCTTTTTATGGCTTTAAACGCATTTTCTCCTCGAGAGAAACATGAATTCACTAAAAACGTTATAGTTTAAACATGCCTGTTGTACATGTCTGCAAACACTCAGAGCCTTATAATAGCGTTTTCACCAATGTGTTTTTTGGTGAGACACCTTCTATTTCTGGGTTCTGTGCGTTTTCAGACGAGTGCAATATGGATGTTAATTGTTTCTGATGAAATCCCTCCTTTTAATGCATTTTCTCACAGAAAATGAGTCTCTCGCCATGGGAAAATGGCTTTTTGAAAAAGCATATTCTGCTAGAGAAATCGTGTTTTAAACAATATGAACGACTTCCGGCCTTATTTAGTTCACAGTTTTACTTTTGGTAACCTAGCCCGTATTCATAACGCACTAAACCTTTTTATCGCGTTAAACGCCTTTTCTCGACAAGAAAAGCACAATTTCATCAAAAACAAACAAAACAAGAAAAATGAATCTATTCAGCAAGTCTGCAACACATCCTGAAGAGTTACGTGATTTCACCCAATGTCAATGTGTAATTTCTCCAGTTCTGATCATTGTTTTGGTTGTTGGTAGCTTGGTCCAATGCCAAACACAAGTGAATCCTTTTTATGGCTTTAAACGCATTTTCTCCTCGAGAGAAACATGATTTCACTAAAAACCTTATAGTTTAAACATGCCTTTTGTACATGTCTGCAAACACTCAGAGCCTTAAAATAGGGTTATCACCAATGTGTTTTTTGGTGAGACACCTTCTATTTCTGGGTTCTGTGCGTTTTCAGACGAGTGCAATATTCTGATGAAATCCCTCCTTTTAATGCATTTTCTCACAGAAAATGAGTCTCTCTCCATGGGAAAATGGCTTTATTGAAAAAGCATATTCTGCTAGAGAAATCGTGTTTTAAACAATATGAACGACTTCCGGCCTTATTTAGTTCACAGTTTTACTTTTGGTAACCTAGCCCGTATTCATAACGCACTAAACCTTTTTATCGCGTTAAACGCCTTTTCTCGACAAGAAAAGCACAATTTCATCAAAAACAAACAAAACAAGAAAAATGAATCTATTCAGCAAGTCTGCAAGACATCCTGAAGAGTTACGTGATTTCACCCAATGTCAATGTGTAATTTCTCCAGTTCTGATCATTGTTTTGGTTGTTGGTAGCTTGGTCCAATGCCAAACACAAGTGAATCCTTTTTATGGCTTTAAACGCATTTTCTCCTCGAGAGAAACATGATTTCACTAAAAACGTTATAGTTTAAACATGCCTGTTGTACATGTCTGCAAACACTCAGAGCCTTAAAATAGCGTTTTCACCAATGTGTTTTTTGGTGAGACACCTTCTATTTCTGGGTTCTGTGCGTTTTCAGACGAGTGCAACATGGATGTTAATTGTTTCTGATGAAATCCCTCCTTTTAATGCATTTTCTCACAGAAAATGAGTCTCTCGCCATGGGAAAATGACTTTTTTGAAAAAGCATATTCTGCTCGAGAAATCGTGTTTTAAACAATAAAAACGACTTCCGGCCTTATTTAGTTCACAGTTTTACTTTTGGTAACCTAGCCCGTATTCATAACGCACTAAACCTTTTTATCGCGTTAAACGTCTTTTCTCGACAAGAAAAGCACAATTTCATCAAAAACAAACAAAACAGGAAAAATGAATCTATTCAGCAAGTCTGCAACACATCCTGAAGAGTTACGTGATTTCACCCAATGTCAATCTGTAATTTCTCCAGTTCTGATCATTGTTTTGGTTGTTGGTAGCTTGGTCCAATGCCAAACACAAGTGAATCCTTTTTATGGCTTTAAACGCATTTTCTCCTCGAGAGAAACATGATTTCACTAAAAACGTTATAGTTTAAACATGCCTTTTGTACATGTCTGCAAACACTCAGAGCCTTAAAATAGGGTTATCACCAATGTGTTTTTTGGTGAGACACCTTCTATTTCTGGGTTCTGTGCGTTTTCAGACGAGTGCAATATGGATGTTAATTGTTTCTGATGAAATCCCTCCTTTTAATGCATTGTCTCACAGAAAATGAGTCTCTCGCCATTGGAAAATGACTTTTTTGAAAAAGCATATTCTGCTCGAGAAATCGTGTTTTAAACAATAAAAACGACTTCCGGCCTTATTTAGTTCACAGTTTTACTTTGGGTAACCTAGCCCGTATTCATAACGCACTAAACCTTTTTATCGCGTTAAACGTCTTTTCTCGACAAGAAAAGCACAATTTCATCAAAAACAAACAAAACAAGAAAAATGAATCTATTCAGCAAGACATCCTGAAGAGTTACGTGATTTCACCCAATGTCAATGTGTAATTTCTCCAGTTCTGATCATTGTTTTGGTTGTTGGTAGCTTGGTCCAATGCCAAACACAAGTGAATCCTTTTTATGGCTTTAAACGCATTTTCTCCTCGAGAGAAACATGAATTCACTAAAAACGTTATAGTTTAAACATGCCTGTTGTACATGTCTGCAAACACTCAGAGCCTTATAATAGCGTTTTCACCAATGTGTTTTTTGGTGAAACACCTTCTATTTCTGGGTTCTGTGCGTTTTCAGACGAGTGCAATATGGATGTTAATTGTTTCTGATGAAATCCCTCCTTTTAATGCATTTTCTCACAGAAAATGAGTCTCTCGCCATGGGAAAATGGCTTTATTGAAAAAGCATATTCTGCTAGAGAAATCGTGTTTTAAACAATATGAACGACTTCCGGCCTTATTTAGTTCACAGTTTTACTTTTGGTAACCTAGCCCGTATTCATAACGCACTAAACCTTTTTATCGCGTTAAACGCCTTTTCTCGACAAGAAAAGCACAATTTCATCAAAAACAAACAAAACAAGAAAAATGAATCTATTCAGCAAGTCTGCAAGACATCCTGAAGAGTTACGTGATTTCACCCAATGTCAATGTGTAATTTCTCCAGTTCTGATCATTGTTTTGGTTGTTGGTAGCTTGGTCCAATGCCAAACACAAGTGAATCCTTTTTATGGCTTTAAACGCATTTTCTCCTCGAGAGAAACATGATTTCACTAAAAACGTTATAGTTTAAACATGCCTGTTGTACATGTCTGCAAACACTCAGAGCCTTAAAATAGCGTTTTCACCAATGTGTTTTTTGGTGAGACACCTTCTATTTCTGGGTTCTGTGCGTTTTCAGACGAGTGCAACATGGATGTTAATTGTTTCTGATGAAATCCCTCCTTTTAATGCATTTTCTCACAGAAAATGAGTCTCTCGCCATGGGAAAATGACTTTTTTGAAAAAGCATATTCTGCTCGAGAAATCGTGTTTTAAACAATAAAAACGACTTCCGGCCTTATTTAGTTCACAGTTTTACTTTTGGTAACCTAGCCCGTATTCATAACGCACTAAACCTTTTTATCGCGTTAAACGTCTTTTCTCGACAAGAAAAGCACAATTTCATCAAAAACAAACAAAACAGGAAAAATGAATCTATTCAGCAAGTCTGCAACACATCCTGAAGAGTTACGTGATTTCACCCAATGTCAATCTGTAATTTCTCCAGTTCTGATCATTGTTTTGGTTGTTGGTAGCTTGGTCCAATGCCAAACACAAGTGAATCCTTTTTATGGCTTTAAACGCATTTTCTCCTCGAGAGAAACATGATTTCACTAAAAACGTTATAGTTTAAACATGCCTTTTGTACATGTCTGCAAACACTCAGAGCCTTAAAATAGGGTTATCACCAATGTGTTTTTTGGTGAGACACCTTCTATTTCTGGGTTCTGTGCGTTTTCAGACGAGTGCAATATGGATGTTAATTGTTTCTGATGAAATCCCTCCTTTTAATGCATTGTCTCACAGAAAATGAGTCTCTCGCCATTGGAAAATGACTTTTTTGAAAAAGCATATTCTGCTCGAGAAATCGTGTTTTAAACAATAAAAACGACTTCCGGCCTTATTTAGTTCACAGTTTTACTTT
The DNA here is from genome assembly GCF_029633865.1 of Lampris incognitus. Lineage (NCBI taxonomy): Eukaryota > Metazoa > Chordata > Actinopteri > Lampriformes > Lampridae > Lampris > Lampris incognitus. The sequence goes on along the minus strand of NC_079225.1, from coordinate 4,335,091 downwards.
TGGTAACCTAGCCCGTATTCATAACGCACTAAACCTTTTTATCGCGTTAAACGTCTTTTCTCGACAAGAAAAGCACAATTTCATCAAAAACAAACAAAACAAGAAAAATGAATCTATTCAGCAAGACATCCTGAAGAGTTACGTGATTTCACCCAATGTCAATGTGTAATTTCTCCAGTTCTGATCATTGTTTTGGTTGTTGGTAGCTTGGTCCAATGCCAAACACAAGTGAATCCTTTTTATGGCTTTAAACGCATTTTCTCCTCGAGAGAAACATGAATTCACTAAAAACGTTATAGTTTAAACATGCCTGTTGTACATGTCTGCAAACACTCAGAGCCTTATAATAGCGTTTTCACCAATGTGTTTTTTGGTGAAACACCTTCTATTTCTGGGTTCTGTGCGTTTTCAGACGAGTGCAATATGGATGTTAATTGTTTCTGATGAAATCCCTCCTTTTAATGCATTTTCTCACAGAAAATGAGTCTCTCGCCATGGGAAAATGGCTTTATTGAAAAAGCATATTCTGCTAGAGAAATCGTGTTTTAAACAATATGAACGACTTCCGGCCTTATTTAGTTCACAGTTTTACTTTTGGTAACCTAGCCCGTATTCATAACGCACTAAACCTTTTTATCGCGTTAAACGCCTTTTCTCGACAAGAAAAGCACAATTTCATCAAAAACAAACAAAACAAGAAAAATGAATCTATTCAGCAAGTCTGCAAGACATCCTGAAGAGTTACGTGATTTCACCCAATGTCAATGTGTAATTTCTCCAGTTCTGATCATTGTTTTGGTTGTTGGTAGCTTGGTCCAATGCCAAACACAAGTGAATCCTTTTTATGGCTTTAAACGCATTTTCTCCTCGAGAGAAACATGATTTCACTAAAAACGTTATAGTTTAAACATGCCTGTTGTACATGTCTGCAAACACTCAGAGCCTTAAAATAGCGTTTTCACCAATGTGTTTTTTGGTGAGACACCTTCTATTTCTGGGTTCTGTGCGTTTTCAGACGAGTGCAACATGGATGTTAATTGTTTCTGATGAAATCCCTCCTTTTAATGCATTTTCTCACAGAAAATGAGTCTCTCGCCATGGGAAAATGACTTTTTTGAAAAAGCATATTCTGCTCGAGAAATCGTGTTTTAAACAATAAAAACGACTTCCGGCCTTATTTAGTTCACAGTTTTACTTTTGGTAACCTAGCCCGTATTCATAACGCACTAAACCTTTTTATCGCGTTAAACGTCTTTTCTCGACAAGAAAAGCACAATTTCATCAAAAACAAACAAAACAAGAAAAATGAATCTATTCAGCAAGACATCCTGAAGAGTTACGTGATTTCACCCAATGTCAATGTGTAATTTCTCCAGTTCTGATCATTGTTTTGGTTGTTGGTAGCTTGGTCCAATGCCAAACACAAGTGAATCCTTTTTATGGCTTTAAACGCATTTTCTCCTCGAGAGAAACATGAATTCACTAAAAACGTTATAGTTTAAACATGCCTGTTGTACATGTCTGCAAACACTCAGAGCCTTATAATAGCGTTTTCACCAATGTGTTTTTTGGTGAGACACCTTCTATTTCTGGGTTCTGTGCGTTTTCAGACGAGTGCAATATGGATGTTAATTGTTTCTGATGAAATCCCTCCTTTTAATGCATTTTCTCACAGAAAATGAGTCTCTCGCCATGGGAAAATGGCTTTTTGAAAAAGCATATTCTGCTAGAGAAATCGTGTTTTAAACAATATGAACGACTTCCGGCCTTATTTAGTTCACAGTTTTACTTTTGGTAACCTAGCCCGTATTCATAACGCACTAAACCTTTTTATCGCGTTAAACGCCTTTTCTCGACAAGAAAAGCACAATTTCATCAAAAACAAACAAAACAAGAAAAATGAATCTATTCAGCAAGTCTGCAACACATCCTGAAGAGTTACGTGATTTCACCCAATGTCAATGTGTAATTTCTCCAGTTCTGATCATTGTTTTGGTTGTTGGTAGCTTGGTCCAATGCCAAACACAAGTGAATCCTTTTTATGGCTTTAAACGCATTTTCTCCTCGAGAGAAACATGATTTCACTAAAAACGTTATAGTTTAAACATGCCTTTTGTACATGTCTGCAAACACTCAGAGCCTTAAAATAGGGTTATCACCAATGTGTTTTTTGGTGAGACACCTTCTATTTCTGGGTTCTGTGCGTTTTCAGACGAGTGCAATATTCTGATGAAATCCCTCCTTTTAATGCATTTTCTCACAGAAAATGAGTCTCTCTCCATGGGAAAATGGCTTTATTGAAAAAGCACATTCTGCTAGAGAAATCGTGTTTTAAACAATATGAACGACTTCCGGCCTTATTTAGTTCACAGTTTTACTTTTGGTAACCTAGCCCGTATTCATAACGCACTAAACCTTTTTATCGCGTTAAACGCCTTTTCTCGACAAGAAAAGCACAATTTCATCAAAAACAAACAAAACAAGAAAAATGAATCTATTCAGCAAGTCTGCAAGACATCCTGAAGAGTTACGTGATTTCACCCAATGTCAATGTGTAATTTCTCCAGTTCTGATCATTGTTTTGGTTGTTGGTAGCTTGGTCCAATGCCAAACACAAGTGAATCCTTTTTATGGCTTTAAACGCATTTTCTCCTCGAGAGAAACATGATTTCACTAAAAACGTTATAGTTTAAACATGCCTGTTGTACATGTCTGCAAACACTCAGAGCCTTAAAATAGCGTTTTCACCAATGTGTTTTTTGGTGAGACACCTTCTATTTCTGGGTTCTGTGCGTTTTCAGACGAGTGCAACATGGATGTTAATTGTTTCTGATGAAATCCCTCCTTTTAATGCATTTTCTCACAGAAAATGAGTCTCTCGCCATGGGAAAATGACTTTTTTGAAAAAGCATATTCTGCTCGAGAAATCGTGTTTTAAACAATAAAAACGACTTCTGGCCTTATTTAGTTCACAGTTTTACTTTTGGTAACCTAGCCCGTATTCATAACGCACTAAACCTTTTTATCGCGTTAAACGTCTTTTCTCGACAAGAAAAGCACAATTTCATCAAAAACAAACAAAACAGGAAAAATGAATCTATTCAGCAAGTCTGCAACACATCCTGAAGAGTTACGTGATTTCACCCAATGTCAATCTGTAATTTCTCCAGTTCTGATCATTGTTTTGGTTGTTGGTAGCTTGGTCCAATGCCAAACACAAGTGAATCCTTTTTATGGCTTTAAACGCATTTTCTCCTCGAGAGAAACATGATTTCACTAAAAACGTTATAGTTTAAACATGCCTTTTGTACATGTCTGCAAACACTCAGAGCCTTAAAATAGGGTTATCACCAATGTGTTTTTTGGTGAGACACCTTCTATTTCTGGGTTCTGTGCGTTTTCAGACGAGTGCAATATGGATGTTAATTGTTTCTGATGAAATCCCTCCTTTTAATGCATTGTCTCACAGAAAATGAGTCTCTCGCCATTGGAAAATGACTTTTTTGAAAAAGCATATTCTGCTCGAGAAATCGTGTTTTAAACAATAAAAACGACTTCCGGCCTTATTTAGTTCACAGTTTTACTTTGGGTAACCTAGCCCGTATTCATAACGCACTAAACCTTTTTATCGCGTTAAACGTCTTTTCTCGACAAGAATGCACAATTTCATCAAAAACAAACAAAACAAGAAAAATGAATCTATTCAGCAAGACATCCTGAAGAGTTACGTGATTTCACCCAATGTCAATGTGTAATTTCTCCAGTTCTGATCATTGTTTTGGTTGTTGGTAGCTTGGTCCAATGCCAAACACAAGTGAATCCTTTTTATGGCTTTAAACGCATTTTCTCCTCGAGAGAAACATGAATTCACTAAAAACGTTATAGTTTAAACATGCCTGTTGTACATGTCTGCAAACACTCAGAGCCTTATAATAGCGTTTTCACCAATGTGTTTTTTGGTGAAACACCTTCTATTTCTGGGTTCTGTGCGTTTTCAGACGAGTGCAATATGGATGTTAATTGTTTCTGATGAAATCCCTCCTTTTAATGCATTTTCTCACAGAAAATGAGTCTCTCGCCATGGGAAAATGGCTTTATTGAAAAAGCATATTCTGCTAGAGAAATCGTGTTTTAAACAATATGAACGACTTCCGGCCTTATTTAGTTCACAGTTTTACTTTTGGTAACCTAGCCCGTATTCATAACGCACTAAACCTTTTTATCGCGTTAAACGCCTTTTCTCGACAAGAAAAGCACAATTTCATCAAAAACAAACAAAACAAGAAAAATGAATCTATTCAGCAAGTCTGCAACACATCCTGAAGAGTTACGTGATTTCACCCAATGTCAATGTGTAATTTCTCCAGTTCTGATCATTGTTTTGGTTGTTGGTAGCTTGGTCCAATGCCAAACACAAGTGAATCCTTTTTATGGCTTTAAACGCATTTTCTCCTCGAGAGAAACATGATTTCACTAAAAACGTTATAGTTTAAACATGCCTGTTGTACATGTCTGCAAACACTCAGAGCCTTAAAATAGCGTTTTCACCAATGTGTTTTTTGGTGAGACACCTTCTATTTCTGGGTTCTGTGCGTTTTCAGACGAGTGCAACATGGATGTTAATTGTTTCTGATGAAATCCCTCCTTTTAATGCATTTTCTCACAGAAAATGAGTCTCTCGCCATGGGAAAATGACTTTTTTGAAAAAGCATATTCTGCTCGAGAAATCGTGTTTTAAACAATAAAAACGACTTCCGGCCTTATTTAGTTCACAGTTTTACTTTTGGTAACCTAGCCCGTATTCATAACGCACTAAACCTTTTTATCGCGTTAAACGTCTTTTCTCGACAAGAAAAGCACAATTTCATCAAAAACAAACAAAACAAGAAAAATGAATCTATTCAGCAAGACATCCTGAAGAGTTACGTGATTTCACCCAATGTCAATGTGTAATTTCTCCAGTTCTGATCATTGTTTTGGTTGTTGGTAGCTTGGTCCAATGCCAAACACAAGTGAATCCTTTTTATGGCTTTAAACGCATTTTCTCCTCGAGAGAAACATGAATTCACTAAAAACGTTATAGTTTAAACATGCCTGTTGTACATGTCTGCAAACACTCAGAGCCTTATAATAGCGTTTTCACCAATGTGTTTTTTGGTGAGACACCTTCTATTTCTGGGTTCTGTGCGTTTTCAGACGAGTGCAATATGGATGTTAATTGTTTCTGATGAAATCCCTCCTTTTAATGCATTTTCTCACAGAAAATGAGTCTCTCGCCATGGGAAAATGGCTTTTTGAAAAAGCATATTCTGCTAGAGAAATCGTGTTTTAAACAATATGAACGACTTCCGGCCTTATTTAGTTCACAGTTTTACTTTTGGTAACCTAGCCCGTATTCATAACGCACTAAACCTTTTTATCGCGTTAAACGCCTTTTCTCGACAAGAAAAGCACAATTTCATCAAAAACAAACAAAACAAGAAAAATGAATCTATTCAGCAAGTCTGCAACACATCCTGAAGAGTTACGTGATTTCACCCAATGTCAATGTGTAATTTCTCCAGTTCTGATCATTGTTTTGGTTGTTGGTAGCTTGGTCCAATGCCAAACACAAGTGAATCCTTTTTATGGCTTTAAACGCATTTTCTCCTCGAGAGAAACATGATTTCACTAAAAACGTTATAGTTTAAACATGCCTTTTGTACATGTCTGCAAACACTCAGAGCCTTAAAATAGGGTTATCACCAATGTGTTTTTTGGTGAGACACCTTCTATTTCTGGGTTCTGTGCGTTTTCAGACGAGTGCAATATTCTGATGAAATCCCTCCTTTTAATGCATTTTCTCACAGAAAATGAGTCTCTCTCCATGGGAAAATGGCTTTATTGAAAAAGCATATTCTGCTCGAGAAATCGTGTTTTAAACAACAAAAACGACTTCTGGCCTTATTTAGTTCACAGTTTTACTTTTGGAAACCTAGCCCGTATTCATAACGCACTAAACCTTTTTATCGCGTTAAACGTCTTTTCTCGACAAGAAAAGCACAATTTCATCAAAAACAAACAAAACAAGAAAAATGAATCTATTCAGCAAGTCTGCAACACATCCTGAAGAGTTACGTGATTTCACCCAATGTCAATCTGTAATTTCTCCAGTTCTGATCATTGTTTTGGTTGTTGGTAGCTTGGTCCAATGCCAAACACAAGTGAATCCTTTTTATGGCTTTAAACGCATTTTCTCCTCGAGAGAAACATGATTTCACTAAAAACGTTATAGTTTAAACATGCCTTTTGTACATGTCTGCAAACACTCAGAGCCTTAAAATAGGGTTATCACCAATGTGTTTTTTGGTGAGACACCTTCTATTTCTGGGTTCTGTGCGTTTTCAGACGAGTGCAATATGGATGTTAATTGTTTCTGATGAAATCCCTCCTTTTAATGCATTTTCTCACAGAAAATGAGTTTCTCGCCATGGGAAAATGACTTTTTTGAAAAAGCATATTCTGCTCGAGAAATCGTGTTTTAAACAATAAAAACGACTTCCGGCCTTATTTAGTTCACAGTTTTACTTTTGGTAACCTAGCCCGTATTCATAACGCACTAAACCTTTTTATCGCGTTAAACGTCTTTTCTCGACAAGAAAAGCACAATTTCATCAAAAACAAACAAAACAAGAAAAATGAATCTATTCAGCAAGACATCCTGAAGAGTTACGTGATTTCACCCAATGTCAATGTGTAATTTGTCCAGTTCTGATCATTGTTTTGGTTGTTGGTAGCTTGGTCCAATGCCAAACACAAGTGAATCCTTTTTATGGCTTTAAACGCATTTTCTCCTCGAGAGAAACATGAATTCACTAAAAACGTTATAGTTTAAACATGCCTGTTGTACATGTCTGCAAACACTCAGAGCCTTATAATAGCGTTTTCACCAATGTGTTTTTTGGTGAGACACCTTCTATTTCTGGGTTCTGTGCGTTTTCAGACGAGTGCAATATGGATGTTAATTGTTTCTGATGAAATCCCTCCTTTTAATGCATTTTCTCACAGAAAATGAGTCTCTCGCCATGGGAAAATGGCTTTTTGAAAAAGCATATTCTGCTAGAGAAATCGTGTTTTAAACAATATGAACGACTTCCGGCCTTATTTAGTTCACAGTTTTACTTTTGGTAACCTAGCCCGTATTCATAACGCACTAAACCTTTTTATCGCGTTAAACGCCTTTTCTCGACAAGAAAAGCACAATTTCATCAAAAACAAACAAAACAAGAAAAATGAATCTATTCAGCAAGTCTGCAAGACATCCTGAAGAGTTACGTGATTTCACCCAATGTCAATGTGTAATTTCTCCAGTTCTGATCATTGTTTTGGTTGTTGGTAGCTTGGTCCAATGCCAAACACAAGTGAATCCTTTTTATGGCTTTAAACGCATTTTCTCCTCGAGAGAAACATGATTTCACTAAAAACGTTATAGTTTAAACATGCCTGTTGTACATGTCTGCAAACACTCAGAGCCTTATAATAGCGTTTTCACCAATGTGTTTTTTGGTGAAACACCTTCTATTTCTGGGTTCTGTGCGTTTTCAGACGAGTGCAATATGGATGTTAATTGTTTCTGATGAAATCCCTCCTTTTAATGCATTTTCTCACAGAAAATGAGTCTCTCGCCATGGGAAAATGGCTTTTTGAAAAAGCATATTCTGCTCGAGAAATCGTGTTTTAAACAATATGAACGACTTCCGGCCTTATTTAGTTCACAGTTTTACTTTTGGTAACCTAGCCCGTATTCATAACGCACTAAACCTTTTTATCGCGTTAAACGCCTTTTCTCGACAAGAAAAGCACAATTTCATCAAAAACAAACAAAACAAGAAAAATGAATCTATTCAGCAAGTCTGCAACACATCCTGAAGAGTTACGTGATTTCACCCAATGTCAATGTGTAATTTCTCCAGTTCTGATCATTGTTTTGGTTGTTGGTAGCTTGGTCCAATGCCAAACACAAGTGAATCCTTTTTATGGCTTTAAACGCATTTTCTCCTCGAGAGAAACATGATTTCACTAAAAACGTTATAGTTTAAACATGCCTTTTGTACATGTCTGCAAACACTCAGAGCCTTAAAATAGGGTTATCACCAATGTGTTTTTTGGTGAGACACCTTCTATTTCTGGGTTCTGTGCGTTTTCAGACGAGTGCAATATTCTGATGAAATCCCTCCTTTTAATGCATTTTCTCACAGAAAATGAGTCTCTCTCCATGGGAAAATGGCTTTATTGAAAAAGCATATTCTGCTCGAGAAATCGTGTTTTAAACAACAAAAACGACTTCTGGCCTTATTTAGTTCACAGTTTTACTTTTGGAAACCTAGCCCGTATTCATAACGCACAAAACCTTTTTATCGCGTTAAACGCCTTTTCTCGACAAGAAAAGCACAATTTCATCAAAAACAAACAAAACAAGAAAAATGAATCTATTCAGCAAGACATCCTGAAGAGTTACGTGATTTCACCCAATGTCAATGTGTAATTTCTCCAGTTCTGATCATTGTTTTGGTTGTTGGTAGCTTGGTCCAATGCCAAACACAAGTGAATCCTTTTTATGGCTTTAAACGCATTTTCTCCTCGAGGGAAACATGATTTCACTAAAAACGTTATAGTTTAAACATGCCTTTTGTACATGTCTGCAAACACTCAGAGCCTTAAAATAGGGTTATCACCAATGTGTTTTTTGGTGAGACACCTTCTATTTCTGGGTTCTGTGCGTTTTCAGACGAGTGCAATATTCTGATGAAATCCCTCCTTTTAATGCATTTTCTCACAGAAAATGAGTCTCTCTCCATGGGAAAATGGCTTTATTGAAAAAGCATATTCTGCTCGAGAAATCGTGTTTTAAACAACAAAAACGACTTCTGGCCTTATTTAGTTCACAGTTTTACTTTTGGAAACCTAGCCCGTATTCATAACGCACTAAACCTTTTTATCGCGTTAAACGTCTTTTCTCGACAAGAAAAGCACAATTTCATCAAAAACAAACAAAACAAGAAAAATGAATCTATTCAGCAAGTCTGCAACACATCCTGAAGAGTTACGTGATTTCACCCAATGTCAATCTGTAATTTCTCCAGTTCTGATCATTGTTTTGGTTGTTGGTAGCTTGGTCCAATGCCAAACACAAGTGAATCCTTTTTATGGCTTTAAACGCATTTTCTCCTCGAGAGAAACATGATTTCACTAAAAACGTTATAGTTTAAACATGCCTTTTGTACATGTCTGCAAACACTCAGAGCCTTAAAATAGGGTTATCACCAATGTGTTTTTTGGTGAGACACCTTCTATTTCTGGGTTCTGTGCGTTTTCAGACGAGTGCAATATGGATGTTAATTGTTTCTGATGAAATCCCTCCTTTTAATGCATTTTCTCACAGAAAATGAGTTTCTCGCCATGGGAAAATGACTTTTTTGAAAAAGCATATTCTGCTCGAGAAATCGTGTTTTAAACAATAAAAACGACTTCCGGCCTTATTTAGTTCACAGTTTTACTTTTGGTAACCTAGCCCGTATTCATAACGCACTAAACCTTTTTATCGCGTTAAACGTCTTTTCTCGACAAGAAAAGCACAATTTCATCAAAAACAAACAAAACAAGAAAAATGAATCTATTCAGCAAGACATCCTGAAGAGTTACGTGATTTCACCCAATGTCAATGTGTAATTTGTCCAGTTCTGATCATTGTTTTGGTTGTTGGTAGCTTGGTCCAATGCCAAGCACAAGTGAATCCTTTTTATGGCTTTAAACGCATTTTCTCCTCGAGAGAAACATGAATTCACTAAAAACGTTATAGTTTAAACATGCCTGTTGTACATGTCTGCAAACACTCAGAGCCTTATAATAGCGTTTTCACCAATGTGTTTTTTGGTGAGACACCTTCTATTTCTGGGTTCTGTGCGTTTTCAGACGAGTGCAATATGGATGTTAATTGTTTCTGATGAAATCCCTCCTTTTAATGCATTTTCTCACAGAAAATGAGTCTCTCGCCATGGGAAAATGGCTTTTTGAAAAAGCATATTCTGCTAGAGAAATCGTGTTTTAAACAATATGAACGACTTCCGGCCTTATTTAGTTCACAGTTTTACTTTTGGTAACCTAGCCAGTATTCATAACGCACTAAACCTTTTTATCGCGTTAAACGCCTTTTCTCGACAAGAAAAGCACAATTTCATCAAAAACAAACAAAACAAGAAAAATGAATCTATTCAGCAAGTCTGCAAGACATCCTGAAGAGTTACGTGATTTCACCCAATGTCAATGTGTAATTTCTCCAGTTCTGATCATTGTTTTGGTTGTTGGTAGCTTGGTCCAATGCCAAACACAAGTGAATCCTTTTTATGGCTTTAAACGCATTTTCTCCTCGAGAGAAACATGATTTCACTAAAAACGTTATAGTTTAAACATGCCTGTTGTACATGTCTGCAAACACTCAGAGCCTTATAATAGCGTTTTCACCAATGTGTTTTTTGGTGAAACACCTTCTATTTCTGGGTTCTGTGCGTTTTCAGACGAGTGCAATATGGATGTTAATTGTTTCTGATGAAATCCCTCCTTTTAATGCATTTTCTCACAGAAAATGAGTCTCTCGCCATGGGAAAATGGCTTTTTGAAAAAGCATATTCTGCTCGAGAAATCGTGTTTTAAACAATATGAACGACTTCCGGCCTTATTTAGTTCACAGTTTTACTTTTGGTAACCTAGCCCGTATTCATAACGCACTAAACCTTTTTATCGCGTTAAACGCCTTTTCTCGACAAGAAAAGCACAATTTCATCAAAAACAAACAAAACAAGAAAAATGAATCTATTCAGCAAGTCTGCAACACATCCTGAAGAGTTACGTGATTTCACCCAATGTCAATGTGTAATTTCTCCAGTTCTGATCATTGTTTTGGTTGTTGGTAGCTTGGTCCAATGCCAAACACAAGTGAATCCTTTTTATGGCTTTAAACGCATTTTCTCCTCGAGAGAAACATGATTTCACTAAAAACGTTATAGTTTAAACATGCCTTTTGTACATGTCTGCAAACACTCAGAGCCTTAAAATAGGGTTATCACCAATGTGTTTTTTGGTGAGACACCTTCTATTTCTGGGTTCTGTGCGTTTTCAGACGAGTGCAATATTCTGATGAAATCCCTCCTTTTAATGCATTTTCTCACAGAAAATGAGTCTCTCTCCATGGGAAAATGGCTTTATTGAAAAAGCATATTCTGCTCGAGAAATCGTGTTTTAAACAACAAAAACGACTTCTGGCCTTATTTAGTTCACAGTTTTACTTTTGGAAACCTAGCCCGTATTCATAACGCACTAAACCTTTTTATCGCGTTAAACGTCTTTTCTCGACAAGAAAAGCACAATTTCATCAAAAACAAACAAAACAAGAAAAATGAATCTATTCAGCAAGTCTGCAACACATCCTGAAGAGTTACGTGATTTCACCCAATGTCAATCTGTAATTTCTCCAGTTCTGATCATTGTTTTGGTTGTTGGTAGCTTGGTCCAATGCCAAACACAAGTGAATCCTTTTTATGGCTTTAAACGCATTTTCTCCTCGAGAGAAACATGATTTCACTAAAAACGTTATAGTTTAAACATGCCTTTTGTACATGTCTGCAAACACTCAGAGCCTTAAAATAGGGTTATCACCAATGTGTTTTTTGGTGAGACACCTTCTATTTCTGGGTTCTGTGCGTTTTCAGACGAGTGCAATATGGATGTTAATTGTTTCTGATGAAATCCCTCCTTTTAATGCATTTTCTCACAGAAAATGAGTTTCTCGCCATGGGAAAATGACTTTTTTGAAAAAGCATATTCTGCTCGAGAAATCGTGTTTTAAACAATAAAAACGACTTCCGGCCTTATTTAGTTCACAGTTTTACTTTTGGTAACCTAGCCCGTATTCATAACGCACTAAACCTTTTTATCGCGTTAAACGTCTTTTCTCGACAAGAAAAGCACAATTTCATCAAAAACAAACAAAACAAGAAAAATGAATCTATTCAGCAAGACATCCTGAAGAGTTACGTGATTTCACCCAATGTCAATGTGTAATTTGTCCAGTTCTGATCATTGTTTTGGTTGTTGGTAGCTTGGTCCAATGCCAAACACAAGTGAATCCTTTTTATGGCTTTAAACGCATTTTCTCCTCGAGAGAAACATGAATTCACTAAAAACGTTATAGTTTAAACATGCCTGTTGTACATGTCTGCAAACACTCAGAGCCTTATAATAGCGTTTTCACCAATGTGTTTTTTGGTGAGACACCTTCTATTTCTGGGTTCTGTGCGTTTTCAGACGAGTGCAATATGGATGTTAATTGTTTCTGATGAAATCCCTCCTTTTAATGCATTTTCTCACAGAAAATGAGTCTCTCGCCATGGGAAAATGGCTTTTTGAAAAAGCATATTCTGCTAGAGAAATCGTGTTTTAAACAATATGAACGACTTCCGGCCTTATTTAGTTCACAGTTTTACTTTTGGTAACCTAGCCCGTATTCATAACGCACTAAACCTTTTTATCGCGTTAAACGCCTTTTCTCGACAAGAAAAGCACAATTTCATCAAAAACAAACAAAACAAGAAAAATGAATCTATTCAGCAAGTCTGCAAGACATCCTGAAGAGTTACGTGATTTCACCCAATGTCAATGTGTAATTTCTCCAGTTCTGATCATTGTTTTGGTTGTTGGTAGCTTGGTCCAATGCCAAACACAAGTGAATCCTTTTTATGGCTTTAAACGCATTTTCTCCTCGAGAGAAACATGATTTCACTAAAAACGTTATAGTTTAAACATGCCTGTTGTACATGTCTGCAAACACTCAGAGCCTTATAATAGCGTTTTCACCAATGTGTTTTTTGGTGAAACACCTTCTATTTCTGGGTTCTGTGCGTTTTCAGACGAGTGCAATATGGATGTTAATTGTTTCTGATGAAATCCCTCCTTTTAATGCATTTTCTCACAGAAAATGAGTCTCTCGCCATGGGAAAATGGCTTTTTGAAAAAGCATATTCTGCTCGAGAAATCGTGTTTTAAACAATATGAACGACTTCCGGCCTTATTTAGTTCACAGTTTTACTTTTGGTAACCTAGCCCGTATTCATAACGCACTAAACCTTTTTATCGCGTTAAACGCCTTTTCTCGACAAGAAAAGCACAATTTCATCAAAAACAAACAAAACAAGAAAAATGAATCTATTCAGCAAGTCTGCAACACATCCTGAAGAGTTACGTGATTTCACCCAATGTCAATGTGTAATTTCTCCAGTTCTGATCATTGTTTTGGTTGTTGGTAGCTTGGTCCAATGCCAAACACAAGTGAATCCTTTTTATGGCTTTAAACGCATTTTCTCCTCGAGAGAAACATGATTTCACTAAAAACGTTATAGTTTAAACATGCCTTTTGTACATGTCTGCAAACACTCAGAGCCTTAAAATAGGGTTATCACCAATGTGTTTTTTGGTGAGACACCTTCTATTTCTGGGTTCTGTGCGTTTTCAGACGAGTGCAATATTCTGATGAAATCCCTCCTTTTAATGCATTTTCTCACAGAAAATGAGTCTCTCTCCATGGGAAAATGGCTTTATTGAAAAAGCATATTCTGCTCGAGAAATCGTGTTTTAAACAACAAAAACGACTTCTGGCCTTATTTAGTTCACAGTTTTACTTTTGGAAACCTAGCCCGTATTCATAACGCACAAAACCTTTTTATCGCGTTAAACGCCTTTTCTCGACAAGAAAAGCACAATTTCATCAAAAACAAACAAAACAAGAAAAATGAATCTATTCAGCAAGACATCCTGAAGAGTTACGTGATTTCACCCAATGTCAATGTGTAATTTCTCCAGTTCTGATCATTGTTTTGGTTGTTGGTAGCTTGGTCCAATGCCAAACACAAGTGAATCCTTTTTATGGCTTTAAACGCATTTTCTCCTCGAGGGAAACATGATTTCACTAAAAACGTTATAGTTTAAACATGCCTTTTGTACATGTCTGCAAACACTCAGAGCCTTAAAATAGGGTTATCACCAATGTGTTTTTTGGTGAGACACCTTCTATTTCTGGGTTCTGTGCGTTTTCAGACGAGTGCAATATTCTGATGAAATCCCTCCTTTTAATGCATTTTCTCACAGAAAATGAGTCTCTCTCCATGGGAAAATGGCTTTATTGAAAAAGCATATTCTGCTCGAGAAATCGTGTTTTAAACAACAAAAACGACTTCTGGCCTTATTTAGTTCACAGTTTTACTTTTGGAAACCTAGCCCGTATTCATAACGCACTAAACCTTTTTATCGCGTTAAACGTCTTTTCTCGACAAGAAAAGCACAATTTCATCAAAAACAAACAAAACAAGAAAAATGAATCTATTCAGCAAGTCTGCAACACATCCTGAAGAGTTACGTGATTTCACCCAATGTCAATCTGTAATTTCTCCAGTTCTGATCATTGTTTTGGTTGTTGGTAGCTTGGTCCAATGCCAAACACAAGTGAATCCTTTTTATGGCTTTAAACGCATTTTCTCCTCGAGAGAAACATGATTTCACTAAAAACGTTATAGTTTAAACATGCCTTTTGTACATGTCTGCAAACACTCAGAGCCTTAAAATAGGGTTATCACCAATGTGTTTTTTGGTGAGACACCTTCTATTTCTGGGTTCTGTGCGTTTTCAGACGAGTGCAATATGGATGTTAATTGTTTCTGATGAAATCCCTCCTTTTAATGCATTTTCTCACAGAAAATGAGTTTCTCGCCATGGGAAAATGACTTTTTTGAAAAAGCATATTCTGCTCGAGAAATCGTGTTTTAAACAATAAAAACGACTTCCGGCCTTATTTAGTTCACAGTTTTACTTTTGGTAACCTAGCCCGTATTCATAACGCACTAAACCTTTTTATCGCGTTAAACGTCTTTTCTCGACAAGAAAAGCACAATTTCATCAAAAACAAACAAAACAAGAAAAATGAATCTATTCAGCAAGACATCCTGAAGAGTTACGTGATTTCACCCAATGTCAATGTGTAATTTGTCCAGTTCTGATCATTGTTTTGGTTGTTGGTAGCTTGGTCCAATGCCAAACACAAGTGAATCCTTTTTATGGCTTTAAACGCATTTTCTCCTCGAGAGAAACATGAATTCACTAAAAACGTTATAGTTTAAACATGCCTGTTGTACATGTCTGCAAACACTCAGAGCCTTATAATAGCGTTTTCACCAATGTGTTTTTTGGTGAGACACCTTCTATTTCTGGGTTCTGTGCGTTTTCAGACGAGTGCAATATGGATGTTAATTGTTTCTGATGAAATCCCTCCTTTTAATGCATTTTCTCACAGAAAATGAGTCTCTCGCCATGGGAAAATGGCTTTTTGAAAAAGCATATTCTGCTAGAGAAATCGTGTTTTAAACAATATGAACGACTTCCGGCCTTATTTAGTTCACAGTTTTACTTTTGGTAACCTAGCCCGTATTCATAACGCACTAAACCTTTTTATCGCGTTAAACGCCTTTTCTCGACAAGAAAAGCACAATTTCATCAAAAACAAACAAAACAAGAAAAATGAATCTATTCAGCAAGTCTGCAAGACATCCTGAAGAGTTACGTGATTTCACCCAATGTCAATGTGTAATTTCTCCAGTTCTGATCATTGTTTTGGTTGTTGGTAGCTTGGTCCAATGCCAAACACAAGTGAATCCTTTTTATGGCTTTAAACGCATTTTCTCCTCGAGAGAAACATGATTTCACTAAAAACGTTATAGTTTAAACATGCCTTTTGTACATGTCTGCAAACACTCAGAGCCTTAAAATAGGGTTATCACCAATGTGTTTTTTGGTGAGACACCTTCTATTTCTGGGTTCTGTGCGTTTTCAGACGAGTGCAATATTCTGATGAAATCCCTCCTTTTAATGCATTTTCTCACAGAAAATGAGTCTCTCTCCATGGGAAAATGGCTTTATTGAAAAAGCATATTCTGCTCGAGAAATCGTGTTTTAAACAACAAAAACGACTTCTGGCCTTATTTAGTTCACAGTTTTACTTTTGGAAACCTAGCCCGTATTCATAACGCACTAAACCTTTTTATCGCGTTAAACGTCTTTTCTCGACAAGAAAAGCACAATTTCATCAAAAACAAACAAAACAGGAAAAATGAATCTATTCAGCAAGTCTGCAACACATCCTGAAGAGTTACGTGATTTCACCCAATGTCAATGTGTAATTTCTCCAGTTCTGATCATTGTTTTGGTTGTTGGTAGCTTGGTCCAATGCCAAACACAAGTGAATCCTTTTTATGGCTTTAAACGCATTTTCTCCTCGAGAGAAACATGATTTCACTAAAAACGTTATAGTTTAAACATGCCTTTTGTACATGTCTGCAAACACTCAGAGCCTTAAAATAGGGTTATCACCAATGTGTTTTTTGGTGAGACACCTTCTATTTCTGGGTTCTGTGCGTTTTCAGACGAGTGCAATATGGATGTTAATTGTTTCTGATGAAATCCCTCCTTTTAATGCATTTTCTCACAGAAAATGAGTCTCTCGCCATGGGAAAATGACTTTTTTGAAAAAGCATATTCTGCTCGAGAAATCGTGTTTTAAACAATAAAAACGACTTCCGGCCTTATTTAGTTCACAGTTTTACTTTTGGTAACCTAGCCCGTATTCATAACGCACTAAACCTTTTTATCGCGTTAAACGTCTTTTCTCGACAAGAAAAGCACAATTTCA
Organism: Lampris incognitus; assembly: GCF_029633865.1. Classification (NCBI taxonomy): domain Eukaryota; kingdom Metazoa; phylum Chordata; class Actinopteri; order Lampriformes; family Lampridae; genus Lampris; species Lampris incognitus. The sequence goes on along the minus strand of NC_079225.1, from coordinate 4,318,326 downwards.
TCAAAAACAAACAAAACAAGAAAAATGAATCTATTCAGCAAGACATCCTGAAGAGTTACGTGATTTCACCCAATGTCAATGTGTAATTTCTCCAGTTCTGATCATTGTTTTGGTTGTTGGTAGCTTGGTCCAATGCCAAACACAAGTGAATCCTTTTTATGGCTTTAAACGCATTTTCTCCTCGAGAGAAACATGAATTCACTAAAAACGTTATAGTTTAAACATGCCTGTTGTACATGTCTGCAAACACTCAGAGCCTTATAATAGCGTTTTCACCAATGTGTTTTTTGGTGAAACACCTTCTATTTCTGGGTTCTGTGCGTTTTCAGACGAGTGCAATATGGATGTTAATTGTTTCTGATGAAATCCCTCCTTTTAATGCATTTTCTCACAGAAAATGAGTCTCTCGCCATGGGAAAATGGCTTTATTGAAAAAGCATATTCTGCTAGAGAAATCGTGTTTTAAACAATATGAACGACTTCCGGCCTTATTTAGTTCACAGTTTTACTTTTGGTAACCTAGCCCGTATTCATAACGCACTAAACCTTTTTATCGCGTTAAACGCCTTTTCTCGACAAGAAAAGCACAATTTCATCAAAAACAAACAAAACAAGAAAAATGAATCTATTCAGCAAGTCTGCAAGACATCCTGAAGAGTTACGTGATTTCACCCAATGTCAATGTGTAATTTCTCCAGTTCTGATCATTGTTTTGGTTGTTGGTAGCTTGGTCCAATGCCAAACACAAGTTAATCCTTTTTATGGCTTTAAACGCATTTTCTCCTCGAGAGAAACATGAATTCACTAAAAACGTTATAGTTTAAACATGCCTGTTGTACATGTCTGCAAACACTCAGAGCCTTATAATAGCGTTTTCACCAATGTGTTTTTTGGTGAGACACCTTCTATTTCTGGGTTCTGTGCGTTTTCAGACGAGTGCAATATGGATGTTAATTGTTTCTGATGAAATCCCTCCTTTTAATGCATTTTCTCACAGAAAATGAGTCTCTCGCCATGGGAAAATGGCTTTTTGAAAAAGCATATTCTGCTAGAGAAATCGTGTTTTAAACAATATGAACGACTTCCGGCCTTATTTAGTTCACAGTTTTACTTTTGGTAACCTAGCCCGTATTCATAACGCACTAAACCTTTTTATCGCGTTAAACGCCTTTTCTCGACAAGAAAAGCACAATTTCATCAAAAACAAACAAAACAAGAAAAATGAATCTATTCAGCAAGTCTGCAAGACATCCTGAAGAGTTACGTGATTTCACCCAATGTCAATGTGTAATTTCTCCAGTTCTGATCATTGTTTTGGTTGTTGGTAGCTTGGTCCAATGCCAAACACAAGTGAATCCTTTTTATGGCTTTAAACGCATTTTCTCCTCGAGAGAAACATGATTTCACTAAAAACGTTATAGTTTAAACATGCCTGTTGTACATGTCTGCAAACACTCAGAGCCTTATAATAGCGTTTTCACCAATGTGTTTTTTGGTGAAACACCTTCTATTTCTGGGTTCTGTGCGTTTTCAGACGAGTGCAATATGGATGTTAATTGTTTCTGATGAAATCCCTCCTTTTAATGCATTTTCTCACAGAAAATGAGTCTCTCGCCATGGGAAAATGGCTTTTTGAAAAAGCATATTCTGCTCGAGAAATCGTGTTTTAAACAATATGAACGACTTCCGGCCTTATTTAGTTCACAGTTTTACTTTTGGTAACCTAGCCCGTATTCATAACGCACTAAACCTTTTTATCGCGTTAAACGCCTTTTCTCGACAAGAAAAGCACAATTTCATCAAAAACAAACAAAACAAGAAAAATGAATCTATTCAGCAAGTCTGCAACACATCCTGAAGAGTTACGTGATTTCACCCAATGTCAATGTGTAATTTCTCCAGTTCTGATCATTGTTTTGGTTGTTGGTAGCTTGGTCCAATGCCAAACACAAGTGAATCCTTTTTATGGCTTTAAACGCATTTTCTCCTCGAGAGAAACATGATTTCACTAAAAACGTTATAGTTTAAACATGCCTTTTGTACATGTCTGCAAACACTCAGAGCCTTAAAATAGGGTTATCACCAATGTGTTTTTTGGTGAGACACCTTCTATTTCTGGGTTCTGTGCGTTTTCAGACGAGTGCAATATTCTGATGAAATCCCTCCTTTTAATGCATTTTCTCACAGAAAATGAGTCTCTCTCCATGGGAAAATGGCTTTATTGAAAAAGCATATTCTGCTCGAGAAATCGTGTTTTAAACAACAAAAACGACTTCTGGCCTTATTTAGTTCACAGTTTTACTTTTGGAAACCTAGCCCGTATTCATAACGCACAAAACCTTTTTATCGCGTTAAACGCCTTTTCTCGACAAGAAAAGCACAATTTCATCAAAAACAAACAAAACAAGAAAAATGAATCTATTCAGCAAGACATCCTGAAGAGTTACGTGATTTCACCCAATGTCAATGTGTAATTTCTCCAGTTCTGATCATTGTTTTGGTTGTTGGTAGCTTGGTCCAATGCCAAACACAAGTGAATCCTTTTTATGGCTTTAAACGCATTTTCTCCTCGAGGGAAACATGATTTCACTAAAAACGTTATAGTTTAAACATGCCTTTTGTACATGTCTGCAAACACTCAGAGCCTTAAAATAGGGTTATCACCAATGTGTTTTTTGGTGAGACACCTTCTATTTCTGGGTTCTGTGCGTTTTCAGACGAGTGCAATATTCTGATGAAATCCCTCCTTTTAATGCATTTTCTCACAGAAAATGAGTCTCTCTCCATGGGAAAATGGCTTTATTGAAAAAGCATATTCTGCTCGAGAAATCGTGTTTTAAACAACAAAAACGACTTCTGGCCTTATTTAGTTCACAGTTTTACTTTTGGAAACCTAGCCCGTATTCATAACGCACTAAACCTTTTTATCGCGTTAAACGTCTTTTCTCGACAAGAAAAGCACAATTTCATCAAAAACAAACAAAACAAGAAAAATGAATCTATTCAGCAAGTCTGCAACACATCCTGAAGAGTTACGTGATTTCACCCAATGTCAATCTGTAATTTCTCCAGTTCTGATCATTGTTTTGGTTGTTGGTAGCTTGGTCCAATGCCAAACACAAGTGAATCCTTTTTATGGCTTTAAACGCATTTTCTCCTCGAGAGAAACATGATTTCACTAAAAACGTTATAGTTTAAACATGCCTTTTGTACATGTCTGCAAACACTCAGAGCCTTAAAATAGGGTTATCACCAATGTGTTTTTTGGTGAGACACCTTCTATTTCTGGGTTCTGTGCGTTTTCAGACGAGTGCAATATGGATGTTAATTGTTTCTGATGAAATCCCTCCTTTTAATGCATTTTCTCACAGAAAATGAGTTTCTCGCCATGGGAAAATGACTTTTTTGAAAAAGCATATTCTGCTCGAGAAATCGTGTTTTAAACAATAAAAACGACTTCCGGCCTTATTTAGTTCACAGTTTTACTTTTGGTAACCTAGCCCGTATTCATAACGCACTAAACCTTTTTATCGCGTTAAACGTCTTTTCTCGACAAGAAAAGCACAATTTCATCAAAAACAAACAAAACAAGAAAAATGAATCTATTCAGCAAGACATCCTGAAGAGTTACGTGATTTCACCCAATGTCAATGTGTAATTTGTCCAGTTCTGATCATTGTTTTGGTTGTTGGTAGCTTGGTCCAATGCCAAGCACAAGTGAATCCTTTTTATGGCTTTAAACGCATTTTCTCCTCGAGAGAAACATGAATTCACTAAAAACGTTATAGTTTAAACATGCCTGTTGTACATGTCTGCAAACACTCAGAGCCTTATAATAGCGTTTTCACCAATGTGTTTTTTGGTGAGACACCTTCTATTTCTGGGTTCTGTGCGTTTTCAGACGAGTGCAATATGGATGTTAATTGTTTCTGATGAAATCCCTCCTTTTAATGCATTTTCTCACAGAAAATGAGTCTCTCGCCATGGGAAAATGGCTTTTTGAAAAAGCATATTCTGCTAGAGAAATCGTGTTTTAAACAATATGAACGACTTCCGGCCTTATTTAGTTCACAGTTTTACTTTTGGTAACCTAGCCAGTATTCATAACGCACTAAACCTTTTTATCGCGTTAAACGCCTTTTCTCGACAAGAAAAGCACAATTTCATCAAAAACAAACAAAACAAGAAAAATGAATCTATTCAGCAAGTCTGCAAGACATCCTGAAGAGTTACGTGATTTCACCCAATGTCAATGTGTAATTTCTCCAGTTCTGATCATTGTTTTGGTTGTTGGTAGCTTGGTCCAATGCCAAACACAAGTGAATCCTTTTTATGGCTTTAAACGCATTTTCTCCTCGAGAGAAACATGATTTCACTAAAAACGTTATAGTTTAAACATGCCTGTTGTACATGTCTGCAAACACTCAGAGCCTTATAATAGCGTTTTCACCAATGTGTTTTTTGGTGAAACACCTTCTATTTCTGGGTTCTGTGCGTTTTCAGACGAGTGCAATATGGATGTTAATTGTTTCTGATGAAATCCCTCCTTTTAATGCATTTTCTCACAGAAAATGAGTCTCTCGCCATGGGAAAATGGCTTTTTGAAAAAGCATATTCTGCTCGAGAAATCGTGTTTTAAACAATATGAACGACTTCCGGCCTTATTTAGTTCACAGTTTTACTTTTGGTAACCTAGCCCGTATTCATAACGCACTAAACCTTTTTATCGCGTTAAACGCCTTTTCTCGACAAGAAAAGCACAATTTCATCAAAAACAAACAAAACAAGAAAAATGAATCTATTCAGCAAGTCTGCAACACATCCTGAAGAGTTACGTGATTTCACCCAATGTCAATGTGTAATTTCTCCAGTTCTGATCATTGTTTTGGTTGTTGGTAGCTTGGTCCAATGCCAAACACAAGTGAATCCTTTTTATGGCTTTAAACGCATTTTCTCCTCGAGAGAAACATGATTTCACTAAAAACGTTATAGTTTAAACATGCCTTTTGTACATGTCTGCAAACACTCAGAGCCTTAAAATAGGGTTATCACCAATGTGTTTTTTGGTGAGACACCTTCTATTTCTGGGTTCTGTGCGTTTTCAGACGAGTGCAATATTCTGATGAAATCCCTCCTTTTAATGCATTTTCTCACAGAAAATGAGTCTCTCTCCATGGGAAAATGGCTTTATTGAAAAAGCATATTCTGCTCGAGAAATCGTGTTTTAAACAACAAAAACGACTTCTGGCCTTATTTAGTTCACAGTTTTACTTTTGGAAACCTAGCCCGTATTCATAACGCACTAAACCTTTTTATCGCGTTAAACGTCTTTTCTCGACAAGAAAAGCACAATTTCATCAAAAACAAACAAAACAAGAAAAATGAATCTATTCAGCAAGTCTGCAACACATCCTGAAGAGTTACGTGATTTCACCCAATGTCAATCTGTAATTTCTCCAGTTCTGATCATTGTTTTGGTTGTTGGTAGCTTGGTCCAATGCCAAACACAAGTGAATCCTTTTTATGGCTTTAAACGCATTTTCTCCTCGAGAGAAACATGATTTCACTAAAAACGTTATAGTTTAAACATGCCTTTTGTACATGTCTGCAAACACTCAGAGCCTTAAAATAGGGTTATCACCAATGTGTTTTTTGGTGAGACACCTTCTATTTCTGGGTTCTGTGCGTTTTCAGACGAGTGCAATATGGATGTTAATTGTTTCTGATGAAATCCCTCCTTTTAATGCATTTTCTCACAGAAAATGAGTTTCTCGCCATGGGAAAATGACTTTTTTGAAAAAGCATATTCTGCTCGAGAAATCGTGTTTTAAACAATAAAAACGACTTCCGGCCTTATTTAGTTCACAGTTTTACTTTTGGTAACCTAGCCCGTATTCATAACGCACTAAACCTTTTTATCGCGTTAAACGTCTTTTCTCGACAAGAAAAGCACAATTTCATCAAAAACAAACAAAACAAGAAAAATGAATCTATTCAGCAAGACATCCTGAAGAGTTACGTGATTTCACCCAATGTCAATGTGTAATTTGTCCAGTTCTGATCATTGTTTTGGTTGTTGGTAGCTTGGTCCAATGCCAAACACAAGTGAATCCTTTTTATGGCTTTAAACGCATTTTCTCCTCGAGAGAAACATGAATTCACTAAAAACGTTATAGTTTAAACATGCCTGTTGTACATGTCTGCAAACACTCAGAGCCTTATAATAGCGTTTTCACCAATGTGTTTTTTGGTGAGACACCTTCTATTTCTGGGTTCTGTGCGTTTTCAGACGAGTGCAATATGGATGTTAATTGTTTCTGATGAAATCCCTCCTTTTAATGCATTTTCTCACAGAAAATGAGTCTCTCGCCATGGGAAAATGGCTTTTTGAAAAAGCATATTCTGCTAGAGAAATCGTGTTTTAAACAATATGAACGACTTCCGGCCTTATTTAGTTCACAGTTTTACTTTTGGTAACCTAGCCCGTATTCATAACGCACTAAACCTTTTTATCGCGTTAAACGCCTTTTCTCGACAAGAAAAGCACAATTTCATCAAAAACAAACAAAACAAGAAAAATGAATCTATTCAGCAAGTCTGCAAGACATCCTGAAGAGTTACGTGATTTCACCCAATGTCAATGTGTAATTTCTCCAGTTCTGATCATTGTTTTGGTTGTTGGTAGCTTGGTCCAATGCCAAACACAAGTGAATCCTTTTTATGGCTTTAAACGCATTTTCTCCTCGAGAGAAACATGATTTCACTAAAAACGTTATAGTTTAAACATGCCTGTTGTACATGTCTGCAAACACTCAGAGCCTTATAATAGCGTTTTCACCAATGTGTTTTTTGGTGAAACACCTTCTATTTCTGGGTTCTGTGCGTTTTCAGACGAGTGCAATATGGATGTTAATTGTTTCTGATGAAATCCCTCCTTTTAATGCATTTTCTCACAGAAAATGAGTCTCTCGCCATGGGAAAATGGCTTTTTGAAAAAGCATATTCTGCTCGAGAAATCGTGTTTTAAACAATATGAACGACTTCCGGCCTTATTTAGTTCACAGTTTTACTTTTGGTAACCTAGCCCGTATTCATAACGCACTAAACCTTTTTATCGCGTTAAACGCCTTTTCTCGACAAGAAAAGCACAATTTCATCAAAAACAAACAAAACAAGAAAAATGAATCTATTCAGCAAGTCTGCAAGACATCCTGAAGAGTTACGTGATTTCACCCAATGTCAATGTGTAATTTCTCCAGTTCTGATCATTGTTTTGGTTGTTGGTAGCTTGGTCCAATGCCAAACACAAGTGAATCCTTTTTATGGCTTTAAACGCATTTTCTCCTCGAGAGAAACATGATTTCACTAAAAACGTTATAGTTTAAACATGCCTGTTGTACATGTCTGCAAACACTCAGAGCCTTAAAATAGCGTTTTCACCAATGTGTTTTTTGGTGAGACACCTTCTATTTCTGGGTTCTGTGCGTTTTCAGACGAGTGCAATATTCTGATGAAATCCCTCCTTTTAATGCATTTTCTCACAGAAAATGAGTCTCTCTCCATGGGAAAATGGCTTTATTGAAAAAGCATATTCTGCTCGAGAAATCGTGTTTTAAACAACAAAAACGACTTCTGGCCTTATTTAGTTCACAGTTTTACTTTTGGAAACCTAGCCCGTATTCATAACGCACAAAACCTTTTTATCGCGTTAAACGCCTTTTCTCGACAAGAAAAGCACAATTTCATCAAAAACAAACAAAACAAGAAAAATGAATCTATTCAGCAAGACATCCTGAAGAGTTACGTGATTTCACCCAATGTCAATGTGTAATTTCTCCAGTTCTGATCATTGTTTTGGTTGTTGGTAGCTTGGTCCAATGCCAAACACAAGTGAATCCTTTTTATGGCTTTAAACGCATTTTCTCCTCGAGGGAAACATGATTTCACTAAAAACGTTATAGTTTAAACATGCCTTTTGTACATGTCTGCAAACACTCAGAGCCTTAAAATAGGGTTATCACCAATGTGTTTTTTGGTGAGACACCTTCTATTTCTGGGTTCTGTGCGTTTTCAGACGAGTGCAATATTCTGATGAAATCCCTCCTTTTAATGCATTTTCTCACAGAAAATGAGTCTCTCTCCATGGGAAAATGGCTTTATTGAAAAAGCATATTCTGCTCGAGAAATCGTGTTTTAAACAACAAAAACGACTTCTGGCCTTATTTAGTTCACAGTTTTACTTTTGGAAACCTAGCCCGTATTCATAACGCACTAAACCTTTTTATCGCGTTAAACGTCTTTTCTCGACAAGAAAAGCACAATTTCATCAAAAACAAACAAAACAAGAAAAATGAATCTATTCAGCAAGTCTGCAACACATCCTGAAGAGTTACGTGATTTCACCCAATGTCAATCTGTAATTTCTCCAGTTCTGATCATTGTTTTGGTTGTTGGTAGCTTGGTCCAATGCCAAACACAAGTGAATCCTTTTTATGGCTTTAAACGCATTTTCTCCTCGAGAGAAACATGATTTCACTAAAAACGTTATAGTTTAAACATGCCTTTTGTACATGTCTGCAAACACTCAGAGCCTTAAAATAGGGTTATCACCAATGTGTTTTTTGGTGAGACACCTTCTATTTCTGGGTTCTGTGCGTTTTCAGACGAGTGCAATATGGATGTTAATTGTTTCTGATGAAATCCCTCCTTTTAATGCATTTTCTCACAGAAAATGAGTTTCTCGCCATGGGAAAATGACTTTTTTGAAAAAGCATATTCTGCTCGAGAAATCGTGTTTTAAACAATAAAAACGACTTCCGGCCTTATTTAGTTCACAGTTTTACTTTTGGTAACCTAGCCCGTATTCATAACGCACTAAACCTTTTTATCGCGTTAAACGTCTTTTCTCGACAAGAAAAGCACAATTTCATCAAAAACAAACAAAACAAGAAAAATGAATCTATTCAGCAAGACATCCTGAAGAGTTACGTGATTTCACCCAATGTCAATGTGTAATTTGTCCAGTTCTGATCATTGTTTTGGTTGTTGGTAGCTTGGTCCAATGCCAAACACAAGTGAATCCTTTTTATGGCTTTAAACGCATTTTCTCCTCGAGAGAAACATGAATTCACTAAAAACGTTATAGTTTAAACATGCCTGTTGTACATGTCTGCAAACACTCAGAGCCTTATAATAGCGTTTTCACCAATGTGTTTTTTGGTGAGACACCTTCTATTTCTGGGTTCTGTGCGTTTTCAGACGAGTGCAATATGGATGTTAATTGTTTCTGATGAAATCCCTCCTTTTAATGCATTTTCTCACAGAAAATGAGTCTCTCGCCATGGGAAAATGGCTTTTTGAAAAAGCATATTCTGCTAGAGAAATCGTGTTTTAAACAATATGAACGACTTCCGGCCTTATTTAGTTCACAGTTTTACTTTTGGTAACCTAGCCCGTATTCATAACGCACTAAACCTTTTTATCGCGTTAAACGCCTTTTCTCGACAAGAAAAGCACAATTTCATCAAAAACAAACAAAACAAGAAAAATGAATCTATTCAGCAAGTCTGCAAGACATCCTGAAGAGTTACGTGATTTCACCCAATGTCAATGTGTAATTTCTCCAGTTCTGATCATTGTTTTGGTTGTTGGTAGCTTGGTCCAATGCCAAACACAAGTGAATCCTTTTTATGGCTTTAAACGCATTTTCTCCTCGAGAGAAACATGATTTCACTAAAAACGTTATAGTTTAAACATGCCTTTTGTACATGTCTGCAAACACTCAGAGCCTTAAAATAGGGTTATCACCAATGTGTTTTTTGGTGAGACACCTTCTATTTCTGGGTTCTGTGCGTTTTCAGACGAGTGCAATATTCTGATGAAATCCCTCCTTTTAATGCATTTTCTCACAGAAAATGAGTCTCTCTCCATGGGAAAATGGCTTTATTGAAAAAGCATATTCTGCTCGAGAAATCGTGTTTTAAACAACAAAAACGACTTCTGGCCTTATTTAGTTCACAGTTTTACTTTTGGAAACCTAGCCCGTATTCATAACGCACTAAACCTTTTTATCGCGTTAAACGTCTTTTCTCGACAAGAAAAGCACAATTTCATCAAAAACAAACAAAACAGGAAAAATGAATCTATTCAGCAAGTCTGCAACACATCCTGAAGAGTTACGTGATTTCACCCAATGTCAATGTGTAATTTCTCCAGTTCTGATCATTGTTTTGGTTGTTGGTAGCTTGGTCCAATGCCAAACACAAGTGAATCCTTTTTATGGCTTTAAACGCATTTTCTCCTCGAGAGAAACATGATTTCACTAAAAACGTTATAGTTTAAACATGCCTTTTGTACATGTCTGCAAACACTCAGAGCCTTAAAATAGGGTTATCACCAATGTGTTTTTTGGTGAGACACCTTCTATTTCTGGGTTCTGTGCGTTTTCAGACGAGTGCAATATGGATGTTAATTGTTTCTGATGAAATCCCTCCTTTTAATGCATTTTCTCACAGAAAATGAGTCTCTCGCCATGGGAAAATGACTTTTTTGAAAAAGCATATTCTGCTCGAGAAATCGTGTTTTAAACAATAAAAACGACTTCCGGCCTTATTTAGTTCACAGTTTTACTTTTGGTAACCTAGCCCGTATTCATAACGCACTAAACCTTTTTATCGCGTTAAACGTCTTTTCTCGACAAGAAAAGCACAATTTCATCAAAAACAAACAAAACAAGAAAAATGAATCTATTCAGCAAGACATCCTGAAGAGTTACGTGATTTCACCCAATGTCAATGTGTAATTTCTCCAGTTCTGATCATTGTTTTGGTTGTTGGTAGCTTGGTCCAATGCCAAACACAAGTGAATCCTTTTTATGGCTTTAAACGCATTTTCTCCTCGAGAGAAACATGAATTCACTAAAAACGTTATAGTTTAAACATGCCTGTTGTACATGTCTGCAAACACTCAGAGCCTTATAATAGCGTTTTCACCAATGTGTTTTTTGGTGAAACACCTTCTATTTCTGGGTTCTGTGCGTTTTCAGACGAGTGCAATATGGATGTTAATTGTTTCTGATGAAATCCCTCCTTTTAATGCATTTTCTCACAGAAAATGAGTCTCTCGCCATGGGAAAATGGCTTTATTGAAAAAGCATATTCTGCTAGAGAAATCGTGTTTTAAACAATATGAACGACTTCCGGCCTTATTTAGTTCACAGTTTTACTTTTGGTAACCTAGCCCGTATTCATAACGCACTAAACCTTTTTATGGCGTTAAACGCCTTTTCTCGACAAGAAAAGCACAATTTCATCAAAAACAAACAAAACAAGAAAAATGAATCTATTCAGCAAGTCTGCAAGACATCCTGAAGAGTTACGTGATTTCACCCAATGTCAATGTGTAATTTCTCCAGTTCTGATCATTGTTTTGGTTGTTGGTAGCTTGGTCCAATGCCAAACACAAGTTAATCCTTTTTATGGCTTTAAACGCATTTTCTCCTCGAGAGAAACATGAATTCACTAAAAACGTTATAGTTTAAACATGCCTGTTGTACATGTCTGCAAACACTCAGAGCCTTATAATAGCGTTTTCACCAATGTGTTTTTTGGTGAGACACCTTCTATTTCTGGGTTCTGTGCGTTTTCAGACGAGTGCAATATGGATGTTAATTGTTTCTGATGAAATCCCTCCTTTTAATGCATTTTCTCACAGAAAATGAGTCTCTCTCCATGGGAAAATGGCTTTTTGAAAAAGCATATTCTGCTAGAGAAATCGTGTTTTAAACAATATGAACGACTTCCGGCCTTATTTAGTTCACAGTTTTACTTTTGGTAACCTAGCCCGTATTCATAACGCACTAAACCTTTTTATCGCGTTAAACGCCTTTTCTCGACAAGAAAAGCACAATTTCATCAAAAACAAACAAAACAAGAAAAATGAATCTATTCAGCAAGACATCCTGAAGAGTTACGTGATTTCACCCAATGTCAATGTGTAATTTCTCCAGTTCTGATCATTGTTTTGGTTGTTGGTAGCTTGGTCCAATGCCAAACACAAGTGAATCCTTTTTATGGCTTTAAACGCATTTTCTCCTCGAGAGAAACATGATTTCACTAAAAACGTTATAGTTTAAACATGCCTGTTGTACATGTCTGCAAACACTCAGAGCCTTAAAATAGCGTTTTCACCAATGTGTTTTTTGGTGAGACACCTTCTATTTCTGGGTTCTGTGCGTTTTCAGACGAGTGCAACATGGATGTTAATTGTTTCTGATGAAATCCCTCCTTTTAATGCATTTTCTCACAGAAAATGAGTCTCTCGCCATGGGAAAATGACTTTTTTGAAAAAGCATATTCTGCTCGAGAAATCGTGTTTTAAACAATAAAAACGACTTCCGGCCTTATTTAGTTCACAGTTTTACTTTTGGTAACCTAGCCCGTATTCATAACGCACTAAACCTTTTTATCGCGTTAAACGTCTTTTCTCGACAAGAAAAGCACAATTTCATCAAAAACAAACAAAACAAGAAAAATGAATCTATTCAGCAAGACATCCTGAAGAGTTACGTGATTTCACCCAATGTCAATGTGTAATTTCTCCAGTTCTGATCATTGTTTTGGTTGTTGGTAGCTTGGTCCAATGCCAAACACAAGTGAATCCTTTTTATGGCTTTAAACGCATTTTCTCCTCGAGAGAAACATGAATTCACTAAAAACGTTATAGTTTAAACATGCCTGTTGTACATGTCTGCAAACACTCAGAGCCTTATAATAGCGTTTTCACCAATGTGTTTTTTGGTGAGACACCTTCTATTTCTGGGTTCTGTGCGTTTTCAGACGAGTGCAATATTCTGATGAAATCCCTCCTTTTAATGCATTTTCTCACAGAAAATGAGTCTCTCTCCATGGGAAAATGGCTTTATTGAAAAAGCATATTCTGCTCGAGAAATCGTGTTTTAAACAACAAAAACGACTTCTGGCCTTATTTAGTTCACAGTTTTACTTTTGGAAACCTAGCCCGTATTCATAACGCACTAAACCTTTTTATCGCGTTAAACGTCTTTTCTCGACAAGAAAAGCACAATTTCATCAAAAACAAACAAAACAAGAAAAATGAATCTATTCAGCAAGTCTGCAACACATCCTGAAGAGTTACGTGATTTCACCCAATGTCAATCTGTAATTTCTCCAGTTCTGATCATTGTTTTGGTTGTTGGTAGCTTGGTCCAATGCCAAACACAAGTGAATCCTTTTTATGGCTTTAAACGCACTTTCTCCTCGAGAGAAACATGATTTCACTAAAAACGTTATAGTTTAAACATGCCTTTTGTACATGTCTGCAAACACTCAGAGCCTTAAAATAGGGTTATCACCAATGTGTTTTTTGGTGAGACACCTTCTATTTCTGGGTTCTGTGCGTTTTCAGACGAGTGCAATATGGATGTTAATTGTTTCTGATGAAATCCCTCCTTTTAATGCATTTTCTCACAGAAAATGAGTCTCTCGCCATGGGAAAATGACTTTTTTGAAAAAGCATATTCTGCTCGAGAAATCGTGTTTTAAACAATAAAAACGACTTCCGGCCTTATTTAGTTCACAGTTTTACTTTTGGTAACCTAGCCCGTATTCATAACGCACTAAACCTTTTTATCGCGTTAAACGTCTTTTCTCGACAAGAAAAGCACAATTTCATCAAAAACAAACAAAACAAGAAAAATGAATCTATTCAGCAAGACATCCTGAAGAGTTACGTGATTTCACCCAATGTCAATGTGTAATTTGTCCAGTTCTGATCATTGTTTTGGTTGTTGGTAGCTTGGTCCAATGCCAAACACAAGTGAATCCTTTTTATGGCTTTAAACGCATTTTCTCCTCGAGAGAAACATGAATTCACTAAAAACGTTATAGTTTAAACATGCCTGTTGTACATGTCTGCAAACACTCAGAGCCTTATAATAGCGTTTTCACCAATGTGTTTTTTGGTGAAACACCTTCTATTTCTGGGTTCTGTGCGTTTTCAGACGAGTGCAATATGGATGTTAATTGTTTCTGATGAAATCCCTCCTTTTAATGCATTTTCTCACAGAAAATGAGTCTCTCGCCATGGGAAAATGGCTTTTTGAAAAAGCATATTCTGCTAGAGAAATCGTGTTTTAAACAATATGAACGACTTCCGGCCTTATTTAGTTCACAGTTTTACTTTTGGTAACCTAGCCCGTATTCATAACGCACTAAACCTTTTTATCGCGTTAAACGCCTTTTCTCGACAAGAAAAGCACAATTTCATCAAAAACAAACAAAACAAGAAAAATGAATCTATTCAGCAAGTCTGCAACACATCCTGAAGAGTTACGTGATTTCACCCAATGTCAATGTGTAATTTCTCCAGTTCTGATCATTGTTTTGGTTGTTGGTAGCTTGGTCCAATGCCAAACACAAGTGAATCCTTTTTATGGCTTTAAACGCATTTTCTCCTCGAGAGAAACATGATTTCACTAAAAACGTTATAGTTTAAACATGCCTGTTGTACATGTCTGCAAACACTCAGAGCCTTATAATAGCGTTTTCACCAATGTGTTTTTTGGTGAAACACCTTCTATTTCTGGGTTCTGTGCGTTTTCAGACGAGTGCAATATGGATGTTAATTGTTTCTGATGAAATCCCTCCTTTTAATGCATTTTCTCACAGAAAATGAGCCTCTCGCCATGGGAAAATGGCTTTTTGAAAAAGCATATTCTGCTCGAGAAATCGTGTTTTAAACAATATGAACGACTTCCGGCCTTATTTAGTTCACAGTTTTACTTTTGGTAACCTAGCCCGTATTCATAACGCACTAAACCTTTTTATCGCGTTAAACGCCTTTTCTCGACAAGAAAAGCACAATTTCATCAAAAACAAACAAAACAAGAAAAATGAATCTATTCAGCAAGTCTGCAACACATCCTGAAGAGTTACGTGATTTCACCCAATGTCAATGTGTAATTTCTCCAGTTCTGATCATTGTTTTGGTTGTTGGTAGCTTGGTCCAATGCCAAACACAAGTGAATCCTTTTTATGGCTTTAAACGCATTTTCTCCTCGAGAGAAACATGATTTCACTAAAAACGTTATAGTTTAAACATGCCTTTTGTACATGTCTGCAAACACTCAGAGCCTTAAAATAGGGTTATCACCAATGTGTTTTTTGGTGAGACACCTTCTATTTCTGGGTTCTGTGCGTTTTCAGACGAGTGCAATATTCTGATGAAATCCCTCCTTTTAATGCATTTTCTCACAGAAAATGAGTCTCTCTCCATGGGAAAATGGCTTTATTGAAAAAGCATATTCTGCTCGAGAAATCGTGTTTTAAACAACAAAAACGACTTCTGGCCTTATTTAGTTCACAGTTTTACTTTTGGAAACCTAGCCCGTATTCATAACGCACTAAACCTTTTTATCGCGTTAAACGCCTTTTCTCGACAAGAAAAGCACAATTTCATCAAAAACAAACAAAACAAGAAAAATGAATCTATTCAGCAAGTCTGCAACACATCCTGAAGAGTTACGTGATTTCACCCAATGTCAATGTGTAATTTCTCCAGTTCTGATCATTGTTTTGGTTGTTGGTAGCTTGGTCCAATGCCAAACACAAGTGAATCCTTTTTATGGCTTTAAACGCATTTTCTCCTCGAGAGAAACATGATTTCACTAAAAACGTTATAGTTTAAACATGCCTGTTGTACATGTCTGCAAACACTCAGAGCCTTAAAATAGCGTTTTCACCAATGTGTTTTTTGGTGAGACACCTTCTATTTCTGGGTTCTGTGCGTTTTCAGACGAGTGCAATATGGATGTTAATTGTTTCTGATGAAATCCCTCCTTTTAATGCATTTTCTCACAGAAAATGAGTCTCTCGCCATGGGAAAATGACTTTTTTGAAAAAGCATATTCTGCTCGAGAAATCGTGTTTTAAACAATAAAAACGACTTCCGGCCTTATTTAGTTCACAGTTTTACTTTTGGTAACCTAGCCCGTATTCATAACGCACTAAACCTTTTTATCGCGTTAAACGTCTTTTCTCGACAAGAAAAGCACAATTTCATCAAAAACAAACAAAACAAAAAAAATGAATCTATTCAGCAAGACATCCTGAAGAGTTACGTGATTTCACCCAATGTCAATGTGTAATTTCTCCAGTTCTGATCATTGTTTTGGTTGTTGGTAGCTTGGTACAATGCCAAACACAAGTGAATCCTTTTTATGGCTTTAAACGCATTTTCTCCTCGAGAGAAACATGATTTCACTAAAAACGTTATAGTTTAAACATGCCTGTTGTACATGTCTGCAAACACTCAGAGCCTTAAAATAGCGTTTTCACCAATGTGTTTTTTGGTGAGACACCTTCTATTTCTGGGTTCTGTGCGTTTTCAGACGAGTGCAATATGGATGTTAATTGTTTCTGATGAAATCCCTCCTTTTAATGCATTTTCTCACAGAAAATGAGTCTCTCTCCATGGGAAAATGGCTTTATTGAAAAAGCATATTCTGCTAGAGAAATCGTGTTTTAAACAATATGAACGACTTCCGGCCTTATTTAGTTCACAGTTTTACTTTTGGTAACCTAGCCCGTATTCATAACGCACTAAACCTTTTTATCGTGTTAAACGCCTTTTCTCGACAAGAAAAGCACAATTTCATCAAAAACAAACAAAACAAGAAAAATGAATCTATTCAGCAAGTCTGCAACACATCCTGAAGAGTTACGTGATTTCACCCAATGTCAATCTGTAATTTCTCCAGTTCTGATCATTGTTTTGGTTGTTGGTAGCTTGGTCCAATGCCAAACACAAGTGAATCCTTTTTATGGCTTTAAACGCATTTTCTCCTCGAGAGAAACATGATTTCACTAAAAACGTTATAGTTTAAACATGCCTTTTGTACATGTCTGCAAACACTCAGAGCCTTAAAATAGGGTTATCACAAATGTGTTTTTTGGTGAGACACCTTCTATTTCTGGGTTCTGTGCGTTTTCAGACGAGTGCAATATTCTGATGAAATCCCTCCTTTTAATGCATTTTCTCACAGAAAATGAGTCTCTCTCCATGGGAAAATGGCTTTATTGAAAAAGCATATTCTGCTCGAGAAATCGTGTTTTAAACAATAAAAACGACTTCCGGCCTTATTTAGTTCACAGTTTTACTTTTGGTAACCTAGCCCGTATTCATAACGCACTAAACCTTTTTATCGCGTTAAACGTCTTTTCTCGACAAGAAAAGCACAATTTCATCAAAAACAAACAAAACAAAAAAAATGAATCTATTCAGCAAGACATCCTGAAGAGTTACGTGATTTCACCCAATGTCAATGTGTAATTTCTCCAGTTCTGATCATTGTTTTGGTTGTTGGTAGCTTGGTCCAATGCCAAACACAAGTGAATCCTTTTTATGGCTTTAAACGCATTTTCTCCTCGAGAGAAACATGATTTCACTAAAAACGTTATAGTTTAAACATGCCTGTTGTACATGTCTGCAAACACTCAGAGCCTTAAAATAGCGTTTTCACCAATGTGTTTTTTGGTGAGACACCTTCTATTTCTGGGTTCTGTGCGTTTTCAGACGAGTGCAATATGGATGTTAATTGTTTCTGATGAAATCCCTCCTTTTAATGCATTTTCTCACAGAAAATGAGTCTCTCTCCATGGGAAAATGGCTTTATTGAAAAAGCATATTCTGCTAGAGAAATCGTGTTTTAAACAATATGAACGACTTCCGGCCTTATTTAGTTCACAGTTTTACTTTTGGTAACCTAGCCCGTATTCATAACGCACTAAACCTTTTTATCGTGTTAAACGCCTTTTCTCGACAAGAAAAGCACAATTTCATCAAAAACAAACAAAACAAGAAAAATGAATCTATTCAGCAAGTCTGCAACACATCCTGAAGAGTTACGTGATTTCACCCAATGTCAATGTGTAATTTCTCCAGTTCTGATCATTGTTTTGGTTGTTGGTAGCTTGGTCCAATGCCAAACACAAGTGAATCCTTTTTATGGCTTTAAACGCATTTTCTCCTCGAGAGAAACATGATTTCACTAAAAACGTTATAGTTTAAACATGCCTTTTGTACATGTCTGCAAACACTCAGAGCCTTAAAATAGGGTTATCACAAATGTGTTTTTTGGTGAGACACCTTCTATTTCTGGGTTCTGTGCGTTTTCAGACGAGTGCAATATTCTGATGAAATCCCTCCTTTTAATGCATTTTCTCACAGAAAATGAGTCTCTCTCCATGGGAAAATGGCTTTATTGAAAAAGCATATTCTGCTCGAGAAATCGTGTTTTAAACAACAAAAACGACTTCTGGCCTTATTTAGTTCACAGTTTTACTTTTGGAAACCTAGCCCGTATTCATAACGCACTAAACCTTTTTATCGCGTTAAACGTCTTTTCTCGACAAGAAAAGCACAATTTCATCAAAAACAAACAAAACAGGAAAAATGAATCTATTCAGCAAGTCTGCAACACATCCTGAAGAGTTACGTGATTTCACCCAATGTCAATCTGTAATTTCTCCAGTTCTGATCATTGTTTTGGTTGTTGGTAGCTTGGTCCAATGCCAAACACAAGTGAATCCTTTTTATGGCTTTAAACGCATTTTCTCCTCGAGAGAAACATGATTTCACTAAAAACGTTATAGTTTAAACATGCCTTTTGTACATGTCTGCAAACACTCAGAGCCTTAAAATAGGGTTATCACCAATGTGTTTTTTGGTGAGACACCTTCTATTTCTGGGTTCTGTGCGTTTTCAGACGAGTGCAATATGGATGTTAATTGTTTCTGATGAAATCCCTCCTTTTAATGCATTTTCTCACAGAAAATGAGTCTCTCGCCATGGGAAAATGACTTTTTTGAAAAAGCATATTCTGCTCGAGAAATCGTGTTTTAAACAATAAAAACGACTTCCGGCCTTATTTAGTTCACAGTTTTACTTTTGGTAACCTAGCCCGTATTCATAACGCACTAAACCTTTTTATCGCGTTAAACGTCTTTTCTCGACAAGAAAAGCACAATTTCATCAAAAACAAACAAAACAGGAAAAATGAATCTATTCAGCAAGTCTGCAACACATCCTGAAGAGTTACGTGATTTCACCCAATGTCAATCTGTAATTTCTCCAGTTCTGATCATTGTTTTGGTTGTTGGTAGCTTGGTCCAATGCCAAACACAAGTGAATCCTTTTTATGGCTTTAAACGCATTTTCTCCTCGAGAGAAACATGATTTCACTAAAAACGTTATAGTTTAAACATGCCTTTTGTACATGTCTGCAAACACTCAGAGCCTTAAAATAGGGTTATCACCAATGTGTTTTTTGGTGAGACACCTTCTATTTCTGGGTTCTGTGCGTTTTCAGACGAGTGCAATATGGATGTTAATTGTTTCTGATGAAATCCCTCCTTTTAATGCATTTTCTCACAGAAAATGAGTCTCTCGCCATGGGAAAATGACTTTTTTGAAAAAGCATATTCTGCTCGAGAAATCGTGTTTTAAACAATAAAAACGACTTCCGGCCTTATTTAGTTCACAGTTTTACTTTTGGTAACCTAGCCCGTATTCATAACGCACTAAACCTTTTTATCGCGTTAAACGTCTTTTCTCGACAAGAAAAGCACAATTTCATCAAAAACAAACAAAACAAAAAAAATGAATCTATTCAGCAAGACATCCTGAAGAGTTACGTGATTTCACCCAATGTCAATGTGTAATTTCTCCAGTTCTGATCATTGTTTTGGTTGTTGGTAGCTTGGTCCAATGCCAAACACAAGTGAATCCTTTTTATGGCTTTAAACGCATTTTCTCCTCGAGAGAAACATGATTTCACTAAAAACGTTATAGTTTAAACATGCCTGTTGTACATGTCTGCAAACACTCAGAGCCTTAAAATAGCGTTTTCACCAATGTGTTTTTTGGTGAGACACCTTCTATTTCTGGGTTCTGTGCGTTTTCAGACGAGTGCAATATGGATGTTAATTGTTTCTGATGAAATCCCTCCTTTTAATGCATTTTCTCACAGAAAATGAGTCTCTCTCCATGGGAAAATGGCTTTATTGAAAAAGCATATTCTGCTAGAGAAATCGTGTTTTAAACAATATGAACGACTTCCGGCCTTATTTAGTTCACAGTTTTACTTTTGGTAACCTAGCCCGTATTCATAACGCACTAAACCTTTTTATCGTGTTAAACGCCTTTTCTCGACAAGAAAAGCACAATTTCATCAAAAACAAACAAAACAAGAAAAATGAATCTATTCAGCAAGTCTGCAACACATCCTGAAGAGTTACGTGATTTCACCCAATGTCAATGTGTAATTTCTCCAGTTCTGATCATTGTTTTGGTTGTTGGTAGCTTGGTCCAATGCCAAACACAAGTGAATCCTTTTTATGGCTTTAAACGCATTTTCTCCTCGAGAGAAACATGATTTCACTAAAAACGTTATAGTTTAAACATGCCTTTTGTACATGTCTGCAAACACTCAGAGCCTTAAAATAGGGTTATCACAAATGTGTTTTTTGGTGAGACACCTTCTATTTCTGGGTTCTGTGCGTTTTCAGACGAGTGCAATATTCTGATGAAATCCCTCCTTTTAATGCATTTTCTCACAGAAAATGAGTCTCTCTCCATGGGAAAATGGCTTTATTGAAAAAGCATATTCTGCTCGAGAAATCGTGTTTTAAACAACAAAAACGACTTCTGGCCTTATTTAGTTCACAGTTTTACTTTTGGAAACCTAGCCCGTATTCATAACGCACTAAACCTTTTTATCGCGTTAAACGCCTTTTCTCGACAAGAAAAGCACAATTTCATCAAAAACAAACAAAACAAGAAAAATGAATCTATTCAGCAAGTCTGCAACACATCCTGAAGAGTTACGTGATTTCACCCAATGTCAATCTGTAATTTCTCCAGTTCTGATCATTGTTTTGGTTGTTGGTAGCTTGGTCCAATGCCAAACACAAGTGAATCCTTTTTATGGCTTTAAACGCATTTTCTCCTCGAGAGAAACATGATTTCACTAAAAACGTTATAGTTTAAACATGCCTTTTGTACATGTCTGCAAACACTCAGAGCCTTAAAATAGGGTTATCACCAATGTGTTTTTTGGTGAGACACCTTCTATTTCTGGGTTCTGTGCGTTTTCAGACGAGTGCAATATGGATGTTAATTGTTTCTGATGAAATCCCTCCTTTTAATGCATTTTCTCACAGAAAATGAGTCTCTCGCCATGGGAAAATGACTTTTTGGAAAAAGCATATTCTGCTCGAGAAATCGTGTTTTAAACAATAAAAACGACTTCCGGCCTTATTTAGTTCACAGTTTTACTTTTGGTAACCTAGCCCGTATTCATAACGCACTAAACCTTTTTATCGCGTTAAACGTCTTTTCTCGACAAGAAAAGCACAATTTCATCAAAAACAAACAAAACAAGAAAAATGAATGTATTCAGCAAGACATCCTGAAGAGTTACGTGATTTCATCCAATGTCAATGTGTAATTTCTCCAGTTCTGATCATTGTTTTGGTTGTTGGTAGCTTGGTCCAATGCCAAACACAAGTGAATCCTTTTTATGGCTTTAAACGCATTTTCTCCTCGAGAGAAACATGAATTCACTAAAAACGTTATAGTTTAAACATGCCTGTTGTACATGTCTGCAAACACTCAGAGCCTTATAATAGCGTTTTCACCAATGTGTTTTTTGGTGAAACACCTTCTATTTCTGGGTTCTGTGCGTTTTCAGACGAGTGCAATATGGATGTTAATTGTTTCTGATGAAATCCCTCCTTTTAATGCATTTTCTCACAGAAAATGAGTCTCTCTCCATGGGAAAATGGCTTTATTGAAAAAGCATATTCTGCTAGAGAAATCGTGTTTTAAACAATATGAACGACTTCCGGCCTTATTTAGTTCACAGTTTTACTTTTGGTAACCTAGCCCGTATTCATAACGCACTAAACCTTTTTATCGTGTTAAACGCCTTTTCTCGACAAGAAAAGCACAATTTCATCAAAAACAAACAAAACTAGAAAAATGAATCTATTCAGCAAGTCTGCAACACATCCTGAAGAGTTACGTGATTTCACCCAATGTCAATGTGTAATTTCTCCAGTTCTGATCATTGTTTTGGTTGTTGGTAGCTTGGTCCAATGCCAAACACAAGTGAATCCTTTTTATGGCTTTAAACGCATTTTCTCCTCGAGAGAAACATGATTTCACTAAAAACGTTATAGTTTAAACATGCCTTTTGTACATGTCTGCAAACACTCAGAGCCTTAAAATAGGGTTATCACAAATGTGTTTTTTGGTGAGACACCTTCTATTTCTGGGTTCTGTGCGTTTTCAGACGAGTGCAATATTCTGATGAAATCCCTCCTTTTAATGCATTTTCTCACAGAAAATGAGTCTCTCTCCATGGGAAAATGGCTTTATTGAAAAAGCATATTCTGCTCGAGAAATCGTGTTTTAAACAACAAAAACGACTTCTGGCCTTATTTAGTTCACAGTTTTACTTTTGGAAACCTAGCCCGTATTCATAACGCACTAAACCTTTTTATCGCGTTAAACGTCTTTTCTCGACAAGAAAAGCACAATTTCATCAAAAACAAACAAAACAGGAAAAATGAATCTATTCAGCAAGTCTGCAACACATCCTGAAGAGTTACGTGATTTCACCCAATGTCAATGTGTAATTTCTCCAGTTCTGATCATTGTTTTGGTTGTTGGTAGCTTGGTCCAATGCCAAACACAAGTGAATCCTTTTTATGGCTTTAAACGCATTTTCTCCTCGAGAGAAACATGATTTCACTAAAAACGTTATAGTTTAAACATGCCTTTTGTACATGTCTGCAAACACTCAGAGCCTTAAAATAGGGTTATCACCAATGTGTTTTTTGGTGAGACACCTTCTATTTCTGGGTTCTGTGCGTTTTCAGACGAGTGCAATATGGATGTTAATTGTTTCTGATGAAATCCCTCCTTTTAATGCATTTTCTCACAGAAAATGAGTCT
Organism: Lampris incognitus; assembly: GCF_029633865.1. NCBI lineage: Eukaryota > Metazoa > Chordata > Actinopteri > Lampriformes > Lampridae > Lampris > Lampris incognitus. The sequence goes on along the minus strand of NC_079225.1, from coordinate 4,295,289 downwards.
CTCGCCATGGGAAAATGACTTTTTTGAAAAAGCATATTCTGCTCGAGAAATCGTGTTTTAAACAATAAAAACGACTTCCGGCCTTATTTAGTTCACAGTTTTACTTTTGGTAACCTAGCCCGTATTCATAACGCACTAAACCTTTTTATCGCGTTAAACGTCTTTTCTCGACAAGAAAAGCACAATTTCATCAAAAACAAACAAAACAAAAAAAATGAATCTATTCAGCAAGACATCCTGAAGAGTTACGTGATTTCACCCAATGTCAATGTGTAATTTCTCCAGTTCTGATCATTGTTTTGGTTGTTGGTAGCTTGGTCCAATGCCAAACACAAGTGAATCCTTTTTATGGCTTTAAACGCATTTTCTCCTCGAGAGAAACATGATTTCACTAAAAACGTTATAGTTTAAACATGCCTGTTGTACATGTCTGCAAACACTCAGAGCCTTAAAATAGCGTTTTCACCAATGTGTTTTTTGGTGAGACACCTTCTATTTCTGGGTTCTGTGCGTTTTCAGACGAGTGCAATATGGATGTTAATTGTTTCTGATGAAATCCCTCCTTTTAATGCATTTTCTCACAGAAAATGAGTCTCTCTCCATGGGAAAATGGCTTTATTGAAAAAGCATATTCTGCTAGAGAAATCGTGTTTTAAACAATATGAACGACTTCCGGCCTTATTTAGTTCACAGTTTTACTTTTGGTAACCTAGCCCGTATTCATAACGCACTAAACCTTTTTATCGTGTTAAACGCCTTTTCTCGACAAGAAAAGCACAATTTCATCAAAAACAAACAAAACAAGAAAAATGAATCTATTCAGCAAGTCTGCAACACATCCTGAAGAGTTACGTGATTTCACCCAATGTCAATGTGTAATTTCTCCAGTTCTGATCATTGTTTTGGTTGTTGGTAGCTTGGTCCAATGCCAAACACAAGTGAATCCTTTTTATGGCTTTAAACGCATTTTCTCCTCGAGAGAAACATGATTTCACTAAAAACGTTATAGTTTAAACATGCCTTTTGTACATGTCTGCAAACACTCAGAGCCTTAAAATAGGGTTATCACCAATGTGTTTTTTGGTGAGACACCTTCTATTTCTGGGTTCTGTGCGTTTTCAGACGAGTGCAATATTCTGATGAAATCCCTCCTTTTAATGCATTTTCTCACAGAAAATGAGTCTCTCTCCATGGGAAAATGGCTTTATTGAAAAAGCATATTCTGCTCGAGAAATCGTGTTTTAAACAACAAAAACGACTTCTGGCCTTATTTAGTTCACAGTTTTACTTTTGGTAACCTAGCCCGTATTCATAACGCACTAAACCTTTTTATCGCGTTAAACGTCTTTTCTCGACAAGAAAAGCACAATTTCATCAAAAACAAACAAAACAAGAAAAATGAATCTATTCAGCAAGTCTGCAACACATCCTGAAGAGTTACGTGATTTCACCCAATGTCAATCTGTAATTTCTCCAGTTCTGATCATTGTTTTGGTTGTTGGTAGCTTGGTCCAATGCCAAACACAAGTGAATCCTTTTTATGGCTTTAAACGCATTTTCTCCTCGAGAGAAACATGATTTCACTAAAAACGTTATAGTTTAAACATGCCTTTTGTACATGTCTGCAAACACTCAGAGCCTTAAAATAGGGTTATCACCAATGTGTTTTTTGGTGAGACACCTTCTATTTCTGGGTTCTGTGCGTTTTCAGACGAGTGCAATATGGATGTTAATTGTTTCTGATGAAATCCCTCCTTTTAATGCATTTTCTCACAGAAAATGAGTCTCTCGCCATGGGAAAATGACTTTTTTGAAAAAGCATATTCTGCTCGAGAAATCGTGTTTTAAACAATAAAAACGACTTCCGGCCTTATTTAGTTCACAGTTTTACTTTTGGTAACCTAGCCCGTATTCATAACGCACTAAACCTTTTTATCGCGTTAAACGTCTTTTCTCGACAAGAAAAGCACAATTTCATCAAAAACAAACAAAACAAGAAAAATGAATCTATTCAGCAAGACATCCTGAAGAGTTACGTGATTTCACCCAATGTCAATGTGTAATTTCTCCAGTTCTGATCATTGTTTTGGTTGTTGGTAGCTTGGTCCAATGCCAAACACAAGTGAATCCTTTTTATGGCTTTAAACGCATTTTCTCCTCGAGAGAAACATGAATTCACTAAAAACGTTATAGTTTAAACATGCCTGTTGTACATGTCTGCAAACACTCAGAGCCTTATAATAGCGTTTTCACCAATGTGTTTTTTGGTGAAACACCTTCTATTTCTGGGTTCTGTGCGTTTTCAGACGAGTGCAATATGGATGTTAATTGTTTCTGATGAAATCCCTCCTTTTAATGCATTTTCTCACAGAAAATGAGTCTCTCGCCATGGGAAAATGGCTTTTTGAAAAAGCATATTCTGCTCGAGAAATCGTGTTTTAAACAATAAAAACGACTTCCGGCCTTATTTAGTTCACAGTTTTACTTTTGGTAACCTAGCCCGTATTCATAACGCACTAAACCTTTTTATCGCGTTAAACGTCTTTTCTCGACAAGAAAAGCACAATTTCATCAAAAACAAACAAAACAAAAAAAATGAATCTATTCAGCAAGACATCCTGAAGAGTTACGTGATTTCACCCAATGTCAATGTGTAATTTCTCCAGTTCTGATCATTGTTTTGGTTGTTGGTAGCTTGGTCCAATGCCAAACACAAGTGAATCCTTTTTATGGCTTTAAACGCATTTTCTCCTCGAGAGAAACATGATTTCACTAAAAACGTTATAGTTTAAACATGCCTGTTGTACATGTCTGCAAACACTCAGAGCCTTAAAATAGCGTTTTCACCAATGTGTTTTTTGGTGAGACACCTTCTATTTCTGGGTTCTGTGCGTTTTCAGACGAGTGCAATATGGATGTTAATTGTTTCTGATGAAATCCCTCCTTTTAATGCATTTTCTCACAGAAAATGAGTCTCTCTCCATGGGAAAATGGCTTTATTGAAAAAGCATATTCTGCTAGAGAAATCGTGTTTTAAACAATATGAACGACTTCCGGCCTTATTTAGTTCACAGTTTTACTTTTGGTAACCTAGCCCGTATTCATAACGCACTAAACCTTTTTATCGTGTTAAACGCCTTTTCTCGACAAGAAAAGCACAATTTCATCAAAAACAAACAAAACAAGAAAAATGAATCTATTCAGCAAGTCTGCAACACATCCTGAAGAGTTACGTGATTTCACCCAATGTCAATGTGTAATTTCTCCAGTTCTGATCATTGTTTTGGTTGTTGGTAGCTTGGTCCAATGCCAAACACAAGTGAATCCTTTTTATGGCTTTAAACGCATTTTCTCCTCGAGAGAAACATGATTTCACTAAAAACGTTATAGTTTAAACATGCCTTTTGTACATGTCTGCAAACACTCAGAGCCTTAAAATAGGGTTATCACCAATGTGTTTTTTGGTGAGACACCTTCTATTTCTGGGTTCTGTGCGTTTTCAGACGAGTGCAATATGGATGTTAATTGTTTCTGATGAAATCCCTCCTTTTAATGCATTTTCTCACAGAAAATGAGTCTCTCGCCATGGGAAAATGACTTTTTTGAAAAAGCATATTCTGCTCGAGAAATCGTGTTTTAAACAATAAAAACGACTTCCGGCCTTATTTAGTTCACAGTTTTACTTTTGGTAACCTAGCCCGTATTCATAACGCACTAAACCTTTTTATCGCGTTAAACGTCTTTTCTCGACAAGAAAAGCACAATTTCATCAAAAACAAACAAAACAAGAAAAATGAATCTATTCAGCAAGACATCCTGAAGAGTTACGTGATTTCACCCAATGTCAATGTGTAATTTCTCCAGTTCTGATCATTGTTTTGGTTGTTGGTAGCTTGGTCCAATGCCAAACACAAGTGAATCCTTTTTATGGCTTTAAACGCATTTTCTCCTCGAGAGAAACATGAATTCACTAAAAACGTTATAGTTTAAACATGCCTGTTGTACATGTCTGCAAACACTCAGAGCCTTATAATAGCGTTTTCACCAATGTGTTTTTTGGTGAAACACCTTCTATTTCTGGGTTCTGTGCGTTTTCAGACGAGTGCAATATTCTGATGAAATCCCTCCTTTTAATGCATTTTCTCACAGAAAATGAGTCTCTCTCCATGGGAAAATGGCTTTATTGAAAAAGCATATTCTGCTCGAGAAATCGTGTTTTAAACAACAAAAACGACTTCTGGCCTTATTTAGTTCACAGTTTTACTTTTGGAAACCTAGCCCGTATTCATAACGCACTAAACCTTTTTATCGCGTTAAACGCCTTTTCTCGACAAGAAAAGCACAATTTCATCAAAAACAAACAAAACAAAAAAAATGAATCTATTCAGCAAGACATCCTGAAGAGTTACGTGATTTCACCCAATGTCAATGTGTAATTTCTCCAGTTCTGATCATTGTTTTGGTTGTTGGTAGCTTGGTCCAATGCCAAACACAAGTGAATCCTTTTTATGGCTTTGAACGCATTTTCTCCTCGAGAGAAACATGATTTCACTAAAAACGTTATAGTTTAAACATGCCTGTTGTACATGTCTGCAAACACTCAGAGCCTTAAAATAGCGTTTTCACCAATGTGTTTTTTGGTGAGACACCTTCTATTTCTGGGTTCTGTGCGTTTTCAGACGAGTGCAATATGGATGTTAATTGTTTCTGATGAAATCCCTCCTTTTAATGCATTTTCTCACAGAAAATGAGTCTCTCTCCATGGGAAAATGGCTTTATTGAAAAAGCATATTCTGCTAGAGAAATCGTGTTTTAAACAATATGAACGACTTCCGGCCTTATTTAGTTCACAGTTTTACTTTTGGTAACCTAGCCCGTATTCATAACGCACTAAACCTTTTTATCGTGTTAAACGCCTTTTCTCGACAAGAAAAGCACAATTTCATCAAAAACAAACAAAACAAGAAAAATGAATCTATTCAGCAAGTCTGCAACACATCCTGAAGAGTTACGTGATTTCACCCAATGTCAATGTGTAATTTCTCCAGTTCTGATCATTGTTTTGGTTGTTGGTAGCTTGGTCCAATGCCAAACACAAGTGAATCCTTTTTATGGCTTTAAACGCATTTTCTCCTCGAGAGAAACATGATTTCACTAAAAACGTTATAGTTTAAACATGCCTTTTGTACATGTCTGCAAACACTCAGAGCCTTAAAATAGGGTTATCACAAATGTGTTTTTTGGTGAGACACCTTCTATTTCTGGGTTCTGTGCGTTTTCAGACGAGTGCAATATTCTGATGAAATCCCTCCTTTTAATGCATTTTCTCACAGAAAATGAGTCTCTCTCCATGGGAAAATGGCTTTATTGAAAAAGCATATTCTGCTCGAGAAATCGTGTTTTAAACAACAAAAACGACTTCTGGCCTTATTTAGTTCACAGTTTTACTTTTGGAAACCTAGCCCGTATTCATAACGCACTAAACCTTTTTATCGCGTTAAACGTCTTTTCTCGACAAGAAAAGCACAATTTCATCAAAAACAAACAAAACAGGAAAAATGAATCTATTCAGCAAGTCTGCAACACATCCTGAAGAGTTACGTGATTTCACCCAATGTCAATCTGTAATTTCTCCAGTTCTGATCATTGTTTTGGTTGTTGGTAGCTTGGTCCAATGCCAAACACAAGTGAATCCTTTTTATGGCTTTAAACGCATTTTCTCCTCGAGAGAAACATGATTTCACTAAAAACGTTATAGTTTAAACATGCCTTTTGTACATGTCTGCAAACACTCAGAGCCTTAAAATAGGGTTATCACCAATGTGTTTTTTGGTGAGACACCTTCTATTTCTGGGTTCTGTGCGTTTTCAGACGAGTGCAATATGGATGTTAATTGTTTCTGATGAAATCCCTCCTTTTAATGCATTTTCTCACAGAAAATGAGTCTCTCGCCATGGGAAAATGACTTTTTTGAAAAAGCATATTCTGCTCGAGAAATCGTGTTTTAAACAATAAAAACGACTTCCGGCCTTATTTAGTTCACAGTTTTACTTTTGGTAACCTAGCCCGTATTCATAACGCACTAAACCTTTTTATCGCGTTAAACGTCTTTTCTCGACAAGAAAAGCACAATTTCATCAAAAACAAACAAAACAAGAAAAATGAATGTATTCAGCAAGACATTCTGAAGAGTTACGTGATTTCACCCAATGTCAATGTGTAATTTCTCCAGTTCTGATCATTGTTTTGGTTGTTGGTAGCTTGGTCCAATGCCAAACACAAGTGAATCCTTTTTATGGCTTTAAACGCATTTTCTCCTCGAGAGAAACATGAATTCACTAAAAACGTTATAGTTTAAACATGCCTGTTGTACATGTCTGCAAACACTCAGAGCCTTATAATAGCGTTTTCACCAATGTGTTTTTTGGTGAAACACCTTCTATTTCTGGGTTCTGTGCGTTTTCAGACGAGTGCAATATGGATGTTAATTGTTTCTGATGAAATCCCTCCTTTTAATGCATTTTCTCACAGAAAATGAGTCTCTCGCCATGGGAAAATGGCTTTATTGAAAAAGCATATTCTGCTAGAGAAATCGTGTTTTAAACAATATGAACGACTTCCGGCCTTATTTAGTTCACAGTTTTACTTTTGGTAACCTAGCCCGTATTCATAACGCACTAAACCTTTTTATCGCGTCAAACGCCTTTTCTCGACAAGAAAAGCACAATTTCATCAAAAACAAACAAAACAAGAAAAATGAATCTATTCAGCAAGTCTGCAAGACATCCTGAAGAGTTACGTGATTTCACCCAATGTCAATGTGTAATTTCTCCAGTTCTGATCATTGTTTTGGTTGTTGGTAGCTTGGTCCAATGCCAAACACAAGTGAATCCTTTTTATGGCTTTAAACGCATTTTCTCCTCGAGAGAAACATGATTTCACTAAAAACGTTATAGTTTAAACATGCCTGTTGTACATGTCTGCAAACACTCAGAGCCTTAAAATAGGGTTATCACAAATGTGTTTTTTGGTGAGACACCTTCTATTTTGGGTTCTGTGCGTTTTCAGACGAGTGCAATATTTTGATGAAATCCCTCCTTTTAATGCATTTTCTCACAGAAAATGAGTCTCTCTCCATGGGAAAATGGCTTTATTGAAAAAGCATATTCTGCTCGAGAAATCGTGTTTTAAACAACAAAAACGACTTCTGGCCTTATTTAGTTCACAGTTTTACTTTTGGAAACCTAGCCCGTATTCATAACGCACTAAACCTTTTTATCGCGTTAAACGCCTTTTCTCGACAAGAAAAGCACAATTTCATCAAAAACAAACAAAACAAGAAAAATGAATCTATTCAGCAAGTCTGCAACACATCCTGAAGAGTTACGTGATTTCACCCAATGTCAATGTGTAATTTCTCCAGTTCTGATCATTGTTTTGGTTGTTGGTAGCTTGGTCCAATGCCAAACACAAGTGAATCCTTTTTATGGCTTTAAACGCATTTTCTCCTCGAGAGAAACATGATTTCACTAAAAACGTTATAGTTTAAACATGCCTGTTGTACATGTCTGCAAACACTCAGAGCCTTAAAATAGCGTTTTCACCAATGTGTTTTTTGGTGAGACACCTTCTATTTCTGGGTTCTGTGCGTTTTCAGACGAGTGCAATATGGATGTTAATTGTTTCTGATGAAATCCCTCCTTTTAATGCATTTTCTCACAGAAAATGAGTCTCTCGCCATGGGAAAATGACTTTTTTGAAAAAGCATATTCTGCTCGAGAAATCGTGTTTTAAACAATAAAAACGACTTCCGGCCTTATTTAGTTCACAGTTTTACTTTTGGTAACCTAGCCCGTATTCATAACGCACTAAACCTTTTTATCGCGTTAAACGTCTTTTCTCGACAAGAAAAGCACAATTTCATCAAAAACAAACAAAACAAAAAAAATGAATCTATTCAGCAAGACATCCTGAAGAGTTACGTGATTTCACCCAATGTCAATGTGTAATTTCTCCAGTTCTGATCATTGTTTTGGTTGTTGGTAGCTTGGTCCAATGCCAAACACAAGTGAATCCTTTTTATGGCTTTAAACGCATTTTCTCCTCGAGAGAAACATGATTTCACTAAAAACGTTATAGTTTAAACATGCCTGTTGTACATGTCTGCAAACACTCAGAGCCTTAAAATAGCGTTTTCACCAATGTGTTTTTTGGTGAGACACCTTCTATTTCTGGGTTCTGTGCGTTTTCAGACGAGTGCAATATGGATGTTAATTGTTTCTGATGAAATCCCTCCTTTTAATGCATTTTCTCACAGAAAATGAGTCTCTCTCCATGGGAAAATGGCTTTATTGAAAAAGCATATTCTGCTAGAGAAATCGTGTTTTAAACAATATGAACGACTTCCGGCCTTATTTAGTTCACAGTTTTACTTTTGGTAACCTAGCCCGTATTCATAACGCACTAAACCTTTTTATCGTGTTAAACGCCTTTTCTCGACAAGAAAAGCACAATTTCATCAAAAACAAACAAAACAAGAAAAATGAATCTATTCAGCAAGTCTGCAACACATCCTGAAGAGTTACGTGATTTCACCCAATGTCAATCTGTAATTTCTCCAGTTCTGATCATTGTTTTGGTTGTTGGTAGCTTGGTCCAATGCCAAACACAAGTGAATCCTTTTTATGGCTTTAAACGCATTTTCTCCTCGAGAGAAACATGATTTCACTAAAAACGTTATAGTTTAAACATGCCTTTTGTACATGTCTGCAAACACTCAGAGCCTTAAAATAGGGTTATCACAAATGTGTTTTTTGGTGAGACACCTTCTATTTCTGGGTTCTGTGCGTTTTCAGACGAGTGCAATATTCTGATGAAATCCCTCCTTTTAATGCATTTTCTCACAGAAAATGAGTCTCTCTCCATGGGAAAATGGCTTTATTGAAAAAGCATATTCTGCTCGAGAAATCGTGTTTTAAACAACAAAAACGACTTCTGGCCTTATTTAGTTCACAGTTTTACTTTTGGAAACCTAGCCCGTATTCATAACGCACTAAACCTTTTTATCGCGTTAAACGTCTTTTCTCGACAAGAAAAGCACAATTTCATCAAAAACAAACAAAACAGGAAAAATGAATCTATTCAGCAAGTCTGCAACACATCCTGAAGAGTTACGTGATTTCACCCAATGTCAATCTGTAATTTCTCCAGTTCTGATCATTGTTTTGGTTGTTGGTAGCTTGGTCCAATGCCAAACACAAGTGAATCCTTTTTATGGCTTTAAACGCATTTTCTCCTCGAGAGAAACATGATTTCACTAAAAACGTTATAGTTTAAACATGCCTTTTGTACATGTCTGCAAACACTCAGAGCCTTAAAATAGGGTTATCACCAATGTGTTTTTTGGTGAGACACCTTCTATTTCTGGGTTCTGTGCGTTTTCAGACGAGTGCAATATGGATGTTAATTGTTTCTGATGAAATCCCTCCTTTTAATGCATTTTCTCACAGAAAATGAGTCTCTCGCCATGGGAAAATGACTTTTTTGAAAAAGCATATTCTGCTCGAGAAATCGTGTTTTAAACAATAAAAACGACTTCCGGCCTTATTTAGTTCACAGTTTTACTTTTGGTAACCTAGCCCGTATTCATAACGCACTAAACCTTTTTATCGCGTTAAACGTCTTTTCTCGACAAGAAAAGCACAATTTCATCAAAAACAAACAAAACAAAAAAAATGAATCTATTCAGCAAGACATCCTGAAGAGTTACGTGATTTCACCCAATGTCAATGTGTAATTTCTCCAGTTCTGATCATTGTTTTGGTTGTTGGTAGCTTGGTCCAATGCCAAACACAAGTGAATCCTTTTTATGGCTTTAAACGCATTTTCTCCTCGAGAGAAACATGATTTCACTAAAAACGTTATAGTTTAAACATGCCTGTTGTACATGTCTGCAAACACTCAGAGCCTTAAAATAGCGTTTTCACCAATGTGTTTTTTGGTGAGACACCTTCTATTTCTGGGTTCTGTGCGTTTTCAGACGAGTGCAATATGGATGTTAATTGTTTCTGATGAAATCCCTCCTTTTAATGCATTTTCTCACAGAAAATGAGTCTCTCTCCATGGGAAAATGGCTTTATTGAAAAAGCATATTCTGCTAGAGAAATCGTGTTTTAAACAATATGAACGACTTCCGGCCTTATTTAGTTCACAGTTTTACTTTTGGTAACCTAGCCCGTATTCATAACGCACTAAACCTTTTTATCGTGTTAAACGCCTTTTCTCGACAAGAAAAGCACAATTTCATCAAAAACAAACAAAACAAGAAAAATGAATCTATTCAGCAAGTCTGCAACACATCCTGAAGAGTTACGTGATTTCACCCAATGTCAATGTGTAATTTCTCCAGTTCTGATCATTGTTTTGGTTGTTGGTAGCTTGGTCCAATGCCAAACACAAGTGAATCCTTTTTATGGCTTTAAACGCATTTTCTCCTCGAGAGAAACATGATTTCACTAAAAACGTTATAGTTTAAACATGCCTTTTGTACATGTCTGCAAACACTCAGAGCCTTAAAATAGGGTTATCACAAATGTGTTTTTTGGTGAGACACCTTCTATTTCTGGGTTCTGTGCGTTTTCAGACGAGTGCAATATTCTGATGAAATCCCTCCTTTTAATGCATTTTCTCACAGAAAATGAGTCTCTCTCCATGGGAAAATGGCTTTATTGAAAAAGCATATTCTGCTCGAGAAATCGTGTTTTAAACAACAAAAACGACTTCTGGCCTTATTTAGTTCACAGTTTTACTTTTGGAAACCTAGCCCGTATTCATAACGCACTAAACCTTTTTATCGCGTTAAACGTCTTTTCTCGACAAGAAAAGCACAATTTCATCAAAAACAAACAAAACAGGAAAAATGAATCTATTCAGCAAGTCTGCAACACATCCTGAAGAGTTACGTGATTTCACCCAATGTCAATCTGTAATTTCTCCAGTTCTGATCATTGTTTTGGTTGTTGGTAGCTTGGTCCAATGCCAAACACAAGTGAATCCTTTTTATGGCTTTAAACGCATTTTCTCCTCGAGAGAAACATGATTTCACTAAAAACGTTATAGTTTAAACATGCCTTTTGTACATGTCTGCAAACACTCAGAGCCTTAAAATAGGGTTATCACCAATGTGTTTTTTGGTGAGACACCTTCTATTTCTGGGTTCTGTGCGTTTTCAGACGAGTGCAATATGGATGTTAATTGTTTCTGATGAAATCCCTCCTTTTAATGCATTTTCTCACAGAAAATGAGTCTCTCGCCATGGGAAAATGACTTTTTTGAAAAAGCATATTCTGCTCGAGAAATCGTGTTTTAAACAATAAAAACGACTTCCGGCCTTATTTAGTTCACAGTTTTACTTTTGGTAACCTAGCCCGTATTCATAACGCACTAAACCTTTTTATCGCGTTAAACGTCTTTTCTCGACAAGAAAAGCACAATTTCATCAAAAACAAACAAAACAACAAAAATGAATCTATTCAGCAAGACATCCTGAAGAGTTACGTGATTTCACCCAATGTCAATGTGTAATTTCTCCAGTTCTGATCATTGTTTTGGTTGTTGGTAGCTTGGTCCAATGCCAAACACAAGTGAATCCTTTTTATGGCTTTAAACGCATTTTCTCCTCGAGAGAAACATGATTTCACTAAAAACGTTATAGTTTAAACATGCCTGTTGTACATGTCTGCAAACACTCAGAGCCTTAAAATAGCGTTTTCACCAATGTGTTTTTTGGTGAGACACCTTCTATTTCTGGGTTCTGTGCGTTTTCAGACGAGTGCAATATGGATGTTAATTGTTTCTGATGAAATCCCTCCTTTTAATGCATTTTCTCACAGAAAATGAGTCTCTCTCCATGGGAAAATGGCTTTATTGAAAAAGCATATTCTGCTCGAGAAATCGTGTTTTAAACAACAAAAACGACTTCTGGCCTTATTTAGTTCACAGTTTTACTTTTGGAAACCTAGCCCGTATTCATAACGCACTAAACCTTTTTATCGCGTTAAACGTCTTTTCTCGACAAGAAAAGCACAATTTCATCAAAAACAAACAAAACAGGAAAAATGAATCTATTCAGCAAGTCTGCAACACATCCTGAAGAGTTACGTGATTTCACCCAATGTCAATCTGTAATTTCTCCAGTTCTGATCATTGTTTTGGTTGTTGGTAGCTTGGTCCAATGCCAAACACAAGTGAATCCTTTTTATGGCTTTAAACGCATTTTCTCCTCGAGAGAAACATGATTTCACTAAAAACGTTATAGTTTAAACATGCCTTTTGTACATGTCTGCAAACACTCAGAGCCTTAAAATAGGGTTATCACCAATGTGTTTTTTGGTGAGACACCTTCTATTTCTGGGTTCTGTGCGTTTTCAGACGAGTGCAATATGGATGTTAATTGTTTCTGATGAAATCCCTCCTTTTAATGCATTTTCTCACAGAAAATGAGTCTCTCGCCATGGGAAAATGACTTTTTTGAAAAAGCATATTCTGCTCGAGAAATCGTGTTTTAAACAATAAAAACGACTTCCGGCCTTATTTAGTTCACAGTTTTACTTTTGGTAACCTAGCCCGTATTCATAACGCACTAAACCTTTTTATCGCGTTAAACGTCTTTTCTCGACAAGAAAAGCACAATTTCATCAAAAACAAACAAAACAAAAAAAATGAATCTATTCAGCAAGACATCCTGAAGAGTTACGTGATTTCACCCAATGTCAATGTGTAATTTCTCCAGTTCTGATCATTGTTTTGGTTGTTGGTAGCTTGGTCCAATGCCAAACACAAGTGAATCCTTTTTATGGCTTTAAACGCATTTTCTCCTCGAGAGAAACATGAATTCACTAAAAACGTTATAGTTTAAACATGCCTGTTGTACATGTCTGCAAACACTCAGAGCCTTAAAATAGCGTTTTCACCAATGTGTTTTTTGGTGAGACACCTTCTATTTCTGGGTTCTGTGCGTTTTCAGACGAGTGCAATATGGATGTTAATTGTTTCTGATGAAATCCCTCCTTTTAATGCATTTTCTCACAGAAAATGAGTCTCTCTCCATGGGAAAATGGCTTTATTGAAAAAGCATATTCTGCTAGAGAAATCGTGTTTTAAACAATATGAACGACTTCCGGCCTTATTTAGTTCACAGTTTTACTTTTGGTAACCTAGCCCGTATTCATAACGCACTAAACCTTTTTATCGTGTTAAACGCCTTTTCTCGACAAGAAAAGCACAATTTCATCAAAAACAAACAAAACAAGAAAAATGAATCTATTCAGCAAGTCTGCAACACATCCTGAAGAGTTACGTGATTTCACCCAATGTCAATGTGTAATTTCTCCAGTTCTGATCATTGTTTTGGTTGTTGGTAGCTTGGTCCAATGCCAAACACAAGTGAATCCTTTTTATGGCTTTAAACGCATTTTCTCCTCGAGAGAAACATGATTTCACTAAAAACGTTATAGTTTAAACATGCCTTTTGTACATGTCTGCAAACACTCAGAGCCTTAAAATAGGGTTATCACAAATGTGTTTTTTGGTGAGACACCTTCTATTTCTGGGTTCTGTGCGTTTTCAGACGAGTGCAATATTCTGATGAAATCCCTCCTTTTAATGCATTTTCTCACAGAAAATGAGTCTCTCTCCATGGGAAAATGGCTTTATTGAAAAAGCATATTCTGCTCGAGAAATCGTGTTTTAAACAACAAAAACGACTTCTGGCCTTATTTAGTTCACAGTTTTACTTTTGGAAACCTAGCCCGTATTCATAACGCACTAAACCTTTTTATCGCGTTAAACGTCTTTTCTCGACAAGAAAAGCACAATTTCATCAAAAACAAACAAAACAGGAAAAATGAATCTATTCAGCAAGTCTGCAACACATCCTGAAGAGTTACGTGATTTCACCCAATGTCAATCTGTAATTTCTCCAGTTCTGATCATTGTTTTGGTTGTTGGTAGCTTGGTCCAATGCCAAACACAAGTGAATCCTTTTTATGGCTTTAAACGCATTTTCTCCTCGAGAGAAACATGATTTCACTAAAAACGTTATAGTTTAAACATGCCTTTTGTACATGTCTGCAAACACTCAGAGCCTTAAAATAGGGTTATCACCAATGTGTTTTTTGGTGAGACACCTTCTATTTCTGGGTTCTGTGCGTTTTCAGACGAGTGCAATATGGATGTTAATTGTTTCTGATGAAATCCCTCCTTTTAATGCATTTTCTCACAGAAAATGAGTCTCTCGCCATGGGAAAATGACTTTTTTGAAAAAGCATATTCTGCTCGAGAAATCGTGTTTTAAACAATAAAAACGACTTCCGGCCTTATTTAGTTCACAGTTTTACTTTTGGTAACCTAGCCCGTATTCATAACGCACTAAACCTTTTTATCGCGTTAAACGTCTTTTCTCGACAAGAAAAGCACAATTTCATCAAAAACAAACAAAACAAGAAAAATGAATGTATTCAGCAAGACATTCTGAAGAGTTACGTGATTTCACCCAATGTCAATGTGTAATTTCTCCAGTTCTGATCATTGTTTTGGTTGTTGGTAGCTTGGTCCAATGCCAAACACAAGTGAATCCTTTTTATGGCTTTAAACGCATTTTCTCCTCGAGAGAAACATGAATTCACTAAAAACGTTATAGTTTAAACATGCCTGTTGTACATGTCTGCAAACACTCAGAGCCTTATAATAGCGTTTTCACCAATGTGTTTTTTGGTGAAACACCTTCTATTTCTGGGTTCTGTGCGTTTTCAGACGAGTGCAATATGGATGTTAATTGTTTCTGATGAAATCCCTCCTTTTAATGCATTTTCTCACAGAAAATGAGTCTCTCGCCATGGGAAAATGGCTTTATTGAAAAAGCATATTCTGCTAGAGAAATCGTGTTTTAAACAATATGAACGACTTCCGGCCTTATTTAGTTCACAGTTTTACTTTTGGTAACCTAGCCCGTATTCATAACGCACTAAACCTTTTTATCGTGTTAAACGCCTTTTCTCGACAAGAAAAGCACAATTTCATCAAAAACAAACAAAACAAGAAAAATGAATCTATTCAGCAAGTCTGCAAGACATCCTGAAGAGTTACGTGATTTCACCCAATGTCAATGTGTAATTTCTCCAGTTCTGATCATTGTTTTGGTTGTTGGTAGCTTGGTCCAATGCCAAACACAAGTGAATCCTTTTTATGGCTTTAAACGCATTTTCTCCTCGAGAGAAACATGATTTCACTAAAAACGTTATAGTTTAAACATGCCTGTTGTACATGTCTGCAAACACTCAGAGCCTTAAAATAGGGTTATCACAAATGTGTTTTTTGGTGAGACACCTTCTATTTTGGGTTCTGTGCGTTTTCAGACGAGTGCAATATTCTGATGAAATCCCTCCTTTTAATGCATTTTCTCACAGAAAATGAGTCTCTCTCCATGGGAAAATGGCTTTATTGAAAAAGCATATTCTGCTCGAGAAATCGTGTTTTAAACAACAAAAACGACTTCTGGCCTTATTTAGTTCACAGTTTTACTTTTGGAAACCTAGCCCGTATTCATAACGCACTAAACCTTTTTATCGCGTTAAACGTCTTTTCTCGACAAGAAAA
Source organism: Lampris incognitus (assembly GCF_029633865.1). Classification (NCBI taxonomy): domain Eukaryota; kingdom Metazoa; phylum Chordata; class Actinopteri; order Lampriformes; family Lampridae; genus Lampris; species Lampris incognitus. The sequence continues at coordinate 4,279,635 of NC_079225.1, read as the reverse complement.
GCACAATTTCATCAAAAACAAACAAAACAGGACAAATGAATCTATTCAGCAAGTCTGCAACACATCCTGAAGAGTTACGTGATTTCACCCAATGTCAATCTGTAATTTCTCCAGTTCTGATCATTGTTTTGGTTGTTGGTAGCTTGGTCCAATGCCAAACACAAGTGAATCCTTTTTATGGCTTTAAACGCATTTTCTCCTCGAGAGAAACATGATTTCACTAAAAACGTTATAGTTTAAACATGCCTTTTGTACATGTCTGCAAACACTCAGAGCCTTAAAATAGGGTTATCACCAATGTGTTTTTTGGTGAGACACCTTCTATTTCTGGGTTCTGTGCGTTTTCAGACGAGTGCAATATGGATGTTAATTGTTTCTGATGAAATCCCTCCTTTTAATGCATTTTCTCACAGAAAATGAGTCTCTCGCCATGGGAAAATGACTTTTTTGAAAAAGCATATTCTGCTCGAGAAATCGTGTTTTAAACAATAAAAACGACTTCCGGCCTTATTTAGTTCACAGTTTTACTTTTGGTAACCTAGCCCGTATTCATAACGCACTAAACCTTTTTATCGCGTTAAACGTCTTTTCTCGACAAGAAAAGCACAATTTCATCAAAAACAAACAAAACAAGAAAAATGAATGTATTCAGCAAGACATCCTGAAGAGTTACGTGATTTCACCCAATGTCAATGTGTAATTTCTCCAGTTCTGATCATTGTTTTGGTTGTTGGTAGCTTGGTCCAATGCCAAACACAAGTGAATCCTTTTTATGGCTTTAAACGCATTTTCTCCTCGAGAGAAACATGAATTCACTAAAAACGTTATAGTTTAAACATGCCTGTTGTACATGTCTGCAAACACTCAGAGCCTTATAATAGCGTTTTCACCAATGTGTTTTTTGGTGAAACACCTTCTATTTCTGGGTTCTGTGCGTTTTCAGACGAGTGCAATATGGATGTTAATTGTTTCTGATGAAATCCCTCCTTTTAATGCATTTTCTCACAGAAAATGAGTCTCTCTCCATGGGAAAATGGCTTTATTGAAAAAGCATATTCTGCTAGAGAAATCGTGTTTTAAACAATATGAACGACTTCCGGCCTTATTTAGTTCACAGTTTTACTTTTGGTAACCTAGCCCGTATTCATAACGCACTAAACCTTTTTATCGTGTTAAACGCCTTTTCTCGACAAGAAAAGCACAATTTCATCAAAAACAAACAAAACTAGAAAAATGAATCTATTCAGCAAGTCTGCAACACATCCTGAAGAGTTACGTGATTTCACCCAATGTCAATGTGTAATTTCTCCAGTTCTGATCATTGTTTTGGTTGTTGGTAGCTTGGTCCAATGCCAAACACAAGTGAATCCTTTTTATGGCTTTAAACGCATTTTCTCCTCGAGAGAAACATGATTTCACTAAAAACGTTATAGTTTAAACATGCCTTTTGTACATGTCTGCAAACACTCAGAGCCTTAAAATAGGGTTATCACAAATGTGTTTTTTGGTGAGACACCTTCTATTTCTGGGTTCTGTGCGTTTTCAGACGAGTGCAATATTCTGATGAAATCCCTCCTTTTAATGCATTTTCTCACAGAAAATGAGTCTCTCTCCATGGGAAAATGGCTTTATTGAAAAAGCATATTCTGCTCGAGAAATCGTGTTTTAAACAACAAAAACGACTTCTGGCCTTATTTAGTTCACAGTTTTACTTTTGGAAACCTAGCCCGTATTCATAACGCACTAAACCTTTTTATCGCGTTAAACGTCTTTTCTCGACAAGAAAAGCACAATTTCATCAAAAACAAACAAAACAGGAAAAATGAATCTATTCAGCAAGTCTGCAACACATCCTGAAGAGTTACGTGATTTCACCCAATGTCAATGTGTAATTTCTCCAGTTCTGATCATTGTTTTGGTTGTTGGTAGCTTGGTCCAATGCCAAACACAAGTGAATCCTTTTTATGGCTTTAAACGCATTTTCTCCTCGAGAGAAACATGATTTCACTAAAAACGTTATAGTTTAAACATGCCTTTTGTACATGTCTGCAAACACTCAGAGCCTTAAAATAGGGTTATCACCAATGTGTTTTTTGGTGAGACACCTTCTATTTCTGGGTTCTGTGCGTTTTCAGACGAGTGCAATATGGATGTTAATTGTTTCTGATGAAATCCCTCCTTTTAATGCATTTTCTCACAGAAAATGAGTCTCTCGCCATGGGAAAATGACTTTTTTGAAAAAGCATATTCTGCTCGAGAAATCGTGTTTTAAACAATAAAAACGACTTCCGGCCTTATTTAGTTCACAGTTTTACTTTTGGTAACCTAGCCCGTATTCATAACGCACTAAACCTTTTTATCGCGTTAAACGTCTTTTCTCGACAAGAAAAGCACAATTTCATCAAAAACAAACAAAACAAAAAAAATGAATCTATTCAGCAAGACATCCTGAAGAGTTACGTGATTTCACCCAATGTCAATGTGTAATTTCTCCAGTTCTGATCATTGTTTTGGTTGTTGGTAGCTTGGTCCAATGCCAAACACAAGTGAATCCTTTTTATGGCTTTAAACGCATTTTCTCCTCGAGAGAAACATGATTTCACTAAAAACGTTATAGTTTAAACATGCCTGTTGTACATGTCTGCAAACACTCAGAGCCTTAAAATAGCGTTTTCACCAATGTGTTTTTTGGTGAGACACCTTCTATTTCTGGGTTCTGTGCGTTTTCAGACGAGTGCAATATGGATGTTAATTGTTTCTGATGAAATCCCTCCTTTTAATGCATTTTCTCACAGAAAATGAGTCTCTCTCCATGGGAAAATGGCTTTATTGAAAAAGCATATTCTGCTAGAGAAATCGTGTTTTAAACAATATGAACGACTTCCGGCCTTATTTAGTTCACAGTTTTACTTTTGGTAACCTAGCCCGTATTCATAACGCACTAAACCTTTTTATCGTGTTAAACGCCTTTTCTCGACAAGAAAAGCACAATTTCATCAAAAACAAACAAAACAAGAAAAATGAATCTATTCAGCAAGTCTGCAACACATCCTGAAGAGTTACGTGATTTCACCCAATGTCAATGTGTAATTTCTCCAGTTCTGATCATTGTTTTGGTTGTTGGTAGCTTGGTCCAATGCCAAACACAAGTGAATCCTTTTTATGGCTTTAAACGCATTTTCTCCTCGAGAGAAACATGATTTCACTAAAAACGTTATAGTTTAAACATGCCTTTTGTACATGTCTGCAAACACTCAGAGCCTTAAAATAGGGTTATCACCAATGTGTTTTTTGGTGAGACACCTTCTATTTCTGGGTTCTGTGCGTTTTCAGACGAGTGCAATATTCTGATGAAATCCCTCCTTTTAATGCATTTTCTCACAGAAAATGAGTCTCTCTCCATGGGAAAATGGCTTTATTGAAAAAGCATATTCTGCTCGAGAAATCGTGTTTTAAACAACAAAAACGACTTCTGGCCTTATTTAGTTCACAGTTTTACTTTTGGAAACCTAGCCCGTATTCATAACGCACTAAACCTTTTTATCGCGTTAAACGTCTTTTCTCGACAAGAAAAGCACAATTTCATCAAAAACAAACAAAACAAGAAAAATGAATCTATTCAGCAAGTCTGCAACACATCCTGAAGAGTTACGTGATTTCACCCAATGTCAATCTGTAATTTCTCCAGTTCTGATCATTGTTTTGGTTGTTGGTAGCTTGGTCCAATGCCAAACACAAGTGAATCCTTTTTATGGCTTTAAACGCATTTTCTCCTCGAGAGAAACATGATTTCACTAAAAACGTTATAGTTTAAACATGCCTTTTGTACATGTCTGCAAACACTCAGAGCCTTAAAATAGGGTTATCACCAATGTGTTTTTTGGTGAGACACCTTCTATTTCTGGGTTCTGTGCGTTTTCAGACGAGTGCAATATGGATGTTAATTGTTTCTGATGAAATCCCTCCTTTTAATGCATTTTCTCACAGAAAATGAGTCTCTCGCCATGGGAAAATGACTTTTTTGAAAAAGCATATTCTGCTCGAGAAATCGTGTTTTAAACAATAAAAACGACTTCCGGCCTTATTTAGTTCACAGTTTTACTTTTGGTAACCTAGCCCGTATTCATAACGCACTAAACCTTTTTATCGCGTTAAACGTCTTTTCTCGACAAGAAAAGCACAATTTCATCAAAAACAAACAAAACAAGAAAAATGAATCTATTCAGCAAGACATCCTGAAGAGTTACGTGATTTCACCCAATGTCAATGTGTAATTTCTCCAGTTCTGATCATTGTTTTGGTTGTTGGTAGCTTGGTCCAATGCCAAACACAAGTGAATCCTTTTTATGGCTTTAAACGCATTTTCTCCTCGAGAGAAACATGAATTCACTAAAAACGTTATAGTTTAAACATGCCTGTTGTACATGTCTGCAAACACTCAGAGCCTTATAATAGCGTTTTCACCAATGTGTTTTTTGGTGAAACACCTTCTATTTCTGGGTTCTGTGCGTTTTCAGACGAGTGCAATATGGATGTTAATTGTTTCTGATGAAATCCCTCCTTTTAATGCATTTTCTCACAGAAAATGAGTCTCTCGCCATGGGAAAATGGCTTTTTGAAAAAGCATATTCTGCTCGAGAAATCGTGTTTTAAACAATAAAAACGACTTCCGGCCTTATTTAGTTCACAGTTTTACTTTTGGTAACCTAGCCCGTATTCATAACGCACTAAACCTTTTTATCGCGTTAAACGTCTTTTCTCGACAAGAAAAGCACAATTTCATCAAAAACAAACAAAACAAAAAAAATGAATCTATTCAGCAAGACATCCTGAAGAGTTACGTGATTTCACCCAATGTCAATGTGTAATTTCTCCAGTTCTGATCATTGTTTTGGTTGTTGGTAGCTTGGTCCAATGCCAAACACAAGTGAATCCTTTTTATGGCTTTAAACGCATTTTCTCCTCGAGAGAAACATGATTTCACTAAAAACGTTATAGTTTAAACATGCCTGTTGTACATGTCTGCAAACACTCAGAGCCTTAAAATAGCGTTTTCACCAATGTGTTTTTTGGTGAGACACCTTCTATTTCTGGGTTCTGTGCGTTTTCAGACGAGTGCAATATGGATGTTAATTGTTTCTGATGAAATCCCTCCTTTTAATGCATTTTCTCACAGAAAATGAGTCTCTCTCCATGGGAAAATGGCTTTATTGAAAAAGCATATTCTGCTAGAGAAATCGTGTTTTAAACAATATGAACGACTTCCGGCCTTATTTAGTTCACAGTTTTACTTTTGGTAACCTAGCCCGTATTCATAACGCACTAAACCTTTTTATCGTGTTAAACGCCTTTTCTCGACAAGAAAAGCACAATTTCATCAAAAACAAACAAAACAAGAAAAATGAATCTATTCAGCAAGTCTGCAACACATCCTGAAGAGTTACGTGATTTCACCCAATGTCAATCTGTAATTTCTCCAGTTCTGATCATTGTTTTGGTTGTTGGTAGCTTGGTCCAATGCCAAACACAAGTGAATCCTTTTTATGGCTTTAAACGCATTTTCTCCTCGAGAGAAACATGATTTCACTAAAAACGTTATAGTTTAAACATGCCTTTTGTACATGTCTGCAAACACTCAGAGCCTTAAAATAGGGTTATCACCAATGTGTTTTTTGGTGAGACACCTTCTATTTCTGGGTTCTGTGCGTTTTCAGACGAGTGCAATATGGATGTTAATTGTTTCTGATGAAATCCCTCCTTTTAATGCATTTTCTCACAGAAAATGAGTCTCTCGCCATGGGAAAATGACTTTTTTGAAAAAGCATATTCTGCTCGAGAAATCGTGTTTTAAACAATAAAAACGACTTCCGGCCTTATTTAGTTCACAGTTTTACTTTTGGTAACCTAGCCCGTATTCATAACGCACTAAACCTTTTTATCGCGTTAAACGTCTTTTCTCGACAAGAAAAGCACAATTTCATCAAAAACAAACAAAACAAGAAAAATGAATCTATTCAGCAAGACATCCTGAAGAGTTACGTGATTTCACCCAATGTCAATGTGTAATTTCTCCAGTTCTGATCATTGTTTTGGTTGTTGGTAGCTTGGTCCAATGCCAAACACAAGTGAATCCTTTTTATGGCTTTAAACGCATTTTCTCCTCGAGAGAAACATGAATTCACTAAAAACGTTATAGTTTAAACATGCCTGTTGTACATGTCTGCAAACACTCAGAGCCTTATAATAGCGTTTTCACCAATGTGTTTTTTGGTGAAACACCTTCTATTTCTGGGTTCTGTGCGTTTTCAGACGAGTGCAATATGGATGTTAATTGTTTCTGATGAAATCCCTCCTTTTAATGCATTTTCTCACAGAAAATGAGTCTCTCGCCATGGGAAAATGGCTTTTTGAAAAAGCATATTCTGCTCGAGAAATCGTGTTTTAAACAATAAAAACGACTTCCGGCCTTATTTAGTTCACAGTTTTACTTTTGGTAACCTAGCCCGTATTCATAACGCACTAAACCTTTTTATCGCGTTAAACGTCTTTTCTCGACAAGAAAAGCACAATTTCATCAAAAACAAACAAAACAAAAAAAATGAATCTATTCAGCAAGACATCCTGAAGAGTTACGTGATTTCACCCAATGTCAATGTGTAATTTCTCCAGTTCTGATCATTGTTTTGGTTGTTGGTAGCTTGGTCCAATGCCAAACACAAGTGAATCCTTTTTATGGCTTTAAACGCATTTTCTCCTCGAGAGAAACATGATTTCACTAAAAACGTTATAGTTTAAACATGCCTGTTGTACATGTCTGCAAACACTCAGAGCCTTAAAATAGCGTTTTCACCAATATGTTTTTTGGTGAGACACCTTCTATTTCTGGGTTCTGTGCGTTTTCAGACGAGTGCAATATGGATGTTAATTGTTTCTGATGAAATCCCTCCTTTTAATGCATTTTCTCACAGAAAATGAGTCTCTCTCCATGGGAAAATGGCTTTATTGAAAAAGCATATTCTGCTAGAGAAATCGTGTTTTAAACAATATGAACGACTTCCGGCCTTATTTAGTTCACAGTTTTACTTTTGGTAACCTAGCCCGTATTCATAACGCACTAAACCTTTTTATCGTGTTAAACGCCTTTTCTCGACAAGAAAAGCACAATTTCATCAAAAACAAACAAAACAAGAAAAATGAATCTATTCAGCAAGTCTGCAACACATCCTGAAGAGTTACGTGATTTCACCCAATGTCAATCTGTAATTTCTCCAGTTCTGATCATTGTTTTGGTTGTTGGTAGCTTGGTCCAATGCCAAACACAAGTGAATCCTTTTTATGGCTTTAAACGCATTTTCTCCTCGAGAGAAACATGATTTCACTAAAAACGTTATAGTTTAAACATGCCTTTTGTACATGTCTGCAAACACTCAGAGCCTTAAAATAGGGTTATCACAAATGTGTTTTTTGGTGAGACACCTTCTATTTCTGGGTTCTGTGCGTTTTCAGACGAGTGCAATATTCTGATGAAATCCCTCCTTTTAATGCATTTTCTCACAGAAAATGAGTCTCTCTCCATGGGAAAATGGCTTTATTGAAAAAGCATATTCTGCTCGAGAAATCGTGTTTTAAACAACAAAAACGACTTCTGGCCTTATTTAGTTCACAGTTTTACTTTTGGAAACCTAGCCCGTATTCATAACGCACTAAACCTTTTTATCGCGTTAAACGCCTTTTCTCGACAAGAAAAGCACAATTTCATCAAAAACAAACAAAACAAGAAAAATGAATCTATTCAGCAAGTCTGCAACACATCCTGAAGAGTTACGTGATTTCACCCAATGTCAATGTGTAATTTCTCCAGTTCTGATCATTGTTTTGGTTGTTGGTAGCTTGGTCCAATGCCAAACACAAGTGAATCCTTTTTATGGCTTTAAACGCATTTTCTCCTCGAGAGAAACATGATTTCACTAAAAACGTTATAGTTTAAACATGCCTTTTTGTACATGTCTGCAAACACTCAGAGCCTTAAAATAGGGTTATCACCAATGTGTTTTTTGGTGAGACACCTTCTATTTCTGGGTTCTGTGCGTTTTCAGACGAGTGCAATATTCTGATGAAATCCCTCCTTTTAATGCATTTTCTCACAGAAAATGAGTCTCTCTCCATGGGAAAATGGCTTTATTGAAAAAGCATATTCTGCTCGAGAAATCGTGTTTTAAACAACAAAAACGACTTCTGGCCTTATTTAGTTCACAGTTTTACTTTTGGAAACCTAGCCCGTATTCATAACGCACTAAACCTTTTTATCGCGTTAAACGCCTTTTCTCGACAAGAAAAGCACAATTTCATCAAAAACAAACAAAACAAGAAAAATGAATCTATTCAGCAAGTCTGCAACACATCCTGAAGAGTTACGTGATTTCACCCAATGTCAATGTGTAATTTCTCCAGTTCTGATCATTGTTTTGGTTGTTGGTAGCTTGGTCCAATGCCAAACACAAGTGAATCCTTTTTATGGCTTTAAACGCATTTTCTCCTCGAGAGAAACATGATTTCACTAAAAACGTTATAGTTTAAACATGCCTGTTGTACATGTCTGCAAACACTCAGAGCCTTAAAATAGCGTTTTCACCAATGTGTTTTTTGGTGAGACACCTTCTATTTCTGGGTTCTGTGCGTTTTCAGACGAGTGCAATATGGATGTTAATTGTTTCTGATGAAATCCCTCCTTTTAATGCATTTTCTCACAGAAAATGAGTCTCTCTCCATGGGAAAATGGCTTTATTGAAAAGCATATTCTGCTCGAGAAATCGTGTTTTAAACAACAAAAACGACTTCTGGCCTTATTTAGTTCACAGTTTTACTTTTGGAAACCTAGCCCGTATTCATAACGCACTAAACCTTTTTATCGCTTTAAACGCCTTTTCTCGACAAGAAAAGCACAATTTCATCAAAAACAAACAAAACAAGAAAAATGAATCTATTCAGCAAGTCTGCAACACATCCTGAAGAGTTACGTGATTTCACCCAATGTCAATGTGTAATTTCTCCAGTTCTGATCATTGTTTTGGTTGTTGGTAGCTTGGTCCAATGCCAAACACAAGTGAATCCTTTTTATGGCTTTAAACGCATTTTCTCCTCGAGAGAAACATGATTTCACTAAAAACGTTATAGTTTAAACATGCCTTTTGTACATGTCTGCAAACACTCAGAGCCTTAAAATAGGGTTATCACCAATGTGTTTTTTGGTGAGACACCTTCTATTTCTGGGTTCTGTGCGTTTTCAGACGAGTGCAATATGGATGTTAATTGTTTCTGATGAAATCCCTCCTTTTAATGCATTTTCTCACAGAAAATGAGTCTCTCGCCATGGGAAAATGGCTTTTTGAAAAAGCATATTCTGCTAGAGAAATCGTGTTTTAAACAATATGAACGACTTCCGGCCTTATTTACTTCACAGTTTTACTTTTGGTAACCTAGCCCGTATTCATAACGCACTAAACCTTTTTATCGCGTTAAACGCCTTTTCTCGACAAGAAAAGCACAATTTCATCAAAAACAAACAAAACAAGAAAAATGAATCTATTCAGCAAGTCTGCAACACATCCTGAAGAGTTACGTGATTTCACCCAATGTCAATGTGTAATTTCTCCAGTTCTGATCATTGTTTTGGTTGTTGGTAGCTTGGTCCAATGCCAAACACAAGTGAATCCTTTTTATGGCTTTAAACGCATTTTCTCCTCGAGAGAAACATGATTTCACTAAAAACGTTATAGTTTAAACATGCCTTTTTGTACATGTCTGCAAACACTCAGAGCCTTAAAATAGGGTTATCACCAATGTGTTTTTTGGTGAGACACCTTCTATTTCTGGGTTCTGTGCGTTTTCAGACGAGTGCAATATTCTGATGAAATCCCTCCTTTTAATGCATTTTCTCACAGAAAATGAGTCTCTCTCCATGGGAAAATGGCTTTATTGAAAAAGCATATTCTGCTCGAGAAATCGTGTTTTAAACAACAAAAACGACTTCTGGCCTTATTTAGTTCACAGTTTTACTTTTGGAAACCTAGCCCGTATTCATAACGCACTAAACCTTTTTATCGCGTTAAACGCCTTTTCTCGACAAGAAAAGCACAATTTCATCAAAAACAAACAAAACAAGAAAAATGAATCTATTCAGCAAGTCTGCAACACATCCTGAAGAGTTACGTGATTTCACCCAATGTCAATGTGTAATTTCTCCAGTTCTGATCATTGTTTTGGTTGTTGGTAGCTTGGTCCAATGCCAAACACAAGTGAATCCTTTTTATGGCTTTAAACGCATTTTCTCCTCGAGAGAAACATGATTTCACTAAAAACGTTATAGTTTAAACATGCCTTTTGTACATGTCTGCAAACACTCAGAGCCTTAAAATAGGGTTATCACCAATTTGTTTTTTTTGGTGAGACACCTTCTATTTCTGGGTTCTGTGCGTTTTCAGACCAGTGCAATATGGATGTTAAGCGTTTCTGATGAAATCCCTCCTTTTAATGCATTTTCTCACAGAAAATGAGTCTCTCTCCATGGGAAAATGGCTTTATTGAAAAAGCATATTCTGCTCGAGAAATCGTGTTTTAAACAACAAAAACGACTTCTGGCCTTATTTAGTTCACAGTTTTACTTTTGGAAACCTAGCCCGTATTCATAACGCACTAAACCTTTTTATCGCGTTAAACGCCTTTTCTCGACAAGAAAAGCACAATTTCATCAAAAACAAACAAAACAAGAAAAATGAATCTATTCAGCAAGTCTGCAACACATCCTGAAGAGTTACGTGATTTCACCCAATGTCAATGTGTAATTTCTCCAGTTCTGATCATTGTTTTGGTTGTTGGTAGCTTGGTCCAATGCCAAACACAAGTGAATCCTTTTTATGGCTTTAAACGCATTTTCTCCTCGAGAGAAACATGATTTCACTAAAAACGTTATAGTTTAAACATGCCTTTTGTACATGTCTGCAAACACTCAGAGCCTTAAAATAGCGTTTTCACCAATGTGTTTTTTGGTGAGACACCTTCTATTTCTGGGTTCTGTGCGTTTTCAGACGAGTGCAATATGGATGTTAATTGTTTCTGATGAAATCCCTCCTTTTAATGCATTTTCTCACAGAAAATGAGTCTCTCGCCATGGGAAAATGGCTTTTTGAAAAAGCATATTCTGCTAGAGAAATCGTGTTTTAAACAATATGAACGACTTCCGGCCTTATTTACTTCACAGTTTTACTTTTGGTAACCTAGCCCGTATTCATAACGCACTAAACCTTTTTATCGCGTTAAACGCCTTTTCTCGACAAGAAAAGCACAATTTCATCAAAAACAAACAAAACAAGAAAAATGAATCTATTCAGCAAGTCTGCAACACATCCTGAAGAGTTACGTGATTTCACCCAATGTCAATGTGTAATTTCTCCAGTTCTGATCATTGTTTTGGTTGTTGGTAGCTTGGTCCAATGCCAAACACAAGTGAATCCTTTTTATGGCTTTAAACGCATTTTCTCCTCGAGAGAAACATGATTTCACTAAAAACGTTATAGTTTAAACATGCCTTTTGTACATGTCTGCAAACACTCAGAGCCTTAAAATAGCGTTTTCACCAATGTGTTTTTTGGTGAGACACCTTCTATTTCTGGGTTCTGTGCGTTTTCAGACGAGTGCAATATGGATGTTAATTGTTTCTGATGAAATCCCTCCTTTTAATGCATTTTCTCACAGAAAATGAGTCTCTCGCCATGGGAAAATGGCTTTTTGAAAAAGCATATTCTGCTAGAGAAATCGTGTTTTAAACAATATGAACGACTTCCGGCCTTATTTACTTCACAGTTTTACTTTTGGTAACCTAGCCCGTATTCATAACGCACTAAACCTTTTTATCGCGTTAAACGCCTTTTCTCGACAAGAAAAGCACAATTTCATCAAAAACAAACAAAACAAGAAAAATGAATCTATTCAGCAAGTCTGCAACACATCCTGAAGAGTTACGTGATTTCACCCAATGTCAATGTGTAATTTCTCCAGTTCTGATCATTGTTTTGGTTGTTGGTAGCTTGGTCCAATGCCAAACACAAGTGAATCCTTTTTATGGCTTTAAACGCATTTTCTCCTCGAGAGAAACATGATTTCACTAAAAACGTTATAGTTTAAACATGCCTTTTTGTACATGTCTGCAAACACTCAGAGCCTTAAAATAGGGTTATCACCAATGTGTTTTTTGGTGAGACACCTTCTATTTCTGGGTTCTGTGCGTTTTCAGACGAGTGCAATATTCTGATGAAATCCCTCCTTTTAATGCATTTTCTCACAGAAAATGAGTCTCTCTCCATGGGAAAATGGCTTTATTGAAAAAGCATATTCTGCTCGAGAAATCGTGTTTTAAACAACAAAAACGACTTCTGGCCTTATTTAGTTCACAGTTTTACTTTTGGAAACCTAGCCCGTATTCATAACGCACTAAACCTTTTTATCGCTTTAAACGCCTTTTCTCGACAAGAAAAGCACAATTTCATCAAAAACAAACAAAACAAGAAAAATGAATCTATTCAGCAAGTCTGCAACACATCCTGAAGAGTTACGTGATTTCACCCAATGTCAATGTGTAATTTCTCCAGTTCTGATCATTGTTTTGGTTGTTGGTAGCTTGGTCCAATGCCAAACACAAGTGAATCCTTTTTATGGCTTTAAACGCATTTTCTCCTCGAGAGAAACATGATTTCACTAAAAACGTTATAGTTTAAACATGCCTTTTGTACATGTCTGCAAACACTCAGAGCCTTAAAATAGGGTTATCAGCAATGTGTTTTTTGGTGAGACACCTTCTATTTCTGGGTTCTGTGCGTTTTCAGACGAGTGCAATATGGATGTTAATTGTTTCTGATGAAATCCCTCCTTTTAATGCATTTTCTCACAGAAAATGAGTCTCTCGCCATGGGAAAATGGCTTTTTGAAAAAGCATATTCTGCTAGAGAAATCGTGTTTTAAACAATATGAACGACTTCCGGCCTTATTTACTTCACAGTTTTACTTTTGGTAACCTAGCCCGTATTCATAACGCACTAAACCTTTTTATCGCGTTAAACGCCTTTTCTCGACAAGAAAAGCACAATTTCATCAAAAACAAACAAAACAAGAAAAATGAATCTATTCAGCAAGTCTGCAACACATCCTGAAGAGTTACGTGATTTCACCCAATGTCAATGTGTAATTTCTCCAGTTCTGATCATTGTTTTGGTTGTTGGTAGCTTGGTCCAATGCCAAACACAAGTGAATCCTTTTTATGGCTTTAAACGCATTTTCTCCTCGAGAGAAACATGATTTCACTAAAAACGTTATAGTTTAAACATGCCTTTTTGTACATGTCTGCAAACACTCAGAGCCTTAAAATAGGGTTATCACCAATGTGTTTTTTGGTGAGACACCTTCTATTTCTGGGTTCTGTGCGTTTTCAGACGAGTGCAATATTCTGATGAAATCCCTCCTTTTAATGCATTTTCTCACAGAAAATGAGTCTCTCTCCATGGGAAAATGGCTTTATTGAAAAAGCATATTCTGCTCGAGAAATCGTGTTTTAAACAACAAAAACGACTTCTGGCCTTATTTAGTTCACAGTTTTACTTTTGGAAACCTAGCCCGTATTCATAACGCACTAAACCTTTTTATCGCGTTAAACGCCTTTTCTCGACAAGAAAAGCACAATTTCATCAAAAACAAACAAAACAAGAAAAATGAATCTATTCAGCAAGTCTGCAACACATCCTGAAGAGTTACGTGATTTCACCCAATGTCAATGTGTAATTTCTCCAGTTCTGATCATTGTTTTGGTTGTTGGTAGCTTGGTCCAATGCCAAACACAAGTGAATCCTTTTTATGGCTTTAAACGCATTTTCTCCTCGAGAGAAACATGATTTCACTAAAAACGTTATAGTTTAAACATGCCTTTTGTACATGTCTGCAAACACTCAGAGCCTTAAAATAGGGTTATCACCAATTTGTTTTTTTTGGTGAGACACCTTCTATTTCTGGGTTCTGTGCGTTTTCAGACCAGTGCAATATGGATGTTAAGCGTTTCTGATGAAATCCCTCCTTTTAATGCATTTTCTCACAGAAAATGAGTCTCTCTCCATGGGAAAATGGCTTTATTGAAAAAGCATATTCTGCTCGAGAAATCGTGTTTTAAACAACAAAAACGACTTCTGGCCTTATTTAGTTCACAGTTTTACTTTTGGAAACCTAGCCCGTATTCATAACGCACTAAACCTTTTTATCGCGTTAAACGCCTTTTCTCGACAAGAAAAGCACAATTTCATCAAAAACAAACAAAACAAGAAAAATGAATCTATTCAGCAAGTCTGCAACACATCCTGAAGAGTTACGTGATTTCACCCAATGTCAATGTGTAATTTCTCCAGTTCTGATCATTGTTTTGGTTGTTGGTAGCTTGGTCCAATGCCAAACACAAGTGAATCCTTTTTATGGCTTTAAACGCATTTTCTCCTCGAGAGAAACATGATTTCACTAAAAACGTTATAGTTTAAACATGCCTTTTGTACATGTCTGCAAACACTCAGAGCCTTAAAATAGCGTTTTCACCAATGTGTTTTTTGGTGAGACACCTTCTATTTCTGGGTTCTGTGCGTTTTCAGACGAGTGCAATATGGATGTTAATTGTTTCTGATGAAATCCCTCCTTTTAATGCATTTTCTCACAGAAAATGAGTCTCTCGCCATGGGAAAATGGCTTTTTGAAAAAGCATATTCTGCTAGAGAAATCGTGTTTTAAACAATATGAACGACTTCCGGCCTTATTTACTTCACAGTTTTACTTTTGGTAACCTAGCCCGTATTCATAACGCACTAAACCTTTTTATCGCGTTAAACGCCTTTTCTCGACAAGAAAAGCACAATTTCATCAAAAACAAACAAAACAAGAAAAATGAATCTATTCAGCAAGTCTGCAACACATCCTGAAGAGTTACGTGATTTCACCCAATGTCAATGTGTAATTTCTCCAGTTCTGATCATTGTTTTGGTTGTTGGTAGCTTGGTCCAATGCCAAACACAAGTGAATCCTTTTTATGGCTTTAAACGCATTTTCTCCTCGAGAGAAACATGATTTCACTAAAAACGTTATAGTTTAAACATGCCTTTTGTACATGTCTGCAAACACTCAGAGCCTTAAAATAGCGTTTTCACCAATGTGTTTTTTGGTGAGACACCTTCTATTTCTGGGTTCTGTGCGTTTTCAGACGAGTGCAATATGGATGTTAATTGTTTCTGATGAAATCCCTCCTTTTAATGCATTTTCTCACAGAAAATGAGTCTCTCGCCATGGGAAAATGGCTTTTTGAAAAAGCATATTCTGCTAGAGAAATCGTGTTTTAAACAATATGAACGACTTCCGGCCTTATTTACTTCACAGTTTTACTTTTGGTAACCTAGCCCGTATTCATAACGCACTAAACCTTTTTATCGCGTTAAACGCCTTTTCTCGACAAGAAAAGCACAATTTCATCAAAAACAAACAAAACAAGAAAAATGAATCTATTCAGCAAGTCTGCAACACATCCTGAAGAGTTACGTGATTTCACCCAATGTCAATGTGTAATTTCTCCAGTTCTGATCATTGTTTTGGTTGTTGGTAGCTTGGTCCAATGCCAAACACAAGTGAATCCTTTTTATGGCTTTAAACGCATTTTCTCCTCGAGAGAAACATGATTTCACTAAAAACGTTATAGTTTAAACATGCCTTTTTGTACATGTCTGCAAACACTCAGAGCCTTAAAATAGGGTTATCACCAATGTGTTTTTTGGTGAGACACCTTCTATTTCTGGGTTCTGTGCGTTTTCAGACGAGTGCAATATTCTGATGAAATCCCTCCTTTTAATGCATTTTCTCACAGAAAATGAGTCTCTCTCCATGGGAAAATGGCTTTATTGAAAAAGCATATTCTGCTCGAGAAATCGTGTTTTAAACAACAAAAACGACTTCTGGCCTTATTTAGTTCACAGTTTTACTTTTGGAAACCTAGCCCGTATTCATAACGCACTAAACCTTTTTATCGCTTTAAACGCCTTTTCTCGACAAGAAAAGCACAATTTCATCAAAAACAAACAAAACAAGAAAAATGAATCTATTCAGCAAGTCTGCAACACATCCTGAAGAGTTACGTGATTTCACCCAATGTCAATGTGTAATTTCTCCAGTTCTGATCATTGTTTTGGTTGTTGGTAGCTTGGTCCAATGCCAAACACAAGTGAATCCTTTTTATGGCTTTAAACGCATTTTCTCCTCGAGAGAAACATGATTTCACTAAAAACGTTATAGTTTAAACATGCCTTTTGTACATGTCTGCAAACACTCAGAGCCTTAAAATAGGGTTATCAGCAATGTGTTTTTTGGTGAGACACCTTCTATTTCTGGGTTCTGTGCGTTTTCAGACGAGTGCAATATGGATGTTAATTGTTTCTGATGAAATCCCTCCTTTTAATGCATTTTCTCACAGAAAATGAGTCTCTCGCCATGGGAAAATGGCTTTTTGAAAAAGCATATTCTGCTAGAGAAATCGTGTTTTAAACAATATGAACGACTTCCGGCCTTATTTACTTCACAGTTTTACTTTTGGTAACCTAGCCCGTATTCATAACGCACTAAACCTTTTTATCGCGTTAAACGCCTTTTCTCGACAAGAAAAGCACAATTTCATCAAAAACAAACAAAACAAGAAAAATGAATCTATTCAGCAAGTCTGCAACACATCCTGAAGAGTTACGTGATTTCACCCAATGTCAATGTGTAATTTCTCCAGTTCTGATCATTGTTTTGGTTGTTGGTAGCTTGGTCCAATGCCAAACACAAGTGAATCCTTTTTATGGCTTTAAACGCATTTTCTCCTCGAGAGAAACATGATTTCACTAAAAACGTTATAGTTTAAACATGCCTTTTGTACATGTCTGCAAACACTCAGAGCCTTAAAATAGCGTTTTCACCAATGTGTTTTTTGGTGAGACACCTTCTATTTCTGGGTTCTGTGCGTTTTCAGACGAGTGCAATATGGATGTTAATTGTTTCTGATGAAATCCCTCCTTTTAATGCATTTTCTCACAGAAAATGAGTCTCTCGCCATGGGAAAATGGCTTTTTGAAAAAGCATATTCTGCTAGAGAAATCGTGTTTTAAACAATATGAACGACTTCCGGCCTTATTTACTTCACAGTTTTACTTTTGGTAACCTAGCCCGTATTCATAACGCACTAAACCTTTTTATCGCGTTAAACGCCTTTTCTCGACAAGAAAAGCACAATTTCATCAAAAACAAACAAAACAAGAAAAATGAATCTATTCAGCAAGTCTGCAACACATCCTGAAGAGTTACGTGATTTCACCCAATGTCAATGTGTAATTTCTCCAGTTCTGATCATTGTTTTGGTTGTTGGTAGCTTGGTCCAATGCCAAACACAAGTGAATCCTTTTTATGGCTTTAAACGCATTTTCTCCTCGAGAGAAACATGATTTCACTAAAAACGTTATAGTTTAAACATGCCTTTTTGTACATGTCTGCAAACACTCAGAGCCTTAAAATAGGGTTATCACCAATGTGTTTTTTGGTGAGACACCTTCTATTTCTGGGTTCTGTGCGTTTTCAGACGAGTGCAATATTCTGATGAAATCCCTCCTTTTAATGCATTTTCTCACAGAAAATGAGTCTCTCTCCATGGGAAAATGGCTTTATTGAAAAAGCATATTCTGCTCGAGAAATCGTGTTTTAAACAACAAAAACGACTTCTGGCCTTATTTAGTTCACAGTTTTACTTTTGGAAACCTAGCCCGTATTCATAACGCACTATACCTTTTTATCGCGTTAAACGCCTTTTCTCGACAAGAAAAGCACAATTTCATCAAAAACAAACAAAACAAGAAAAATGAATCTATTCAGCAAGTCTGCAACACATCCTGAAGAGTTACGTGATTTCACCCAATGTCAATGTGTAATTTCTCCAGTTCTGATCATTGTTTTGGTTGTTGGTAGCTTGGTCCAATGCCAAACACAAGTGAATCCTTTTTATGGCTTTAAACGCATTTTCTCCTCGAGAGAAACATGATTTCACTAAAAACGTTATAGTTTAAACATGCCTTTTGTACATGTCTGCAAACACTCAGAGCCTTAAAATAGCGTTTTCACCAATGTGTTTTTTGGTGAGACACCTTCTATTTCTGGGTTCTGTGCGTTTTCAGACGAGTGCAATATGGATGTTAATTGTTTCTGATGAAATCCCTCCTTTTAATGCATTTTCTCACAGAAAATGAGTCTCTCGCCATGGGAAAATGGCTTTTTGAAAAAGCATATTCTGCTAGAGAAATCGTGTTTTAAACAATATGAACGACTTCCGGCCTTATTTACTTCACAGTTTTACTTTTGGTAACCTAGCCCGTATTCATAACGCACTAAACCTTTTTATCGCGTTAAACGCCTTTTCTCGACAAGAAAAGCACAATTTCATCAAAAACAAACAAAACAAGAAAAATGAATCTATTCAGCAAGTCTGCAACACATCCTGAAGAGTTACGTGATTTCACCCAATGTCAATGTGTAATTTCTCCAGTTCTGATCATTGTTTTGGTTGTTGGTAGCTTGGTCCAATGCCAAACACAAGTGAATCCTTTTTATGGCTTTAAACGCATTTTCTCCTCGAGAGAAACATGATTTCACTAAAAACGTTATAGTTTAAACATGCCTTTTTGTACATGTCTGCAAACACTCAGAGCCTTAAAATAGGGTTATCACCAATGTGTTTTTTGGTGAGACACCTTCTATTTCTGGGTTCTGTGCGTTTTCAGACGAGTTCAATATTCTGATGAAATCCCTCCTTTTAATGCATTTTCTCACAGAAAATGAGTCTCTCTCCATGGGAAAATGGCTTTATTGAAAAAGCATATTCTGCTCGAGAAATCGTGTTTTAAACAACAAAAACGACTTCTGGCCTTATTTAGTTCACAGTTTTACTTTTGGAAACCTAGCCCGTATTCATAACGCACTAAACCTTTTTATCGCGTTAAACGCCTTTTCTCGACAAGAAAAGCACAATTTCATCAAAAACAAACAAAACAAGAAAAATGAATCTATTCAGCAAGTCTGCAACACATCCTGAAGAGTTACGTGATTTCACCCAATGTCAATGTGTAATTTCTCCAGTTCTGATCATTGTTTTGGTTGTTGGTAGCTTGGTCCAATGCCAAACACAAGTGAATCCTTTTTATGGCTTTAAACGCATTTTCTCCTCGAGAGAAACATGATTTCACTAAAAACGTTATAGTTTAAACATGCCTGTTGTACATGTCTGCAAACACTCAGAGCCTTAAAATAGCGTTTTCACCAATGTGTTTTTTGGTGAGACACCTTCTATTTCTGGGTTCTGTGCGTTTTCAGACGAGTGCAATATGGATGTTAATTGTTTCTGATGAAATCCCTCCTTTTAATGCATTTTCTCACAGAAAATGAGTCTCTCTCCATGGGAAAATGGCTTTATTGAAAAGCATATTCTGCTCGAGAAATCGTGTTTTAAACAACAAAAACGACTTCTGGCCTTATTTAGTTCACAGTTTTACTTTTGGAAACCTAGCCCGTATTCATAACGCACTAAACCTTTTTATCGCTTTAAACGCCTTTTCTCGACAAGAAAAGCACAATTTCATCAAAAACAAACAAAACAAGAAAAATGAATCTATTCAGCAAGTCTGCAACACATCCTGAAGAGTTACGTGATTTCACCCAATGTCAATGTGTAATTTCTCCAGTTCTGATCATTGTTTTGGTTGTTGGTAGCTTGGTCCAATGCCAAACACAAGTGAATCCTTTTTATGGCTTTAAACGCATTTTCTCCTCGAGAGAAACATGATTTCACTAAAAACGTTATAGTTTAAACATGCCTTTTTGTACATGTCTGCAAACACTCAGAGCCTTAAAATAGGGTTATCACCAATGTGTTTTTTGGTGAGACACCTTCTATTTCTGGGTTCTGTGCGTTTTCAGACGAGTGCAATATTCTGATGAAATCCCTCCTTTTAATGCATTTTCTCACAGAAAATGAGTCTCTCTCCATGGGAAAATGGCTTTATTGAAAAAGCATATTCTGCTCGAGAAATCGTGTTTTAAACAACAAAAACGACTTCTGGCCTTATTTAGTTCACAGTTTTACTTTTGGAAACCTAGCCCGTATTCATAACGCACTAAACCTTTTTATCGCGTTAAACGCCTTTTCTCGACAAGAAAAGCACAATTTCATCAAAAACAAACAAAACAAGAAAAATGAATCTATTCAGCAAGTCTGCAACACATCCTGAAGAGTTACGTGATTTCACCCAATGTCAATGTGTAATTTCTCCAGTTCTGATCATTGTTTTGGTTGTTGGTAGCTTGGTCCAATGCCAAACACAAGTGAATCCTTTTTATGGCTTTAAACGCATTTTCTCCTCGAGAGAAACATGATTTCACTAAAAACGTTATAGTTTAAACATGCCATTTGTACATGTCTGCAAACACTCAGAGCCTTAAAATAGCGTTTTCACCAATGTGTTTTTTGGTGAGACACCTTCTATTTCTGGGTTCTGTGCGTTTTCAGACGAGTGCAATATGGATGTTAATTGTTTCTGATGAAATCCCTCCTTTTAATGCATTTTCTCACAGAAAATGAGTCTCTCGCCATGGGAAAATGGCTTTTTGAAAAAGCATATTCTGCTAGAGAAATCGTGTTTTAAACAATATGAACGACTTCCGGCCTTATTTACTTCACAGTTTTACTTTTGGTAACCTAGCCCGTATTCATAACGCACTAAACCTTTTTATCGCGTTAAACGCCTTTTCTCGACAAGAAAAGCACAATTTCATCAAAAACAAACAAAACAAGAAAAATGAATCTATTCAGCAAGTCTGCAACACATCCTGAAGAGTTACGTGATTTCACCCAATGTCAATGTGTAATTTCTCCAGTTCTGATCATTGTTTTGGTTGTTGGTAGCTTGGTCCAATGCCAAACACAAGTGAATCCTTTTTATGGCTTTAAACGCATTTTCTCCTCGAGAGAAACATGATTTCACTAAAAACGTTATAGTTTAAACATGCCTTTTTGTACATGTCTGCAAACACTCAGAGCCTTAAAATAGGGTTATCACCAATGTGTTTTTTGGTGAGACACCTTCTATTTCTGGGTTCTGTGCGTTTTCAGACGAGTGCAATATTCTGATGAAATCCCTCCTTTTAATGCATTTTCTCACAGAAAATGAGTCTCTCTCCATGGGAAAATGGCTTTATTGAAAAAGCATATTCTGCTCGAGAAATCGTGTTTTAAACAACAAAAACGACTTCTGGCCTTATTTAGTTCACAGTTTTACTTTTGGAAACCTAGCCCGTATTCATAACGCACTAAACCTTTTTATCGCGTTAAACGCCTTTTCTCGACAAGAAAAGCACAATTTCATCAAAAACAAACAAAACAAGAAAAATGAATCTATTCAGCAAGTCTGCAACACATCCTGAAGAGTTACGTGATTTCACCCAATGTCAATGTGTAATTTCTCCAGTTCTGATCATTGTTTTGGTTGTTGGTAGCTTGGTCCAATGCCAAACACAAGTGAATCCTTTTTATGGCTTTAAACGCATTTTCTCCTCGAGAGAAACATGATTTCACTAAAAACGTTATAGTTTAAACATGCCTTTTGTACATGTCTGCAAACACTCAGAGCCTTAAAATAGGGTTATCACCAATTTGTTTTTTTTGGTGAGACACCTTCTATTTCTGGGTTCTGTGCGTTTTCAGACCAGTGCAATATGGATGTTAAGCGTTTCTGATGAAATCCCTCCTTTTAATGCATTTTCTCACAGAAAATGAGTCTCTCTCCATGGGAAAATGGCTTTATTGAAAAAGCATATTCTGCTCGAGAAATCGTGTTTTAAACAACAAAAACGACTTCTGGCCTTATTTAGTTCACAGTTTTACTTTTGGAAACCTAGCCCGTATTCATAACGCACTAAACCTTTTTATCGCGTTAAACGCCTTTTCTCGACAAGAAAAGCACAATTTCATCAAAAACAAACAAAACAAGAAAAATGAATCTATTCAGCAAGTCTGCAACACATCCTGAAGAGTTACGTGATTTCACCCAATGTCAATGTGTAATTTCTCCAGTTCTGATCATTGTTTTGGTTGTTGGTAGCTTGGTCCAATGCCAAACACAAGTGAATCCTTTTTATGGCTTTAAACGCATTTTCTCCTCGAGAGAAACATGATTTCACTAAAAACGTTATAGTTTAAACATGCCATTTGTACATGTCTGCAAACACTCAGAGCCTTAAAATAGCGTTTTCACCAATGTGTTTTTTGGTGAGACACCTTCTATTTCTGGGTTCTGTGCGTTTTCAGACGAGTGCAATATGGATGTTAATTGTTTCTGATGAAATCCCTCCTTTTAATGCATTTTCTCACAGAAAATGAGTCTCTCGCCATGGGAAAATGGCTTTTTGAAAAAGCATATTCTGCTAGAGAAATCGTGTTTTAAACAATATGAACGACTTCCGGCCTTATTTACTTCACAGTTTTACTTTTGGTAACCTAGCCCGTATTCATAACGCACTAAACCTTTTTATCGCGTTAAACGCCTTTTCTCGACAAGAAAAGCACAATTTCATCAAAAACAAACAAAACAAGAAAAATGAATCTATTCAGCAAGACATCCTGAAGAGTTACGTGATTTCACCCAATGTCAATGTGTAATTTCTCCAGTTCTGATCATTGTTTTGGTTGTTGGTAGCTTGGTCCAATGCCAAACACAAGTGAATCCTTTTTATGGCTTTAAACGCATTTTCTCCTCGAGAGAAACATGATTTCACTAAAAACGTTATAGTTTAAACATGCCTTTTGTACATGTCTGCAAACACTCAGAGCCTTAAAATAGGGTTATCACCAATGTGTTTTTTGGTGAGACACCTTCTATTTCTGGGTTCTGTGCGTTTTCAGACGAGTGCAATATTCTGATGAAATCCCTCCTTTTAATGCATTTTCTCACAGAAAATGAGTCTCTCTCCATGGGAAAATGGCTTTATTGAAAAAGCATATTCTGCTCGAGAAATCGTGTTTTAAACAACAAAAACGACTTCTGGCCTTATTTAGTTCACAGTTTTACTTTTGGAAACCTAGCCCGTATTCATAACGCACTAAACCTTTTTATCGCGTTAAACGCCTTTTCTCGACAAGAAAAGCACAATTTCATCAAAAACAAACAAAACAAGAAAAATGAATCTATTCAGCAAGTCTGCAACACATCCTGAAGAGTTACGTGATTTCACCCAATGTCAATGTGTAATTTCTCCAGTTCTGATCATTGTTTTGGTTGTTGGTAGCTTGGTCCAATGCCAAACACAAGTGAATCCTTTTTATGGCTTTAAACGCATTTTCTCCTCGAGAGAAACATGATTTCACTAAAAACGTTATAGTTTAAACATGCCTTTTGTACATGTCTGCAAACACTCAGAGCCTTAAAATAGCGTTTTCACCAATGTGTTTTTTGGTGAGACACCTTCTATTTCTGGGTTCTGTGCGTTTTCAGACGAGTGCAATATGGATGTTAATTGTTTCTGATGAAATCCCTCCTTTTAATGCATTTTCTCACAGAAAATGAGTCTCTCGCCATGGGAAAATGGCTTTTTGAAAAAGCATATTCTGCTAGAGAAATCGTGTTTTAAACAATATGAACGACTTCCGGCCTTATTTACTTCACAGTTTTACTTTTGGTAACCTAGCCCGTATTCATAACGCACTAAACCTTTTTATCGCGTTAAACGCCTTTTCTCGACAAGAAAAGCACAATTTCATCAAAAACAAACAAAACAAGAAAAATGAATCTATTCAGCAAGTCTGCAACACATCCTGAAGAGTTACGTGATTTCACCCAATGTCAATGTGTAATTTCTCCAGTTCTGATCATTGTTTTGGTTGTTGGTAGCTTGGTCCAATGCCAAACACAAGTGAATCCTTTTTATGGCTTTAAACGCATTTTCTCCTCGAGAGAAACATGATTTCACTAAAAACGTTATAGTTTAAACATGCCTTTTGTACATGTCTGCAAACACTCAGAGCCTTAAAATAGCGTTTTCACCAATGTGTTTTTTGGTGAGACACCTTCTATTTCTGGGTTCTGTGCGTTTTCAGACGAGTGCAATATGGATGTTAATTGTTTCTGATGAAATCCCTCCTTTTAATGCATTTTCTCACAGAAAATGAGTCTCTCGCCATGGGAAAATGGCTTTTTGAAAAAGCATATTCTGCTAGAGAAATCGTGTTTTAAACAATATGAACGACTTCCGGCCTTATTTACTTCACAGTTTTACTTTTGGTAACCTAGCCCGTATTCATAACGCACTAAACCTTTTTATCGCGTTAAACGCCTTTTCTCGACAAGAAAAGCACAATTTCATCAAAAACAAACAAAACAAGAAAAATGAATCTATTCAGCAAGTCTGCAACACATCCTGAAGAGTTACGTGATTTCACCCAATGTCAATGTGTAATTTCTCCAGTTCTGATCATTGTTTTGGTTGTTGGTAGCTTGGTCCAATGCCAAACACAAGTGAATCCTTTTTATGGCTTTAAACGCATTTTCTCCTCGAGAGAAACATGATTTCACTAAAAACGTTATAGTTTAAACATGCCTTTTTGTACATGTCTGCAAACACTCAGAGCCTTAAAATAGGGTTATCACCAATGTGTTTTTTGGTGAGACACCTTCTATTTCTGGGTTCTGTGCGTTTTCAGACGAGTGCAATATTCTGATGAAATCCCTCCTTTTAATGCATTTTCTCACAGAAAATGAGTCTCTCTCCATGGGAAAATGGCTTTATTGAAAAAGCATATTCTGCTCGAGAAATCGTGTTTTAAACAACAAAAACGACTTCTGGCCTTATTTAGTTCACAGTTTTACTTTTGGAAACCTAGCCCGTATTCATAACGCACTAAACCTTTTTATCGCGTTAAACGCCTTTTCTCGACAAGAAAAGCACAATTTCATCAAAAACAAACAAAACAAGAAAAATGAATCTATTCAGCAAGTCTGCAACACATCCTGAAGAGTTACGTGATTTCACCCAATGTCAATGTGTAATTTCTCCAGTTCTGATCATTGTTTTGGTTGTTGGTAGCTTGGTCCAATGCCAAACACAAGTGAATCCTTTTTATGGCTTTAAACGCATTTTCTCCTCGAGAGAAACATGATTTCACTAAAAACGTTATAGTTTAAACATGCCATTTGTACATGTCTGCAAACACTCAGAGCCTTAAAATAGCGTTTTCACCAATGTGTTTTTTGGTGAGACACCTTCTATTTCTGGGTTCTGTGCGTTTTCAGACGAGTGCAATATGGATGTTAATTGTTTCTGATGAAATCCCTCCTTTTAATGCATTTTCTCACAGAAAATGAGTCTCTCGCCATGGGAAAATGGCTTTTTGAAAAAGCATATTCTGCTAGAGAAATCGTGTTTTAAACAATATGAACGACTTCCGGCCTTATTTACTTCACAGTTTTACTTTTGGTAACCTAGCCCGTATTCATAACGCACTAAACCTTTTTATCGCGTTAAACGCCTTTTCTCGACAAGAAAAGCACAATTTCATCAAAAACAAACAAAACAAGAAAAATGAATCTATTCAGCAAGTCTGCAACACATCCTGAAGAGTTACGTGATTTCACCCAATGTCAATGTGTAATTTCTCCAGTTCTGATCATTGTTTTGGTTGTTGGTAGCTTGGTCCAATGCCAAACACAAGTGAATCCTTTTTATGGCTTTAAACGCATTTTCTCCTCGAGAGAAACATGATTTCACTAAAAACGTTATAGTTTAAACATGCCTTTTTGTACATGTCTGCAAACACTCAGAGCCTTAAAATAGGGTTATCACCAATGTGTTTTTTGGTGAGACACCTTCTATTTCTGGGTTCTGTGCGTTTTCAGACGAGTGCAATATTCTGATGAAATCCCTCCTTTTAATGCATTTTCTCACAGAAAATGAGTCTCTCTCCATGGGAAAATGGCTTTATTGAAAAAGCATATTCTGCTCGAGAAATCGTGTTTTAAACAACAAAAACGACTTCTGGCCTTATTTAGTTCACAGTTTTACTTTTGGAAACCTAGCCCGTATTCATAACGCACTAAACCTTTTTATCGCGTTAAACGCCTTTTCTCGACAAGAAAAGCACAATTTCATCAAAAACAAACAAAACAAGAAAAATGAATCTATTCAGCAAGTCTGCAACACATCCTGAAGAGTTACGTGATTTCACCCAATGTCAATGTGTAATTTCTCCAGTTCTGATCATTGTTTTGGTTGTTGGTAGCTTGGTCCAATGCCAAACACAAGTGAATCCTTTTTATGGCTTTAAACGCATTTTCTCCTCGAGAGAAACATGATTTCACTAAAAACGTTATAGTTTAAACATGCCTTTTGTACATGTCTGCAAACACTCAGAGCCTTAAAATAGGGTTATCACCAATTTGTTTTTTTTGGTGAGACACCTTCTATTTCTGGGTTCTGTGCGTTTTCAGACCAGTGCAATATGGATGTTAAGCGTTTCTGATGAAATCCCTCCTTTTAATGCATTTTCTCACAGAAAATGAGTCTCTCTCCATGGGAAAATGGCTTTATTGAAAAAGCATATTCTGCTCGAGAAATCGTGTTTTAAACAACAAAAACGACTTCTGGCCTTATTTAGTTCACAGTTTTACTTTTGGAAACCTAGCCCGTATTCATAACGCACTAAACCTTTTTATCGCGTTAAACGCCTTTTCTCGACAAGAAAAGCACAATTTCATCAAAAACAAACAAAACAAGAAAAATGAATCTATTCAGCAAGTCTGCAACACATCCTGAAGAGTTACGTGATTTCACCCAATGTCAATGTGTAATTTCTCCAGTTCTGATCATTGTTTTGGTTGTTGGTAGCTTGGTCCAATGCCAAACACAAGTGAATCCTTTTTATGGCTTTAAACGCATTTTCTCCTCGAGAGAAACATGATTTCACTAAAAACGTTATAGTTTAAACATGCCTTTTGTACATGTCTGCAAACACTCAGAGCCTTAAAATAGCGTTTTCACCAATGTGTTTTTTGGTGAGACACCTTCTATTTCTGGGTTCTGTGCGTTTTCAGACGAGTGCAATATGGATGTTAATTGTTTCTGATGAAATCCCTCCTTTTAATGCATTTTCTCACAGAAAATGAGTCTCTCGCCATGGGAAAATGGCTTTTTGAAAAAGCATATTCTGCTAGAGAAATCGTGTTTTAAACAATATGAACGACTTCCGGCCTTATTTACTTCACAGTTTTACTTTTGGTAACCTAGCCCGTATTCATAACGCACTAAACCTTTTTATCGCGTTAAACGCCTTTTCTCGACAAGAAAAGCACAATTTCATCAAAAACAAACAAAACAAGAAAAATGAATCTATTCAGCAAGTCTGCAACACATCCTGAAGAGTTACGTGATTTCACCCAATGTCAATGTGTAATTTCTCCAGTTCTGATCATTGTTTTGGTTGTTGGTAGCTTGGTCCAATGCCAAACACAAGTGAATCCTTTTTATGGCTTTAAACGCATTTTCTCCTCGAGAGAAACATGATTTCACTAAAAACGTTATAGTTTAAACATGCCTTTTTGTACATGTCTGCAAACACTCAGAGCCTTAAAATAGGGTTATCACCAATGTGTTTTTTGGTGAGACACCTTCTATTTCTGGGTTCTGTGCGTTTTCAGACGAGTGCAATATTCTGATGAAATCCCTCCTTTTAATGCATTTTCTCACAGAAAATGAGTCTCTCTCCATGGGAAAATGGCTTTATTGAAAAAGCATATTCTGCTCGAGAAATCGTGTTTTAAACAACAAAAACGACTTCTGGCCTTATTTAGTTCACAGTTTTACTTTTGGAAACCTAGCCCGTATTCATAACGCACTAAACCTTTTTATCGCGTTAAACGCCTTTTCTCGACAAGAAAAGCACAATTTCATCAAAAACAAACAAAACAAGAAAAATGAATCTATTCAGCAAGTCTGCAACACATCCTGAAGAGTTACGTGATTTCACCCAATGTCAATGTGTAATTTCTCCAGTTCTGATCATTGTTTTGGTTGTTGGTAGCTTGGTCCAATGCCAAACACAAGTGAATCCTTTTTATGGCTTTAAACGCATTTTCTCCTCGAGAGAAACATGATTTCACTAAAAACGTTATAGTTTAAACATGCCATTTGTACATGTCTGCAAACACTCAGAGCCTTAAAATAGCGTTTTCACCAATGTGTTTTTTGGTGAGACACCTTCTATTTCTGGGTTCTGTGCGTTTTCAGACGAGTGCAATATGGATGTTAATTGTTTCTGATGAAATCCCTCCTTTTAATGCATTTTCTCACAGAAAATGAGTCTCTCGCCATGGGAAAATGGCTTTTTGAAAAAGCATATTCTGCTAGAGAAATCGTGTTTTAAACAATATGAACGACTTCCGGCCTTATTTACTTCACAGTTTTACTTTTGGTAACCTAGCCCGTATTCATAACGCACTAAACCTTTTTATCGCGTTAAACGCCTTTTCTCGACAAGAAAAGCACAATTTCATCAAAAACAAACAAAACAAGAAAAATGAATCTATTCAGCAAGTCTGCAACACATCCTGAAGAGTTACGTGATTTCACCCAATGTCAATGTGTAATTTCTCCAGTTCTGATCATTGTTTTGGTTGTTGGTAGCTTGGTCCAATGCCAAACACAAGTGAATCCTTTTTATGGCTTTAAACGCATTTTCTCCTCGAGAGAAACATGATTTCACTAAAAACGTTATAGTTTAAACATGCCTTTTTGTACATGTCTGCAAACACTCAGAGCCTTAAAATAGGGTTATCACCAATGTGTTTTTTGGTGAGACACCTTCTATTTCTGGGTTCTGTGCGTTTTCAGACGAGTGCAATATTCTGATGAAATCCCTCCTTTTAATGCATTTTCTCACAGAAAATGAGTCTCTCTCCATGGGAAAATGGCTTTATTGAAAAAGCATATTCTGCTCGAGAAATCGTGTTTTAAACAACAAAAACGACTTCTGGCCTTATTTAGTTCACAGTTTTACTTTTGGAAACCTAGCCCGTATTCATAACGCACTAAACCTTTTTATCGCGTTAAACGCCTTTTCTCGACAAGAAAAGCACAATTTCATCAAAAACAAACAAAACAAGAAAAATGAATCTATTCAGCAAGTCTGCAACACATCCTGAAGAGTTACGTGATTTCACCCAATGTCAATGTGTAATTTCTCCAGTTCTGATCATTGTTTTGGTTGTTGGTAGCTTGGTCCAATGCCAAACACAAGTGAATCCTTTTTATGGCTTTAAACGCATTTTCTCCTCGAGAGAAACATGATTTCACTAAAAACGTTATAGTTTAAACATGCCTTTTGTACATGTCTGCAAACACTCAGAGCCTTAAAATAGGGTTATCACCAATTTGTTTTTTTTGGTGAGACACCTTCTATTTCTGGGTTCTGTGCGTTTTCAGACCAGTGCAATATGGATGTTAAGCGTTTCTGATGAAATCCCTCCTTTTAATGCATTTTCTCACAGAAAATGAGTCTCTCTCCATGGGAAAATGGCTTTATTGAAAAAGCATATTCTGCTCGAGAAATCGTGTTTTAAACAACAAAAACGACTTCTGGCCTTATTTAGTTCACAGTTTTACTTTTGGAAACCTAGCCCGTATTCATAACGCACTAAACCTTTTTATCGCGTTAAACGCCTTTTCTCGACAAGAAAAGCACAATTTCATCAAAAACAAACAAAACAAGAAAAATGAATCTATTCAGCAAGTCTGCAACACATCCTGAAGAGTTACGTGATTTCACCCAATGTCAATGTGTAATTTCTCCAGTTCTGATCATTGTTTTGGTTGTTGGTAGCTTGGTCCAATGCCAAACACAAGTGAATCCTTTTTATGGCTTTAAACGCATTTTCTCCTCGAGAGAAACATGATTTCACTAAAAACGTTATAGTTTAAACATGCCTGTTGTACATGTCTGCAAACACTCAGAGCCTTAAAATAGCGTTTTCACCAATGTGTTTTTTGGTGAGACACCTTCTATTTCTGGGTTCTGTGCGTTTTCAGACGAGTGCAATATGGATGTTAATTGTTTCTGATGAAATCCCTCCTTTTAATGCATTTTCTCACAGAAAATGAGTCTCTCGCCATGGGAAAATGGCTTTTTGAAAAAGCATATTCTGCTAGAGAAATCGTGTTTTAAACAATATGAACGACTTCCGGCCTTATTTACTTCACAGTTTTACTTTTGGTAACCTAGCCCGTATTCATAACGCACTAAACCTTTTTATCGCGTTAAACGCCTTTTCTCGACAAGAAAAGCACAATTTCATCAAAAACAAACAAAACAAGAAAAATGAATCTATTCAGCAAGTCTGCAACACATCCTGAAGAGTTACGTGATTTCACCCAATGTCAATGTGTAATTTCTCCAGTTCTGATCATTGTTTTGGTTGTTGGTAGCTTGGTCCAATGCCAAACACAAGTGAATCCTTTTTATGGCTTTAAACGCATTTTCTCCTCGAGAGAAACATGATTTCACTAAAAACGTTATAGTTTAAACATGCCTTTTTGTACATGTCTGCAAACACTCAGAGCCTTAAAATAGGGTTATCACCAATGTGTTTTTTGGTGAGACACCTTCTATTTCTGGGTTCTGTGCGTTTTCAGACGAGTGCAATATTCTGATGAAATCCCTCCTTTTAATGCATTTTCTCACAGAAAATGAGTCTCTCGCCATGGGAAAATGGCTTTTTGAAAAAGCATATTCTGCTCGAGAAATCGTGTTTTAAACAATATGAACGACTTCCGGCCTTATTTACTTCACAGTTTTACTTTTGGTAACCTAGCCCGTATTCATAACGCACTAAACCTTTTTATCGCGTTAAACGCCTTTTCTCGACAAGAAAAGCACAATTTCATCAAAAACAAACAAAACAAGAAAAATGAATCTATTCAGCAAGTCTGCAACACATCCTGAAGAGTTACGTGATTTCACCCAATGTCAATGTGTAATTTCTCCAGTTCTGATCATTGTTTTGGTTGTTGGTAGCTTGGTCCAATGCCAAACACAAGTGAATCCTTTTTATGGCTTTAAACGCATTTTCTCCTCGAGAGAAACATGATTTCACTAAAAACGTTATAGTTTAAACATGCCTTTTGTACATGTCTGCAAACACTCAGAGCCTTAAAATAGGGTTATCAGCAATGTGTTTTTTGGTGAGACACCTTCTATTTCTGGGTTCTGTGCGTTTTCAGACGAGTGCAATATGGATGTTAATTGTTTCTGATGAAATCCCTCCTTTTAATGCATTTTCTCACAGAAAATGAGTCTCTCGCCATGGGAAAATGGCTTTTTGAAAAAGCATATTCTGCTAGAGAAATCGTGTTTTAAACAATATGAACGACTTCTGGCCTTATTTACTTCACAGTTTTACTTTTGGTAACCTAGCCCGTATTCATAACGCACTAAACCTTTTTATCGCGTTAAACGCCTTTTCTCGACAAGAAAAGCACAATTTCATCAAAAACAAACAAAACAAGAAAAATGAATCTATTCAGCAAGTCTGCAACACATCCTGAAGAGTTACGTGATTTCACCCAATGTCAATGTGTAATTTCTCCAGTTCTGATCATTGTTTTGGTTGTTGGTAGCTTGGTCCAATGCCAAACACAAGTGAATCCTTTTTATGGCTTTAAACGCATTTTCTCCTCGAGAGAAACATGATTTCACTAAAAACGTTATAGTTTAAACATGCCTTTTGTACATGTCTGCAAACACTCAGAGCCTTAAAATAGCGTTTTCACCAATGTGTTTTTTGGTGAGACACCTTCTATTTCTGGGTTCTGTGCGTTTTCAGACGAGTGCAATATGGATGTTAATTGTTTCTGATGAAATCCCTCCTTTTAATGCATTTTCTCACAGAAAATGAGTCTCTCGCCATGGGAAAATGGCTTTTTGAAAAAGCATATTCTGCTAGAGAAATCGTGTTTTAAACAATATGAACGACTTCCGGCCTTATTTACTTCACAGTTTTACTTTTGGTAACCTAGCCCGTATTCATAACGCACTAAACCTTTTTATCGCGTTAAACGCCTTTTCTCGACAAGAAAAGCACAATTTCATCAAAAACAAACAAAACAAGAAAAATGAATCTATTCAGCAAGTCTGCAACACATCCTGAAGAGTTACGTGATTTCACCCAATGTCAATGTGTAATTTCTCCAGTTCTGATCATTGTTTTGGTTGTTGGTAGCTTGGTCCAATGCCAAACACAAGTGAATCCTTTTTATGGCTTTAAACGCATTTTCTCCTCGAGAGAAACATGATTTCACTAAAAACGTTATAGTTTAAACATGCCTTTTTGTACATGTCTGCAAACACTCAGAGCCTTAAAATAGGGTTATCACCAATGTGTTTTTTGGTGAGACACCTTCTATTTCTGGGTTCTGTGCGTTTTCAGACGAGTGCAATATTCTGATGAAATCCCTCCTTTTAATGCATTTTCTCACAGAAAATGAGTCTCTCTCCATGGGAAAATGGCTTTATTGAAAAAGCATATTCTGCTCGAGAAATCGTGTTTTAAACAACAAAAACGACTTCTGGCCTTATTTAGTTCACAGTTTTACTTTTGGAAACCTAGCCCGTATTCATAACGCACTAAACCTTTTTATCGCGTTAAACGCCTTTTCTCGACAAGAAAAGCACAATTTCATCAAAAACAAACAAAACAAGAAAAATGAATCTATTCAGCAAGTCTGCAACACATCCTGAAGAGTTACGTGATTTCACCCAATGTCAATGTGTAATTTCTCCAGTTCTGATCATTGTTTTGGTTGTTGGTAGCTTGGTCCAATGCCAAACACAAGTGAATCCTTTTTATGGCTTTAAACGCATTTTCTCCTCGAGAGAAACATGATTTCACTAAAAACGTTATAGTTTAAACATGCCTTTTGTACATGTCTGCAAACACTCAGAGCCTTAAAATAGGGTTATCACCAATTTGTTTTTTTTGGTGAGACACCTTCTATTTCTGGGTTCTGTGCGTTTTCAGACCAGTGCAATATGGATGTTAAGCGTTTCTGATGAAATCCCTCCTTTTAATGCATTTTCTCACAGAAAATGAGTCTCTCTCCATGGGAAAATGGCTTTATTGAAAAAGCATATTCTGCTCGAGAAATCGTGTTTTAAACAACAAAAACGACTTCTGGCCTTATTTAGTTCACAGTTTTACTTTTGGAAACCTAGCCCGTATTCATAACGCACTAAACCTTTTTATCGCGTTAAACGCCTTTTCTCGACAAGAAAAGCACAATTTCATCAAAAACAAACAAAACAAGAAAAATGAATCTATTCAGCAAGTCTGCAACACATCCTGAAGAGTTACGTGATTTCACCCAATGTCAATGTGTAATTTCTCCAGTTCTGATCATTGTTTTGGTTGTTGGTAGCTTGGTCCAATGCCAAACACAAGTGAATCCTTTTTATGGCTTTAAACGCATTTTCTCCTCGAGAGAAACATGATTTCACTAAAAACGTTATAGTTTAAACATGCCTTTTGTACATGTCTGCAAACACTCAGAGCCTTAAAATAGCGTTTTCACCAATGTGTTTTTTGGTGAGACACCTTCTATTTCTGGGTTCTGTGCGTTTTCAGACGAGTGCAATATGGATGTTAATTGTTTCTGATGAAATCCCTCCTTTTAATGCATTTTCTCACAGAAAATGAGTCTCTCGCCATGGGAAAATGGCTTTTTGAAAAAGCATATTCTGCTAGAGAAATCGTGTTTTAAACAATATGAACGACTTCCGGCCTTATTTACTTCACAGTTTTACTTTTGGTAACCTAGCCCGTATTCATAACGCACTAAACCTTTTTATCGCGTTAAACGCCTTTTCTCGACAAGAAAAGCACAATTTCATCAAAAACAAACAAAACAAGAAAAATGAATCTATTCAGCAAGTCTGCAACACATCCTGAAGAGTTACGTGATTTCACCCAATGTCAATGTGTAATTTCTCCAGTTCTGATCATTGTTTTGGTTGTTGGTAG
Organism: Lampris incognitus; assembly: GCF_029633865.1. NCBI lineage: Eukaryota > Metazoa > Chordata > Actinopteri > Lampriformes > Lampridae > Lampris > Lampris incognitus. Next base: position 4,245,442 of record NC_079225.1, on the reverse strand, counting down.
CTTGGTCCAATGCCAAACACAAGTGAATCCTTTTTATGGCTTTAAACGCATTTTCTCCTCGAGAGAAACATGATTTCACTAAAAACGTTATAGTTTAAACATGCCTTTTGTACATGTCTGCAAACACTCAGAGCCTTAAAATAGCGTTTTCACCAATGTGTTTTTTGGTGAGACACCTTCTATTTCTGGGTTCTGTGCGTTTTCAGACGAGTGCAATATGGATGTTAATTGTTTCTGATGAAATCCCTCCTTTTAATGCATTTTCTCACAGAAAATGAGTCTCTCGCCATGGGAAAATGGCTTTTTGAAAAAGCATATTCTGCTAGAGAAATCGTGTTTTAAACAATATGAACGACTTCCGGCCTTATTTACTTCACAGTTTTACTTTTGGTAACCTAGCCCGTATTCATAACGCACTAAACCTTTTTATCGCGTTAAACGCCTTTTCTCGACAAGAAAAGCACAATTTCATCAAAAACAAACAAAACAAGAAAAATGAATCTATTCAGCAAGTCTGCAACACATCCTGAAGAGTTACGTGATTTCACCCAATGTCAATGTGTAATTTCTCCAGTTCTGATCATTGTTTTGGTTGTTGGTAGCTTGGTCCAATGCCAAACACAAGTGAATCCTTTTTATGGCTTTAAACGCATTTTCTCCTCGAGAGAAACATGATTTCACTAAAAACGTTATAGTTTAAACATGCCTTTTTGTACATGTCTGCAAACACTCAGAGCCTTAAAATAGGGTTATCACCAATGTGTTTTTTGGTGAGACACCTTCTATTTCTGGGTTCTGTGCGTTTTCAGACGAGTGCAATATTCTGATGAAATCCCTCCTTTTAATGCATTTTCTCACAGAAAATGAGTCTCTCTCCATGGGAAAATGGCTTTATTGAAAAAGCATATTCTGCTCGAGAAATCGTGTTTTAAACAACAAAAACGACTTCTGGCCTTATTTAGTTCACAGTTTTACTTTTGGAAACCTAGCCCGTATTCATAACGCACTAAACCTTTTTATCGCGTTAAACGCCTTTTCTCGACAAGAAAAGCACAATTTCATCAAAAACAAACAAAACAAGAAAAATGAATCTATTCAGCAAGTCTGCAACACATCCTGAAGAGTTACGTGATTTCACCCAATGTCAATGTGTAATTTCTCCAGTTCTGATCATTGTTTTGGTTGTTGGTAGCTTGGTCCAATGCCAAACACAAGTGAATCCTTTTTATGGCTTTAAACGCATTTTCTCCTCGAGAGAAACATGATTTCACTAAAAACGTTATAGTTTAAACATGCCTTTTGTACATGTCTGCAAACACTCAGAGCCTTAAAATAGGGTTATCAGCAATGTGTTTTTTGGTGAGACACCTTCTATTTCTGGGTTCTGTGCGTTTTCAGACGAGTGCAATATGGATGTTAATTGTTTCTGATGAAATCCCTCCTTTTAATGCATTTTCTCACAGAAAATGAGTCTCTCGCCATGGGAAAATGGCTTTTTGAAAAAGCATATTCTGCTAGAGAAATCGTGTTTTAAACAATATGAACGACTTCCGGCCTTATTTACTTCACAGTTTTACTTTTGGTAACCTAGCCCGTATTCATAACGCACTAAACCTTTTTATCGCGTTAAACGCCTTTTCTCGACAAGAAAAGCACAATTTCATCAAAAACAAACAAAACAAGAAAAATGAATCTATTCAGCAAGTCTGCAACACATCCTGAAGAGTTACGTGATTTCACCCAATGTCAATGTGTAATTTCTCCAGTTCTGATCATTGTTTTGGTTGTTGGTAGCTTGGTCCAATGCCAAACACAAGTGAATCCTTTTTATGGCTTTAAACGCATTTTCTCCTCGAGAGAAACATGATTTCACTAAAAACGTTATAGTTTAAACATGCCTTTTGTACATGTCTGCAAACACTCAGAGCCTTAAAATAGCGTTTTCACCAATGTGTTTTTTGGTGAGACACCTTCTATTTCTGGGTTCTGTGCGTTTTCAGACGAGTGCAATATGGATGTTAATTGTTTCTGATGAAATCCCTCCTTTTAATGCATTTTCTCACAGAAAATGAGTCTCTCGCCATGGGAAAATGGCTTTTTGAAAAAGCATATTCTGCTAGAGAAATCGTGTTTTAAACAATATGAACGACTTCCGGCCTTATTTACTTCACAGTTTTACTTTTGGTAACCTAGCCCGTATTCATAACGCACTAAACCTTTTTATCGCGTTAAACGCCTTTTCTCGACAAGAAAAGCACAATTTCATCAAAAACAAACAAAACAAGAAAAATGAATCTATTCAGCAAGTCTGCAACACATCCTGAAGAGTTACGTGATTTCACCCAATGTCAATGTGTAATTTCTCCAGTTCTGATCATTGTTTTGGTTGTTGGTAGCTTGGTCCAATGCCAAACACAAGTGAATCCTTTTTATGGCTTTAAACGCATTTTCTCCTCGAGAGAAACATGATTTCACTAAAAACGTTATAGTTTAAACATGCCTTTTTGTACATGTCTGCAAACACTCAGAGCCTTAAAATAGGGTTATCACCAATGTGTTTTTTGGTGAGACACCTTCTATTTCTGGGTTCTGTGCGTTTTCAGACGAGTGCAATATTCTGATGAAATCCCTCCTTTTAATGCATTTTCTCACAGAAAATGAGTCTCTCTCCATGGGAAAATGGCTTTATTGAAAAAGCATATTCTGCTCGAGAAATCGTGTTTTAAACAACAAAAACGACTTCTGGCCTTATTTAGTTCACAGTTTTACTTTTGGAAACCTAGCCCGTATTCATAACGCACTAAACCTTTTTATCGCGTTAAACGCCTTTTCTCGACAAGAAAAGCACAATTTCATCAAAAACAAACAAAACAAGAAAAATGAATCTATTCAGCAAGTCTGCAACACATCCTGAAGAGTTACGTGATTTCACCCAATGTCAATGTGTAATTTCTCCAGTTCTGATCATTGTTTTGGTTGTTGGTAGCTTGGTCCAATGCCAAACACAAGTGAATCCTTTTTATGGCTTTAAACGCATTTTCTCCTCGAGAGAAACATGATTTCACTAAAAACGTTATAGTTTAAACATGCCTTTTGTACATGTCTGCAAACACTCAGAGCCTTAAAATAGCGTTTTCACCAATGTGTTTTTTGGTGAGACACCTTCTATTTCTGGGTTCTGTGCGTTTTCAGACGAGTGCAATATGGATGTTAATTGTTTCTGATGAAATCCCTCCTTTTAATGCATTTTCTCACAGAAAATGAGTCTCTCGCCATGGGAAAATGGCTTTTTGAAAAAGCATATTCTGCTAGAGAAATCGTGTTTTAAACAATATGAACGACTTCCGGCCTTATTTAGTTCACAGTTTTACTTTTGGTAACCTAGCCCGTATTCATAACGCACTAAACCTTTTTATCGCGTTAAACGCCTTTTCTCGACAAGAAAAGCACAATTTCATCAAAAACAAACAAAACAAGAAAAATGAATCTATTCAGCAAGTCTGCAACACATCCTGAAGAGTTACGTGATTTCACCCAATGTCAATGTGTAATTTCTCCAGTTCTGATCATTGTTTTGGTTGTTGGTAGCTTGGTCCAATGCCAAACACAAGTGAATCCTTTTTATGGCTTTAAACGCATTTTCTCCTCGAGAGAAACATGATTTCACTAAAAACGTTATAGTTTAAACATGCCTTTTTGTACATGTCTGCAAACACTCAGAGCCTTAAAATAGGGTTATCACCAATGTGTTTTTTGGTGAGACACCTTCTATTTCTGGGTTCTGTGCGTTTTCAGACGAGTGCAATATTCTGATGAAATCCCTCCTTTTAATGCATTTTCTCACAGAAAATGAGTCTCTCTCCATGGGAAAATGGCTTTATTGAAAAAGCATATTCTGCTCGAGAAATCGTGTTTTAAACAACAAAAACGACTTCTGGCCTTATTTAGTTCACAGTTTTACTTTTGGAAACCTAGCCCGTATTCATAACGCACTATACCTTTTTATCGCGTTAAACGCCTTTTCTCGACAAGAAAAGCACAATTTCATCAAAAACAAACAAAACAAGAAAAATGAATCTATTCAGCAAGTCTGCAACACATCCTGAAGAGTTACGTGATTTCACCCAATGTCAATGTGTAATTTCTCCAGTTCTGATCATTGTTTTGGTTGTTGGTAGCTTGGTCCAATGCCAAACACAAGTGAATCCTTTTTATGGCTTTAAACGCATTTTCTCCTCGAGAGAAACATGATTTCACTAAAAACGTTATAGTTTAAACATGCCTTTTGTACATGTCTGCAAACACTCAGAGCCTTAAAATAGCGTTTTCACCAATGTGTTTTTTGGTGAGACACCTTCTATTTCTGGGTTCTGTGCGTTTTCAGACGAGTGCAATATGGATGTTAATTGTTTCTGATGAAATCCCTCCTTTTAATGCATTTTCTCACAGAAAATGAGTCTCTCGCCATGGGAAAATGGCTTTTTGAAAAAGCATATTCTGCTAGAGAAATCGTGTTTTAAACAATATGAACGACTTCCGGCCTTATTTACTTCACAGTTTTACTTTTGGTAACCTAGCCCGTATTCATAACGCACTAAACCTTTTTATCGCGTTAAACGCCTTTTCTCGACAAGAAAAGCACAATTTCATCAAAAACAAACAAAACAAGAAAAATGAATCTATTCAGCAAGTCTGCAACACATCCTGAAGAGTTACGTGATTTCACCCAATGTCAATGTGTAATTTCTCCAGTTCTGATCATTGTTTTGGTTGTTGGTAGCTTGGTCCAATGCCAAACACAAGTGAATCCTTTTTATGGCTTTAAACGCATTTTCTCCTCGAGAGAAACATGATTTCACTAAAAACGTTATAGTTTAAACATGCCTTTTTGTACATGTCTGCAAACACTCAGAGCCTTAAAATAGGGTTATCACCAATGTGTTTTTTGGTGAGACACCTTCTATTTCTGGGTTCTGTGCGTTTTCAGACGAGTGCAATATTCTGATGAAATCCCTCCTTTTAATGCATTTTCTCACAGAAAATGAGTCTCTCTCCATGGGAAAATGGCTTTATTGAAAAAGCATATTCTGCTCGAGAAATCGTGTTTTAAACAACAAAAACGACTTCTGGCCTTATTTAGTTCACAGTTTTACTTTTGGAAACCTAGCCCGTATTCATAACGCACTAAACCTTTTTATCGCGTTAAACGCCTTTTCTCGACAAGAAAAGCACAATTTCATCAAAAACAAACAAAACAAGAAAAATGAATCTATTCAGCAAGTCTGCAACACATCCTGAAGAGTTACGTGATTTCACCCAATGTCAATGTGTAATTTCTCCAGTTCTGATCATTGTTTTGGTTGTTGGTAGCTTGGTCCAATGCCAAACACAAGTGAATCCTTTTTATGGCTTTAAACGCATTTTCTCCTCGAGAGAAACATGATTTCACTAAAAACGTTATAGTTTAAACATGCCTGTTGTACATGTCTGCAAACACTCAGAGCCTTAAAATAGCGTTTTCACCAATGTGTTTTTTGGTGAGACACCTTCTATTTCTGGGTTCTGTGCGTTTTCAGACGAGTGCAATATGGATGTTAATTGTTTCTGATGAAATCCCTCCTTTTAATGCATTTTCTCACAGAAAATGAGTCTCTCTCCATGGGAAAATGGCTTTATTGAAAAGCATATTCTGCTCGAGAAATCGTGTTTTAAACAACAAAAACGACTTCTGGCCTTATTTAGTTCACAGTTTTACTTTTGGAAACCTAGCCCGTATTCATAACGCACTAAACCTTTTTATCGCTTTAAACGCCTTTTCTCGACAAGAAAAGCACAATTTCATCAAAAACAAACAAAACAAGAAAAATGAATCTATTCAGCAAGTCTGCAACACATCCTGAAGAGTTACGTGATTTCACCCAATGTCAATGTGTAATTTCTCCAGTTCTGATCATTGTTTTGGTTGTTGGTAGCTTGGTCCAATGCCAAACACAAGTGAATCCTTTTTATGGCTTTAAACGCATTTTCTCCTCGAGAGAAACATGATTTCACTAAAAACGTTATAGTTTAAACATGCCTTTTGTACATGTCTGCAAACACTCAGAGCCTTAAAATAGCGTTTTCACCAATGTGTTTTTTGGTGAGACACCTTCTATTTCTGGGTTCTGTGCGTTTTCAGACGAGTGCAATATGGATGTTAATTGTTTCTGATGAAATCCCTCCTTTTAATGCATTTTCTCACAGAAAATGAGTCTCTCGCCATGGGAAAATGGCTTTTTGAAAAAGCATATTCTGCTCGAGAAATCGTGTTTTAAACAATAAGAACGACTTCCGGCCTTATTTACTTCACAGTTTTACTTTTGGTAACCTAGCCCGTATTCATAACGCACTAAACCTTTTTATCGCGTTAAACGCCTTTTCTCGACAAGAAAAGCACAATTTCATCAAAAACAAACAAAACAAGAAAAATGAATCTATTCAGCAAGTCTGCAACACATCCTGAAGAGTTACGTGATTTCACCCAATGTCAATGTGTAATTTCTCCAGTTCTGATCATTGTTTTGGTTGTTGGTAGCTTGGTCCAATGCCAAACACAAGTGAATCCTTTTTATGGCTTTAAACGCATTTTCTCCTCGAGAGAAACATGATTTCACTAAAAACGTTATAGTTTAAACATGCCTGTTGTACATGTCTGCAAACACTCAGAGCCTTAAAATAGCGTTTTCACCAATGTGTTTTTTGGTGAGACACCTTCTATTTCTGGGTTCTGTGCGTTTTCAGACGAGTGCAATATGGATGTTAATTGTTTCTGATGAAATCCCTCCTTTTAATGCATTTTCTCACAGAAAATGAGTCTCTCGCCATGGGAAAATGGCTTTTTGAAAAAGCATATTCTGCTAGAGAAATCGTGTTTTAAACAATATGAACGACTTCCGGCCTTATTTACTTCACAGTTTTACTTTTGGTAACCTAGCCCGTATTCATAACGCACTAAACCTTTTTATCGCGTTAAACGCCTTTTCTCGACAAGAAAAGCACAATTTCATCAAAAACAAACAAAACAAGAAAAATGAATCTATTCAGCAAGTCTGCAACACATCCTGAAGAGTTACGTGATTTCACCCAATGTCAATGTGTAATTTCTCCAGTTCTGATCATTGTTTTGGTTGTTGGTAGCTTGGTCCAATGCCAAACACAAGTGAATCCTTTTTATGGCTTTAAACGCATTTTCTCCTCGAGAGAAACATGATTTCACTAAAAACGTTATAGTTTAAACATGCCTTTTTGTACATGTCTGCAAACACTCAGAGCCTTAAAATAGGGTTATCACCAATGTGTTTTTTGGTGAGACACCTTCTATTTCTGGGTTCTGTGCGTTTTCAGACGAGTGCAATATTCTGATGAAATCCCTCCTTTTAATGCATTTTCTCACAGAAAATGAGTCTCTCTCCATGGGAAAATGGCTTTATTGAAAAAGCATATTCTGCTCGAGAAATCGTGTTTTAAACAACAAAAACGACTTCTGGCCTTATTTAGTTCACAGTTTTACTTTTGGAAACCTAGCCCGTATTCATAACGCACTAAACCTTTTTATCGCGTTAAACGCCTTTTCTCGACAAGAAAAGCACAATTTCATCAAAAACAAACAAAACAAGAAAAATGAATCTATTCAGCAAGTCTGCAACACATCCTGAAGAGTTACGTGATTTCACCCAATGTCAATGTGTAATTTCTCCAGTTCTGATCATTGTTTTGGTTGTTGGTAGCTTGGTCCAATGCCAAACACAAGTGAATCCTTTTTATGGCTTTAAACGCATTTTCTCCTCGAGAGAAACATGATTTCACTAAAAACGTTATAGTTTAAACATGCCATTTGTACATGTCTGCAAACACTCAGAGCCTTAAAATAGCGTTTTCACCAATGTGTTTTTTGGTGAGACACCTTCTATTTCTGGGTTCTGTGCGTTTTCAGACGAGTGCAATATGGATGTTAATTGTTTCTGATGAAATCCCTCCTTTTAATGCATTTTCTCACAGAAAATGAGTCTCTCGCCATGGGAAAATGGCTTTTTGAAAAAGCATATTCTGCTAGAGAAATCGTGTTTTAAACAATATGAACGACTTCCGGCCTTATTTACTTCACAGTTTTACTTTTGGTAACCTAGCCCGTATTCATAACGCACTAAACCTTTTTATCGCGTTAAACGCCTTTTCTCGACAAGAAAAGCACAATTTCATCAAAAACAAACAAAACAAGAAAAATGAATCTATTCAGCAAGACATCCTGAAGAGTTACGTGATTTCACCCAATGTCAATGTGTAATTTCTCCAGTTCTGATCATTGTTTTGGTTGTTGGTAGCTTGGTCCAATGCCAAACACAAGTGAATCCTTTTTATGGCTTTAAACGCATTTTCTCCTCGAGAGAAACATGATTTCACTAAAAACGTTATAGTTTAAACATGCCTTTTGTACATGTCTGCAAACACTCAGAGCCTTAAAATAGGGTTATCACCAATGTGTTTTTTGGTGAGACACCTTCTATTTCTGGGTTCTGTGCGTTTTCAGACGAGTGCAATATTCTGATGAAATCCCTCCTTTTAATGCATTTTCTCACAGAAAATGAGTCTCTCTCCATGGGAAAATGGCTTTATTGAAAAAGCATATTCTGCTCGAGAAATCGTGTTTTAAACAACAAAAACGACTTCTGGCCTTATTTAGTTCACAGTTTTACTTTTGGAAACCTAGCCCGTATTCATAACGCACTAAACCTTTTTATCGCGTTAAACGCCTTTTCTCGACAAGAAAAGCACAATTTCATCAAAAACAAACAAAACAAGAAAAATGAATCTATTCAGCAAGTCTGCAACACATCCTGAAGAGTTACGTGATTTCACCCAATGTCAATGTGTAATTTCTCCAGTTCTGATCATTGTTTTGGTTGTTGGTAGCTTGGTCCAATGCCAAACACAAGTGAATCCTTTTTATGGCTTTAAACGCATTTTCTCCTCGAGAGAAACATGATTTCACTAAAAACGTTATAGTTTAAACATGCCTGTTGTACATGTCTGCAAACACTCAGAGCCTTAAAATAGCGTTTTCACCAATGTGTTTTTTGGTGAGACACCTTCTATTTCTGGGTTCTGTGCGTTTTCAGACGAGTGCAATATGGATGTTAATTGTTTCTGATGAAATCCCTCCTTTTAATGCATTTTCTCACAGAAAATGAGTCTCTCTCCATGGGAAAATGGCTTTATTGAAAAGCATATTCTGCTCGAGAAATCGTGTTTTAAACAACAAAAACGACTTCTGGCCTTATTTAGTTCACAGTTTTACTTTTGGAAACCTAGCCCGTATTCATAACGCACTAAACCTTTTTATCGCTTTAAACGCCTTTTCTCGACAAGAAAAGCACAATTTCATCAAAAACAAACAAAACAAGAAAAATGAATCTATTCAGCAAGTCTGCAACACATCCTGAAGAGTTACGTGATTTCACCCAATGTCAATGTGTAATTTCTCCAGTTCTGATCATTGTTTTGGTTGTTGGTAGCTTGGTCCAATGCCAAACACAAGTGAATCCTTTTTATGGCTTTAAACGCATTTTCTCCTCGAGAGAAACATGATTTCACTAAAAACGTTATAGTTTAAACATGCCTTTTGTACATGTCTGCAAACACTCAGAGCCTTAAAATAGGGTTATCACCAATGTGTTTTTTGGTGAGACACCTTCTATTTCTGGGTTCTGTGCGTTTTCAGACGAGTGCAATATGGATGTTAATTGTTTCTGATGAAATCCCTCCTTTTAATGCATTTTCTCACAGAAAATGAGTCTCTCGCCATGGGAAAATGGCTTTTTGAAAAAGCATATTCTGCTCGAGAAATCGTGTTTTAAACAATAAGAACGACTTCCGGCCTTATTTACTTCACAGTTTTACTTTTGGTAACCTAGCCCGTATTCATAACGCACTAAACCTTTTTATCGCGTTAAACGCCTTTTCTCGACAAGAAAAGCACAATTTCATCAAAAACAAACAAAACAAGAAAAATGAATCTATTCAGCAAGTCTGCAACACATCCTGAAGAGTTACGTGATTTCACCCAATGTCAATGTGTAATTTCTCCAGTTCTGATCATTGTTTTGGTTGTTGGTAGCTTGGTCCAATGCCAAACACAAGTGAATCCTTTTTATGGCTTTAAACGCATTTTCTCCTCGAGAGAAACATGATTTCACTAAAAACGTTATAGTTTAAACATGCCTGTTGTACATGTCTGCAAACACTCAGAGCCTTAAAATAGCGTTTTCACCAATGTGTTTTTTGGTGAGACACCTTCTATTTCTGGGTTCTGTGCGTTTTCAGACGAGTGCAATATGGATGTTAATTGTTTCTGATGAAATCCCTCCTTTTAATGCATTTTCTCACAGAAAATGAGTCTCTCGCCATGGGAAAATGGCTTTTTGAAAAAGCATATTCTGCTAGAGAAATCGTGTTTTAAACAATATGAACGACTTCCGGCCTTATTTACTTCACAGTTTTACTTTTGGTAACCTAGCCCGTATTCATAACGCACTAAACCTTTTTATCGCGTTAAACGCCTTTTCTCGACAAGAAAAGCACAATTTCATCAAAAACAAACAAAACAAGAAAAATGAATCTATTCAGCAAGTCTGCAACACATCCTGAAGAGTTACGTGATTTCACCCAATGTCAATGTGTAATTTCTCCAGTTCTGATCATTGTTTTGGTTGTTGGTAGCTTGGTCCAATGCCAAACACAAGTGAATCCTTTTTATGGCTTTAAACGCATTTTCTCCTCGAGAGAAACATGATTTCACTAAAAACGTTATAGTTTAAACATGCCTTTTTGTACATGTCTGCAAACACTCAGAGCCTTAAAATAGGGTTATCACCAATGTGTTTTTTGGTGAGACACCTTCTATTTCTGGGTTCTGTGCGTTTTCAGACGAGTGCAATATTCTGATGAAATCCCTCCTTTTAATGCATTTTCTCACAGAAAATGAGTCTCTCTCCATGGGAAAATGGCTTTATTGAAAAAGCATATTCTGCTCGAGAAATCGTGTTTTAAACAACAAAAACGACTTCTGGCCTTATTTAGTTCACAGTTTTACTTTTGGAAACCTAGCCCGTATTCATAACGCACTAAACCTTTTTATCGCGTTAAACGCCTTTTCTCGACAAGAAAAGCACAATTTCATCAAAAACAAACAAAACAAGAAAAATGAATCTATTCAGCAAGTCTGCAACACATCCTGAAGAGTTACGTGATTTCACCCAATGTCAATGTGTAATTTCTCCAGTTCTGATCATTGTTTTGGTTGTTGGTAGCTTGGTCCAATGCCAAACACAAGTGAATCCTTTTTATGGCTTTAAACGCATTTTCTCCTCGAGAGAAACATGATTTCACTAAAAACGTTATAGTTTAAACATGCCTGTTGTACATGTCTGCAAACACTCAGCCTTAAAATAGCGTTTTCACCAATGTGTTTTTTGGTGAGACACCTTCTATTTCTGGGTTCTGTGCGTTTTCAGACCAGTGCAATATGGATGTTAAGCGTTTCTGATGAAATCCCTCCTTTTAATGCATTTTCTCACAGAAAATGAGTCTCTCTCCATGGGAAAATGGCTTTATTGAAAAAGCATATTCTGCTCGAGAAATCGTGTTTTAAACAACAAAAACGACTTCTGGCCTTATTTAGTTCACAGTTTTACTTTTGGAAACCTAGCCCGTATTCATAACGCACTACACCTTTTTATCGCGTCAAACGCCTTTTCTCGACAAGAAAAGCACAATTTCATCAAAAACAAACAAAACAAGAAAAATGAATCTATTCAGCAAGTCTGCAACACATCCTGAAGAGTTACGTGATTTCACCCAATGTCAATGTGTAATTTCTCCAGTTCTGATCATTGTTTTGGTTGTTGGTAGCTTGGTCCAATGCCAAACACAAGTGAATCCTTTTTATGGCTTTAAACGCATTTTCTCCTCGAGAGAAACATGATTTCACTAAAAACGTTATAGTTTAAACATGCCTTTTGTACATGTCTGCAAACACTCAGAGCCTTAAAATAGCGTTTTCACCAATGTGTTTTTTGGTGAGACACCTTCTATTTCTGGGTTCTGTGCGTTTTCAGACGAGTGCAATATGGATGTTAATTGTTTCTGATGAAATCCCTCCTTTTAATGCATTTTCTCACAGAAAATGAGTCTCTCGCCATGGGAAAATGGCTTTTTGAAAAAGCATATTCTGCTAGAGAAATCGTGTTTTAAACAATATGAACGACTTCCGGCCTTATTTACTTCACAGTTTTACTTTTGGTAACCTAGCCCGTATTCATAACGCACTAAACCTTTTTATCGCGTTAAACGCCTTTTCTCGACAAGAAAAGCACAATTTCATCAAAAACAAACAAAACAAGAAAAATGAATCTATTCAGCAAGACATCCTGAAGAGTTACGTGATTTCACCCAATGTCAATGTGTAATTTCTCCAGTTCTGATCATTGTTTTGGTTGTTGGTAGCTTGGTCCAATGCCAAACACAAGTGAATCCTTTTTATGGCTTTAAACGCATTTTCTCCTCGAGAGAAACATGATTTCACTAAAAACGTTATAGTTTAAACATGCCTTTTGTACATGTCTGCAAACACTCAGAGCCTTAAAATAGGGTTATCACCAATGTGTTTTTTGGTGAGACACCTTCTATTTCTGGGTTCTGTGCGTTTTCAGACGAGTGCAATATTCTGATGAAATCCCTCCTTTTAATGCATTTTCTCACAGAAAATGAGTCTCTCTCCATGGGAAAATGGCTTTATTGAAAAAGCATATTCTGCTCGAGAAATCGTGTTTTAAACAACAAAAACGACTTCTGGCCTTATTTAGTTCACAGTTTTACTTTTGGAAACCTAGCCCGTATTCATAACGCACTAAACCTTTTTATCGCGTTAAACGCCTTTTCTCGACAAGAAAAGCACAATTTCATCAAAAACAAACAAAACAAGAAAAATGAATCTATTCAGCAAGTCTGCAACACATCCTGAAGAGTTACGTGATTTCACCCAATGTCAATGTGTAATTTCTCCAGTTCTGATCATTGTTTTGGTTGTTGGTAGCTTGGTCCAATGCCAAACACAAGTGAATCCTTTTTATGGCTTTAAACGCATTTTCTCCTCGAGAGAAACATGATTTCACTAAAAACGTTATAGTTTAAACATGCCTTTTGTACATGTCTGCAAACACTCAGAGCCTTAAAATAGCGTTTTCACCAATGTGTTTTTTGGTGAGACACCTTCTATTTCTGGGTTCTGTGCGTTTTCAGACGAGTGCAATATGGATGTTAATTGTTTCTGATGAAATCCCTCCTTTTAATGCATTTTCTCACAGAAAATGAGTCTCTCGCCATGGGAAAATGGCTTTTTGAAAAAGCATATTCTGCTAGAGAAATCGTGTTTTAAACAATATGAACGACTTCCGGCCTTATTTACTTCACAGTTTTACTTTTGGTAACCTAGCCCGTATTCATAACGCACTAAACCTTTTTATCGCGTTAAACGCCTTTTCTCGACAAGAAAAGCACAATTTCATCAAAAACAAACAAAACAAGAAAAATGAATCTATTCAGCAAGTCTGCAACACATCCTGAAGAGTTACGTGATTTCACCCAATGTCAATGTGTAATTTCTCCAGTTCTGATCATTGTTTTGGTTGTTGGTAGCTTGGTCCAATGCCAAACACAAGTGAATCCTTTTTATGGCTTTAAACGCATTTTCTCCTCGAGAGAAACATGATTTCACTAAAAACGTTATAGTTTAAACATGCCTTTTGTACATGTCTGCAAACACTCAGAGCCTTAAAATAGCGTTTTCACCAATGTGTTTTTTGGTGAGACACCTTCTATTTCTGGGTTCTGTGCGTTTTCAGACGAGTGCAATATGGATGTTAATTGTTTCTGATGAAATCCCTCCTTTTAATGCATTTTCTCACAGAAAATGAGTCTCTCGCCATGGGAAAATGGCTTTTTGAAAAAGCATATTCTGCTAGAGAAATCGTGTTTTAAACAATATGAACGACTTCCGGCCTTATTTACTTCACAGTTTTACTTTTGGTAACCTAGCCCGTATTCATAACGCACTAAACCTTTTTATCGCGTTAAACGCCTTTTCTCGACAAGAAAAGCACAATTTCATCAAAAACAAACAAAACAAGAAAAATGAATCTATTCAGCAAGTCTGCAACACATCCTGAAGAGTTACGTGATTTCACCCAATGTCAATGTGTAATTTCTCCAGTTCTGATCATTGTTTTGGTTGTTGGTAGCTTGGTCCAATGCCAAACACAAGTGAATCCTTTTTATGGCTTTAAACGCATTTTCTCCTCGAGAGAAACATGATTTCACTAAAAACGTTATAGTTTAAACATGCCTTTTTGTACATGTCTGCAAACACTCAGAGCCTTAAAATAGGGTTATCACCAATGTGTTTTTTGGTGAGACACCTTCTATTTCTGGGTTCTGTGCGTTTTCAGACGAGTGCAATATTCTGATGAAATCCCTCCTTTTAATGCATTTTCTCACAGAAAATGAGTCTCTCTCCATGGGAAAATGGCTTTATTGAAAAAGCATATTCTGCTCGAGAAATCGTGTTTTAAACAACAAAAACGACTTCTGGCCTTATTTAGTTCACAGTTTTACTTTTGGAAACCTAGCCCGTATTCATAACGCACTAAACCTTTTTATCGCGTTAAACGCCTTTTCTCGACAAGAAAAGCACAATTTCATCAAAAACAAACAAAACAAGAAAAATGAATCTATTCAGCAAGTCTGCAACACATCCTGAAGAGTTACGTGATTTCACCCAATGTCAATGTGTAATTTCTCCAGTTCTGATCATTGTTTTGGTTGTTGGTAGCTTGGTCCAATGCCAAACACAAGTGAATCCTTTTTATGGCTTTAAACGCATTTTCTCCTCGAGAGAAACATGATTTCACTAAAAACGTTATAGTTTAAACATGCCTGTTGTACATGTCTGCAAACACTCAGCCTTAAAATAGCGTTTTCACCAATGTGTTTTTTGGTGAGACACCTTCTATTTCTGGGTTCTGTGCGTTTTCAGACGAGTGCAATATGGATGTTAATTGTTTCTGATGAAATCCCTCCTTTTAATGCATTTTCTCACAGAAAATGAGTCTCTCTCCATGGGAAAATGGCTTTATTGAAAAAGCATATTCTGCTCGAGAAATCGTGTTTTAAACAACAAAAACGACTTCTGGCCTTATTTAGTTCACAGTTTTACTTTTGGAAACCTAGCCCGTATTCATAACGCACTAAACCTTTTTATCGCGTTAAACGCCTTTTCTCGACAAGAAAAGCACAATTTCATCAAAAACAAACAAAACAAGAAAAATGAATCTATTCAGCAAGTCTGCAACACATCCTGAAGAGTTACGTGATTTCACCCAATGTCAATGTGTAATTTCTCCAGTTCTGATCATTGTTTTGGTTGTTGGTAGCTTGGTCCAATGCCAAACACAAGTGAATCCTTTTTATGGCTTTAAACGCATTTTCTCCTCGAGAGAAACATGATTTCACTAAAAACGTTATAGTTTAAACATGCCTGTTGTACATGTCTGCAAACACTCAGCCTTAAAATAGCGTTTTCACCAATGTGTTTTTTGGTGAGACACCTTCTATTTCTGGGTTCTGTGCGTTTTCAGACGAGTGCAATATGGATGTTAATTGTTTCTGATGAAATCCCTCCTTTTAATGCATTTTCTCACAGAAAATGAGTCTCTCTCCATGGGAAAATGGCTTTATTGAAAAAGCATATTCTGCTCGAGAAATCGTGTTTTAAACAACAAAAACGACTTCTGGCCTTATTTAGTTCACAGTTTTACTTTTGGAAACCTAGCCCGTATTCATAACGCACTAAACCTTTTTATCGCGTTAAACGCCTTTTCTCGACAAGAAAAGCACAATTTCATCAAAAACAAACAAAACAAGAAAAATGAATCTATTCAGCAAGTCTGCAACACATCCTGAAGAGTTACGTGATTTCACCCAATGTCAATGTGTAATTTCTCCAGTTCTGATCATTGTTTTGGTTGTTGGTAGCTTGGTCCAATGCCAAACACAAGTGAATCCTTTTTATGGCTTTAAACGCATTTTCTCCTCGAGAGAAACATGATTTCACTAAAAACGTTATAGTTTAAACATGCCTTTTGTACATGTCTGCAAACACTCAGAGCCTTAAAATAGGGTTATCACCAATGTGTTTTTGGTGAGACACCTTCTATTTCTGGGTTCTGTGCGTTTTCAGACGAGTGCAATATTCTGATGAAATCCCTCCTTTTAATGCATTTTCTCACAGAAAATGAGTCTCTCTCCATGGGAAAATGGCTTTATTGAAAAAGCATATTCTGCTCGAGAAATCGTGTTTTAAACAACAAAAACGACTTCTGGCCTTATTTAGTTCACAGTTTTACTTTTGGAAACCTAGCCCGTATTCATAACGCACTAAACCTTTTTATCGCGTTAAACGCCTTTTCTCGACAAGAAAAGCACAATTTCATCAAAAACAAACAAAACAAGAAAAATGAATCTATTCAGCAAGTCTGCAACACATCCTGAAGAGTTACGTGATTTCACCCAATGTCAATGTGTAATTTCTCCAGTTCTGATCATTGTTTTGGTTGTTGGTAGCTTGGTCCAATGCCAAACACAAGTGAATCCTTTTTATGGCTTTAAACGCATTTTCTCCTCGAGAGAAACATGATTTCACTAAAAACGTTATAGTTTAAACATGCCTGTTGTACATGTCTGCAAACACTCAGCCTTAAAATAGCGTTTTCACCAATGTGTTTTTTGGTGAGACACCTTCTATTTCTGGGTTCTGTGCGTTTTCAGACGAGTGCAATATGGATGTTAATTGTTTCTGATGAAATCCCTCCTTTTAATGCATTTTCTCACAGAAAATGAGTCTCTCTCCATGGGAAAATGGCTTTATTGAAAAAGCATATTCTGCTCGAGAAATCGTGTTTTAAACAACAAAAACGACTTCTGGCCTTATTTAGTTCACAGTTTTACTTTTGGAAACCTAGCCCGTATTCATAACGCACTAAACCTTTTTATCGCGTTAAACGCCTTTTCTCGACAAGAAAAGCACAATTTCATCAAAAACAAACAAAACAAGAAAAATGAATCTATTCAGCAAGTCTGCAACACATCCTGAAGAGTTACGTGATTTCACCCAATGTCAATGTGTAATTTCTCCAGTTCTGATCATTGTTTTAGTTGTTGGTAGCTTGGTCCAATGCCAAACACAAATGAATCCTTTTTATGGCTTTAAACGCATTTTCTCCTCGAGAGAAACATGATTTCACTAAAAACGTTATAGTTTAAACATGCCTGTTGTACATGTCTGCAAACACTCAGAGCCTTATAATAGCGTTTTCACCAATGTGTTTTTTGGTGAGACACCTTCTATTTCTGGGTTCTGTGCGTTTTCGGACGAGTGCAATATGGATGTTAATTGTTTCTGATGAAATCCCTCCTTTTAATGCATTTTCTCACAGAAAATGAGTCTCTCGCCATGGGAAAATGGCTTTTTGAAAAAGCATATTCTGCTAGAGAAATCGTGTTTTAAACAATAAGAACGACTTCCGGCCTTATTTAGTTCACAGTTTTACTTTTGGTAACCTAGCCCGTATTCATAACGCACTAAACCTTTTTATCGCGTTAAACGCCTTTTCTCGACAAGAAAAGCACAATTTCATCAAAAACAAACAAAACAAGAAAAATGAATCTATTCAGCAAGTCTGCAACACATCCTGAAGAGTTACGTGATTTCACCCAATGTCAATGTGTAATTTCTCCAGTTCTGATCATTGTTTTGGTTGTTGGTAGCTTGGTCCAATGCCAAACACAAATGAATCGTTTTTATGGCTTTAAACGCATTTTCTCCTCGAGAGAAACATGATTTCACTAAAAACGTTATAGTTTAAACATGCCTGTTGTACATGTCTGCAAACACTCAGAGCCTTATAATAGCGTTTTCACCAATGTGTTTTTTGGTGAGACACCTTCTATTTCTGGGTTCTGTGCGTTTTCAGACGAGTGCAATATGGATGTTAATTGTTTCTGATGAAATCCCTCCTTTTAATGCATTTTCTCACAGAAAATGAGTCTCTCGCCATGGGAAAATGGCTTTTTGAAAAAGCATATTCTGCTAGAGAAATCGTGTTTTAAACAATAAGAACGACTTCCGGCCTTATTTAGTTCACAGTTTTACTTTTGGTAACCTAGCCCGTATTCATAACGCACTAAACCTTTTTATCGCGTTAAACGCCTTTTCTCGACAAGAAAAGCACAATTTCATCAAAAACAAACAAAACAAGAAAAATGAATCTATTCAGCAAGACATCCTGAAGAGTTACGTGATTTCACCCAATGTCAATGTGTAATTTCTCCAGTTCTGATCATTGTTTTGGTTGTTGGTAGCTTGGTCCAATGCCAAACACAAGTGAATCCTTTTTATGGCTTTAAACGCATTTTCTCCTCGAGAGAAACATGATTTCACTAAAAACGTTATAGTTTAAACATGCCTGTTGTACATGTCTGCAAACACTCAGCCTTAAAATAGCGTTTTCACCAATGTGTTTTTTGGTGAGACACCTTCTATTTCTGGGTTCTGTGCGTTTTCAGACGAGTGCAATATGGATGTTAATTGTTTCTGATGAAATCCCTCCTTTTAATGCATTTTCTCACAGAAAATGAGTCTCTCTCCATGGGAAAATGGCTTTATTGAAAAAGCATATTCTGCTCGAGAAATCGTGTTTTAAACAACAAAAACGACTTCTGGCCTTATTTAGTTCACAGTTTTACTTTTGGAAACCTAGCCCGTATTCATAACGCACTAAACCTTTTTATCGCGTTAAACGCCTTTTCTCGACAAGAAAAGCACAATTTCATCAAAAACAAACAAAACAAGAAAAATGAATCTATTCAGCAAGTCTGCAACACATCCTGAAGAGTTACGTGATTTCACCCAATGTCAATGTGTAATTTCTCCAGTTCTGATCATTGTTTTAGTTGTTGGTAGCTTGGTCCAATGCCAAACACAAATGAATCCTTTTTATGGCTTTAAACGCATTTTCTCCTCGAGAGAAACATGATTTCACTAAAAACGTTATAGTTTAAACATGCCTGTTGTACATGTCTGCAAACACTCAGAGCCTTATAATAGCGTTTTCACCAATGTGTTTTTTGGTGAGACACCTTCTATTTCTGGGTTCTGTGCGTTTTCGGACGAGTGCAATATGGATGTTAATTGTTTCTGATGAAATCCCTCCTTTTAATGCATTTTCTCACAGAAAATGAGTCTCTCGCCATGGGAAAATGGCTTTTTGAAAAAGCATATTCTGCTAGAGAAATCGTGTTTTAAACAATAAGAACGACTTCCGGCCTTATTTAGTTCACAGTTTTACTTTTGGTAACCTAGCCCGTATTCATAACGCACTAAACCTTTTTATCGCGTTAAACGCCTTTTCTCGACAAGAAAAGCACAATTTCATCAAAAACAAACAAAACAAGAAAAATGAATCTATTCAGCAAGTCTGCAACACATCCTGAAGAGTTACGTGATTTCACCCAATGTCAATGTGTAATTTCTCCAGTTCTGATCATTGTTTTGGTTGTTGGTAGCTTGGTCCAATGCCAAACACAAATGAATCGTTTTTATGGCTTTAAACGCATTTTCTCCTCGAGAGAAACATGATTTCACTAAAAACGTTATAGTTTAAACATGCCTGTTGTACATGTCTGCAAACACTCAGAGCCTTATAATAGCGTTTTCACCAATGTGTTTTTTGGTGAGACACCTTCTATTTCTGGGTTCTGTGCGTTTTCAGACGAGTGCAATATGGATGTTAATTGTTTCTGATGAAATCCCTCCTTTTAATGCATTTTCTCACAGAAAATGAGTCTCTCGCCATGGGAAAATGGCTTTTTGAAAAAGCATATTCTGCTAGAGAAATCGTGTTTTAAACAATAAGAACGACTTCCGGCCTTATTTAGTTCACAGTTTTACTTTTGGTAACCTAGCCCGTATTCATAACGCACTAAACCTTTTTATCGCGTTAAACGCCTTTTCTCGACAAGAAAAGCACAATTTCATCAAAAACAAACAAAACAAGAAAAATGAATCTATTCAGCAAGACATCCTGAAGAGTTACGTGATTTCACCCAATGTCAATGTGTAATTTCTCCAGTTCTGATCATTGTTTTGGTTGTTGGTAGCTTGGTCCAATGCCAAACACAAGTGAATCCTTTTTATGGCTTTAAACGCATTTTCTCTTCGAGAGAAACATGATTTCACTAAAAACGTTATAGTTTAAACATGCCTTTTGTACATGTCTGCAAACACTCAGAGCCTTAAAATAGGGTTATCACCAATGTGTTTTTTGGTGAGACACCTTCTATTTCTGGGTTCTGTGCGTTTTCAGACGAGTGCAATATTCTGATGAAATCCCTCCTTTTAATGCATTTTCTCACAGAAAATGAGTCTCTCTCCATGGGAAAATGGCTTTTTTAAAAAAGCATATTCTGCTCGAGAAATCGTGTTTTAAACAACAAAAACGACTTCCGGCCTTATTTAGTTCACAGTTTTACTTTTGGAAACCTAGCCCGTATTCATAACGCACTAAACCTTTTTATCGCGTTAAACGCCTTTTCTCGACAAGAAAAGCACAATTTCATCAAAAACAAACAAAACAAGAAAAATGAATCTATTCAGCAAGTCTGCAACACATCCTGAAGAGTTACGTGATTTCACCCAATGTCAATGTGTAATTTCTCCAGTTCTGATCATTGTTTTGGTTGTTGGTAGCTTGGTCCAATGCCAAACACAAATGAATCCTTTTTATGGCTTTAAACGCATTTTCTCCTCGAGAGAAACATGATTTCACTAAAAACGTTATAGTTTAAACATGCCTGTTGTACATGTCTGCAAACACTCAGAGCCTTATAATAGCGTTTTCACCAATGTGTTTTTTGGTGAGACACCTTCTATTTCTGGGTTCTGTGCGTTTTCAGACGAGTGCAATATGGATGTTAATTGTTTCTGATGAAATCCCTCCTTTTAATGCATTTTCTCACAGAAAATGAGTCTCTCGCCATGGGAAAATGGCTTTTTGAAAAAGCATATTCTGCTAGAGAAATCGTGTTTTAAACAATAAGAACGACTTCCGGCCTTATTTAGTTCACAGTTTTACTTTTGGTAACCTAGCCCGTATTCATAACGCACTAAACCTTTTTATCGCGTTAAACGCCTTTTCTCGACAAGAAAAGCACAATTTCATCAAAAACAAACAAAACAAGAAAAATGAATCTATTCAGCAAGTCTGCAACACATCCTGAAGAGTTACGTGATTTCACCCAATGTCAATGTGTAATTTCTCCAGTTCTGATCATTGTTTTGGTTGTTGGTAGCTTGGTCCAATGCCAAACACAAATGAATCCTTTTTATGGCTTTAAACGCATTTTCTCCTCGAGAGAAACATGATTTCACTAAAAACGTTATAGTTTAAACATGCCTGTTGTACATGTCTGCAAACACTCAGAGCCTTATAATAGCGTTTTCACCAATGTGTTTTTTGGTGAGACACCTTCTATTTCTGGGTTCTGTGCGTTTTCAGACGAGTGCAATATGGATGTTAATTGTTTCTGATGAAATCCCTCCTTTTAATGCATTTTCTCACAGAAAATGAGTCTCTCGCCATGGGAAAATGGCTTTTTGAAAAAGCATATTCTGCTAGAGAAATCGTGTTTTAAACAATAAGAACGACTTCCGGCCTTATTTAGTTCACAGTTTTACTTTTGGTAACCTAGCCCGTATTCATAACGCACTAAACCTTTTTATCGCGTTAAACGCCTTTTCTCGACAAGAAAAGCACAATTTCATCAAAAACAAACAAAACAAGAAAAATGAATCTATTCAGCAAGACATCCTGAAGAGTTACGTGATTTCACCCAATGTCAATGTGTAATTTCTCCAGTTCTGATCATTGTTTTGGTTGTTGGTAGCTTGGTCCAATGCCAAACACAAGTGAATCCTTTTTATGGCTTTAAACGCATTTTCTCTTCGAGAGAAACATGATTTCACTAAAAACGTTATAGTTTAAACATGCCTTTTGTACATGTCTGCAAACACTCAGAGCCTTAAAATAGGGTTATCACCAATGTGTTTTTTGGTGAGACACCTTCTATTTCTGGGTTCTGTGCGTTTTCAGACGAGTGCAATATTCTGATGAAATCCCTCCTTTTAATGCATTTTCTCACAGAAAATGAGTCTCTCTCCATGGGAAAATGGCTTTTTTTGAAAAAGCATATTCTGCTCGAGAAATCGTGTTTTAAATAATAAAAACGACTTCCGGCCTTATTTAGTTCACAGTTTTACTTTTGGTAACCTAGCCCGTATTCATAACGCACTAAACCTTTTTATCGCGTTAAACGCCTTTTCTCGACAAGAAAAGCACAATTTCATCAAAAACAAACAAAACAAGAAAAATGAATCTATTCAGCAAGTCTGCAACACATCCTGAAGAGTTACGTGATTTCACCCAATGTCAATGTGTAATTTCTCCAGTTCTGATCATTGTTTTGGTTGTTGGTAGCTTGGTCCAATGCCAAACACAAGTGAATCCTTTTTATGGCTTTAAACGCATTTTCTCCTCGAGAGAAACATGATTTCACTAAAAACGTTATAGTTTAAACATGCCTGTTGTACATGTCTGCAAACACTCAGAGCCTTAAAATAGCGTTTTCACCAATGTGTTTTTTGGTGAGACACCTTCTATTTCTGGGTTCTGTGCGTTTTCAGACGAGTGCAATATGGATGTTAATTGTTTCTGATGAAATCCCTCCTTTTAATGCATTTTCTCACAGAAAATGAGTCTCTCGCCATGGGAAAATGGCTTTTTGAAAAAGCATATTCTGCTAGAGAAATCGTGTTTTAAACAATAAGAACGACTTCCGGCCTTATTTAGTTCACAGTTTTACTTTTGGTAACCTAGCCCGTATTCATAACGCACTAAACCTTTTTATCGCGTTAAACGCCTTTTCTCGACAAGAAAAGCACAATTTCATCAAAAACAAACAAAACAAGAAAAATGAATCTATTCAGCAAGTCTGCAACACATCCTGAAGAGTTACGTGATTTCACCCAATGTCAATGTGTAATTTCTCCAGTTCAGATCATTGTTTTGGTTGTTGGTAGCTTGGTCCAATGCCAAACACAAGTGAATCCTTTTTATGGCTTTAAACGCATTTTCTCCTCGAGAGAAACATGATTTCACTAAAAACGTTATAGTTTAAACATGCCTTTTGTACATGTCTGCAAACACTCAGAGCCTTAAAATAGGGTTATCACCAATGTGTTTTTTGGTGAGACACCTTCTATTTCTGGGTTCTGTGCGTTTTCAGACGAGTGCAATATTCTGATGAAATCCCTCCTTTTAATGCATTTTCTCACAGAAAATGAGTCTCTCTCCATGGGAAAATGGCTTTTTTGAAAAAGCATATTCTGCTCGAGAAATCGTGTTTTAAACAACAAAAACGACTTCCGGCCTTATTTAGTTCACAGTTTTACTTTTGGAAACCTAGCCCGTATTCATAACGCACTACACCTTTTTATCGCGTCAAACGCCTTTTCTCGACAAGAAAAGCACAATTTCATCAAAAACAAACAAAACAAGAAAAATGAATCTATTCAGCAAGTCTGCAACACATCCTGAAGAGTTACGTGATTTCACCCAATGTCAATGTGTAATTTCTCCAGTTCTGATCATTGTTTTGGTTGTTGGTAGCTTGGTCCAATGCCAAACACAAGTGAATCCTTTTTATGGCTTTAAACGCATTTTCTCCTCGAGAGAAACATGATTTCACTAAAAACGTTATAGTTTAAACATGCCTGTTGTACATGTCTGCAAACACTCAGAGCCTTAAAATAGCGTTTTCACCAATGTGTTTTTTGGTGAGACACCTTCTATTTCTGGGTTCTGTGTGTTTTCAGACGAGTGCAATATGGATGTTAATTGTTTCTGATGAAATCCCTCCTTTTAATGCATTTTCTCACAGAAAATGAGTCTTTCTCCATGGGAAAATGGCTTTTTTGAAAAAGCATATTCTGCTCGAGAAATCGTGTTTTAAATAATAAAAACGACTTCCGGCCTTATTTAGTTCACAGTTTTACTTTTGGAAACCTAGCCCGTATTCATAACGCACTAAACCTTTTTATCGCGTTAAACGCCTTTTCTCGACAAGAAAAGCACAATTTCATCAAAAACAAACAAAACAAGAAAAATGAATCTATTCAGCAAGTCTGCAACTCATCCTGAAGAGTTACGTGATTTCACCCAATGTCAATGTGTAATTTCTCCAGTTCTGATCATTGTTTTGGTTGTTGGTAGCTTGGTCCAATGCCAAACACAAGTGAATCCTTTTTATGGCTTTAAACGCATTTTCTCCTCGAGAGAAACATGATTTCACTAAAAACGTTATAGTTTAAACATGCCTGTTGTACATGTCTGCAAACACTCAGAGCCTTAAAATAGGGTTATCACCAATGTGTTTTTTGGTGAGACACCTTCTATTTCTGGGTTCTGTGCGTTTTCAGACGAGTGCAATATTCTGATGAAATCCCTCCTTTTAATGCATTTTCTCACAGAAAATGAGTCTCTCGCCATGGGAAAATGGCTTTTTTTGAAAAAGCATATTCTGCTCGAGAAATCGTGTTTTAAACAATAAAAACGACTTCCGGCCTTATTTAGTTCAGTTTTACTTTTGGTAACCTAGCCCGTATTCATAACGCACTAAACCTTTTTATCGCGTTAAACGCCTTTTCTCGACAAGAAAAGCACAATTTCATCAAAAACAAACAAAACAAGAAAAATGAATCTATTCAACAAGTCTGCAACACATCCTGAAGAGTTACGTGATTTCACCCAATGCCAATGTGTAATTTCTCCAGTTCTGATCATTGTTTTGGTTGTTGGTAGCTTGGTCCAATGCCAAACACAAGTGAATCCTTTTTATGGCTTTAAACGCATTTTCTCCTCGAGAGAAACATGATTTCACTAAAAACCTTATAGTTTAAACATGCCTGTTGTACATGTCTGCAAACACTCAGAGCCTTAAAATAGGGTTTTCACCAATGTGTTTTTGGTGGGACACCTTCTATTTCAAGGTTCTGTGCGTTTTCAGACAAGCGCAATATGGATGTTAAGTGTTTCTGATGAAATCCCTCCTTTTAATGCATTTTCTCACAGAAAATGAGTCTCTCGCCATGGGAAAATGGCTTTTTTGAAAAAGCATATTCTGCTCGAGAAATCGTGTTTTAAACAAAAAAAACGACTTCCGGCTTTATTTAGTTCACAGTTTTACTTTTGGTAGCCTAGCCCGTATTCATAACGCACTAAACCTTTTTATCGCGTTAAACGCCTTTTCTCGATAAGAAAAGCACAATTTCATCAAAAACAAAAAAAACAAGAAAAATGAATCTATTCAACAAGTCTGCAACACATCCTGAAGAGTTACGTGATTTCACCCAATGTCAATATGTAATTTCTCCAGTTCTGATCATTGTTTTGGTTGTTGGTAGCTTGGTCCAATGCCAAACACAAGTGAATCCTTTTTATGGCTTTAAACGCATTTTCTCCTCGAGAGAAACATGATTTCACTAAAAACGTTATAGCTTAAACATGCCTGTTGTACATGTCTGCAAACACTCAGAGCCTTAAAATAGCGTTTTCACCAATGTGTTTTTTGGTGAGACACCTTCTATTTCTGGGTTCTGTGCGTTTTCAGACGAGTGCAATATGGATGTTAATTGTTTCTGATGAAATCCCTCCTTTTAATGCATTTTCTCACAGAAAATGAGTCTCTCGCCATGGGAAAATGACTTTTTTGAAAAAGCATATTCTGCTCGAGAAATCGTGTTTTAAACAACAAAAACGACTTCTGGCCTTATTTAGTTCACAGTTTTACTTTTGGAAACCTAGCCCGTATTCATAACGCACTAAACCTTTTTATCGCGTTAAACGCCTTTTCTCGACAAGAAAAGCACAATTTCATCAAAAACAAACAAAACAAGAAAAATGAATCTATTCAGCAAGTCTGCAACACATCCTGAAGAGTTACGTGATTTCACCCAATGTCAATGTGTAATTTCTCCAGTTCTGATCATTGTTTTGGTTGTTGGTAGCTTGGTCCAATGCCAAACACAAGTGAATCCTTTTTATGGCTTTAAACGCATTTTCTCCTCGAGAGAAACATGATTTCACTAAAAACGTTATAGCTTAAACATGCCTGTTGTACATGTCTGCAAACACTCAGAGCCATAAAATAGCGTTTTCACCAATGTGTTTTTTGGTGAGACACCTTCTATTTCTGGGTTCTGTGCGTTTTCAGACGAGTGCAATATGGATGTTAATTGTTTCTGATGAAATCCCTCCTTTTAATGCATTTTCTCACAGAAAATGAGTCTCTCGCCATGGGAAAATGACTTTTTTGAAAAAGCATATTCTGCTCGAGAAATCGTGTTTTAAACAATATGAACGACTTCCGGCCTTATTTAGTTCACAGTTTTACTTTTGGTAACCTAGCCCGTATTCATAACGCACTAAACCTTTTTATCGCGTTAAACGCCTTTTCTCGACAAGAAAAGCACAATTTCATCAAAAACAAACAAAACAAGAAAAATGAATCTATTCAGCAAGTCTGCAACACATCCTGAAGAGTTACGTGATTTCACCCAATGTCAATGTGTAATTTCTCCAGTTCTGATCATTGTTTTGGTTGTTGGTAGCTTGGTCCAATGCCAAACACAAGTGAATCCTTTTTATGGCTTTAAACGCATTTTCTCCTCGAGAGAAACATGATTTCACTAATAACGTTATAGTTTAAATATGCCTTTTGTACATGTCTGCAAACACTCAGAGCCTTAAAATAGGGTTATCACCAATGTGTTTTTTGGTGAGACACCTTCTATTTCTGGGTTCTGTGCGTTTTCAGACGAGTGCAATATTCTGATGAAATCCCTCCTTTTAATGCATTTTCTCACGGAAAATGAGTCTCTCTCCATGGGAAAATGGCTTTATTGAAAAAGCATATTCTGCTCGAGAAATCGTGTTTTAAACAACAAAAACGACTTCTGGCCTTATTTAGTTCACAGTTTTACTTTTGGAAACCTAGCCCGTATTCATAACGCACTAAACCTTTTTATCGCGTTAAACGCCTTTTCTCGACAAGAAAAGCACAATTTCATCAAAAACAAACAAAACAAGAAAAATGAATCTATTCAGCAAGTCTGCAACACATCCTGAAGAGTTACGTGATTTCACCCAATGTCAATGTGTAATTTCTCCAGTTCTGATCATTGTTTTGGTTGTTGGTAGCTTGGTCCAATGCCAAACACAAGTGAATCCTTTTTATGGCTTTAAACGCATTTTCTCCTCGAGAGAAACATGATTTCACTAAAAACGTTATAGCTTAAACATGCCTGTTGTACATGTCTGCAAACACTCAGAGCCTTAAAATAGCGTTTTCACCAATGTGTTTTTTGGTGAGACACCTTCTATTTCTGGGTTCTGTGCGTTTTCAGACGAGTGCAATATTCTGATGAAATCCCTCCTTTTAATGCATTTTCTCATGGAAAATGAGTCTCTCCCCATGGGAAAATGGCTTTATTGAAAAAGCATATTCTGCTCGAGAAATCGTGTTTTAAACAACAAAAACGACTTCTGGCCTTATTTAGTTCACAGTTTTACTTTTGGAAACCTAGCCCGTATTCATAACGCACTAAACCTTTTTATCGCGTTAAACGCCTTTTCTCGACAAGAAAAGCACAATTTCATCAAAAACAAACAAAACAAGAAAAATGAATCTATTCAGCAAGTCTGCAACACATCCTGAAGAGTTACGTGATTTCACCCAATGTCAATGTGTAATTTCTCCAGTTCTGATCATTGTTTTGGTTGTTGGTAGCTTGGTCCAATGCCAAACACAAGTGAATCCTTTTTATGGCTTTAAACGCATTTTCTCCTCGAGAGAAACATGATTTCACTAAAAACGTTATAGCTTAAACATGCCTGTTGTACATGTCTGCAAACACTCAGAGCCATAAAATAGCGTTTTCACCAATGTGTTTTTTGGTGAGACACCTTCTATTTCTGGGTTCTGTGCGTTTTCAGACGAGTGCAATATGGATGTTAATTGTTTCTGATGAAATCCCTCCTTTTAATGCATTTTCTCACAGAAAATGAGTCTCTCGCCATGGGAAAATGACTTTTTTGAAAAAGCATATTCTGCTCGAGAAATCGTGTTTTAAACAATATGAACGACTTCCGGCCTTATTTAGTTCACAGTTTTACTTTTGGTAACCTAGCCCGTATTCATAACGCACTAAACCTTTTTATCGCGTTAAACGCCTTTTCTCGACAAGAAAAGCACAATTTCATCAAAAACAAACAAAACAAGAAAAATGAATCTATTCAGCAAGTCTGCAACACATCCTGAAGAGTTACGTGATTTCACCCAATGTCAATGTGTAATTTCTCCAGTTCTGATCATTGTTTTGGTTGTTGGTAGCTTGGTCCAATGCCAAACACAAGTGAATCCTTTTTATGGCTTTAAACGCATTTTCTCCTCGAGAGAAACATGATTTCACTAATAACGTTATAGTTTAAATATGCCTTTTGTACATGTCTGCAAACACTCAGAGCCTTAAAATAGGGTTATCACCAATGTGTTTTTTGGTGAGACACCTTCTATTTCTGGGTTCTGTGCGTTTTCAGACGAGTGCAATATTCTGATGAAATCCCTCCTTTTAATGCATTTTCTCATGGAAAATGAGTCTCTCTCCATGGGAAAATGGCTTTATTGAAAAAGCATATTCTGCTCGAGAAATCGTGTTTTAAACAACAAAAACGACTTCTGGCCTTATTTAGTTCACAGTTTTACTTTTGGAAACCTAGCCCGTATTCATAACGCACTAAACCTTTTTATCGCGTTAAACGCCTTTTCTCGACAAGAAAAGCACAATTTCATCAAAAACAAACAAAACAAGAAAAATGAATCTATTCAGCAAGTCTGCAACACATCCTGAAGAGTTACGTGATTTCACCCAATGTCAATGTGTAATTTCTCCAGTTCTGATCATTGTTTTGGTTGTTGGTAGCTTGGTCCAATGCCAAACACAAGTGAATCCTTTTTATGGCTTTAAACGCATTTTCTCCTCGAGAGAAACATGATTTCACTAAAAACGTTATAGTTTAAACATGCCTTTTGTACATGTCTGCAAACACTCAGAGCCTTAAAATAGGGTTATCACCAATGTGTTTTTTGGTGAGACACCTTCTATTTCTGGGTTCTGTGCGTTTTCAGACGAGTGCAATATTCTGATGAAATCCCTCCTTTTAATGCATTTTCTCACAGAAAATGAGTCTCTCTCCATGGGAAAATGGCTTTATTGAAAAAGCATATTCTGCTCGAGAAATCGTGTTTTAAACAACAAAAACGACTTCTGGCCTTATTTAGTTCACAGTTTTACTTTTGGAAACCTAGCCCGTATTCATAACGCACTAAACCTTTTTATCGCGTTAAACGCCTTTTCTCGACAAGAAAAGCGCAATTTCATCAAAAACAAACAAAACAAGAAAAATGAATCTATTCAGCAAGTCTGCAACACATCCTGAAGAGTTACGTGATTTCACCCAATGTCAATGTGTAATTTCTCCAGTTCTGATCATTGTTTTGGTTGTTGGTAGCTTGGTCCAATGCCAAACACAAGTGAATCCTTTTTATGGCTTTAAACGCATTTTCTCCTCGAGAGAAACATGATTTCACTAATAACGTTATAGTTTAAATATGCCTTTTGTACATGTCTGCAAACACTCAGAGCCTTAAAATAGGGTTATCACCAATGTGTTTTTTGGTGAGACACCTTCTATTTCTGGGTTCTGTGCGTTTTCAGACGAGTGCAATATTCTGATGAAATCCCTCCTTTTAATGCATTTTCTCATGGAAAATGAGTCTCTCTCCATGGGAAAATGGCTTTATTGAAAAAGCATATTCTGCTCGAGAAATCGTGTTTTAAACAACAAAAACGACTTCTGGCCTTATTTAGTTCACAGTTTTACTTTTGGAAACCTAGCCCGTATTCATAACGCACTAAACCTTTTTATCGCGTTAAACGCCTTTTCTCGACAAGAAAAGCACAATTTCATCAAAAACAAACAAAACAAGAAAAATGAATCTATTCAGCAAGTCTGCAACACATCCTGAAGAGTTACGTGATTTCACCCAATGTCAATGTGTAATTTCTCCAGTTCTGATCATTGTTTTGGTTGTTGGTAGCTTGGTCCAATGCCAAACACAAGTGAATCCTTTTTATGGCTTTAAACGCATTTTCTCCTCGAGAGAAACATGATTTCACTAAAAACGTTATAGCTTAAACATGCCTGTTGTACATGTCTGCAAACACTCAGAGCCATAAAATAGCGTTTTCACCAATGTGTTTTTTGGTGAGACACCTTCTATTTCTGGGTTCTGTGCGTTTTCAGACGAGTGCAATATGGATGTTAATTGTTTCTGATGAAATCCCTCCTTTTAATGCATTTTCTCACAGAAAATGAGTCTCTCGCCATGGGAAAATGACTTTTTTGAAAAAGCATATTCTGCTCGAGAAATCGTGTTTTAAACAATATGAACGACTTCCGGCCTTATTTAGTTCACAGTTTTACTTTTGGTAACCTAGCCCGTATTCATAACGCACTAAACCTTTTTATCGCGTTAAACGCCTTTTCTCGACAAGAAAAGCACAATTTCATCAAAAACAAACAAAACAAGAAAAATGAATCTATTCAGCAAGTCTGCAACACATCCTGAAGAGTTACGTGATTTCACCCAATGTCAATGTGTAATTTCTCCAGTTCTGATCATTGTTTTGGTTGTTGGTAGCTTGGTCCAATGCCAAACACAAGTGAATCCTTTTTATGGCTTTAAACGCATTTTCTCCTCGAGAGAAACATGATTTCACTAATAACGTTATAGTTTAAATATGCCTTTTGTACATGTCTGCAAACACTCAGAGCCTTAAAATAGGGTTATCACCAATGTGTTTTTTGGTGAGACACCTTCTATTTCTGGGTTCTGTGCGTTTTCAGACGAGTGCAATATTCTGATGAAATCCCTCCTTTTAATGCATTTTCTCATGGAAAATGAGTCTCTCTCCATGGGAAAATGGCTTTATTGAAAAAGCATATTCTGCTCGAGAAATCGTGTTTTAAACAACAAAAACGACTTCTGGCCTTATTTAGTTCACAGTTTTACTTTTGGAAACCTAGCCCGTATTCATAACGCACTAAACCTTTTTATCGCGTTAAACGCCTTTTCTCGACAAGAAAAGCACAATTTCATCAAAAACAAACAAAACAAGAAAAATGAATCTATTCAGCAAGTCTGCAACACATCCTGAAGAGTTACGTGATTTCACCCAATGTCAATGTGTAATTTCTCCAGTTCTGATCATTGTTTTGGTTGTTGGTAGCTTGGTCCAATGCCAAACACAAGTGAATCCTTTTTATGGCTTTAAACGCATTTTCTCCTCGAGAGAAACATGATTTCACTAAAAACGTTATAGTTTAAACATGCCTTTTGTACATGTCTGCAAACACTCAGAGCCTTAAAATAGGGTTATCACCAATGTGTTTTTTGGTGAGACACCTTCTATTTCTGGGTTCTGTGCGTTTTCAGACGAGTGCAATATTCTGATGAAATCCCTCCTTTTAATGCATTTTCTCACAGAAAATGAGTCTCTCTCCATGGGAAAATGGCTTTATTGAAAAAGCATATTCTGCTCGAGAAATCGTGTTTTAAACAACAAAAACGACTTCTGGCCTTATTTAGTTCACAGTTTTACTTTTGGAAACCTAGCCCGTATTCATAACGCACTAAACCTTTTTATCGCGTTAAACGCCTTTTCTCGACAAGAAAAGCGCAATTTCATCAAAAACAAACAAAACAAGAAAAATGAATCTATTCAGCAAGTCTGCAACACATCCTGAAGAGTTACGTGATTTCACCCAATGTCAATGTGTAATTTCTCCAGTTCTGATCATTGTTTTGGTTGTTGGTAGCTTGGTCCAATGCCAAACACAAGTGAATCCTTTTTATGGCTTTAAACGCATTTTCTCCTCGAGAGAAACATGATTTCACTAATAACGTTATAGTTTAAATATGCCTTTTGTACATGTCTGCAAACACTCAGAGCCTTAAAATAGGGTTATCACCAATGTGTTTTTTGGTGAGACACCTTCTATTTCTGGGTTCTGTGCGTTTTCAGACGAGTGCAATATTCTGATGAAATCCCTCCTTTTAATGCATTTTCTCATGGAAAATGAGTCTCTCTCCATGGGAAAATGGCTTTATTGAAAAAGCATATTCTGCTCGAGAAATCGTGTTTTAAACAACAAAAACGACTTCTGGCCTTATTTAGTTCACAGTTTTACTTTTGGAAACCTAGCCCGTATTCATAACGCACTAAACCTTTTTATCGCGTTAAACGCCTTTTCTCGACAAGAAAAGCACAATTTCATCAAAAACAAACAAAACAAGAAAAATGAATCTATTCAGCAAGTCTGCAACACATCCTGAAGAGTTACGTGATTTCACCCAATGTCAATGTGTAATTTCTCCAGTTCTGATCATTGTTTTGGTTGTTGGTAGCTTGGTCCAATGCCAAACACAAGTGAATCCTTTTTATGGCTTTAAACGCATTTTCTCCTCGAGAGAAACATGATTTCACTAAAAACGTTATAGCTTAAACATGCCTGTTGTACATGTCTGCAAACACTCAGAGCCATAAAATAGCGTTTTCACCAATGTGTTTTTTGGTGAGACACCTTCTATTTCTGGGTTCTGTGCGTTTTCAGACGAGTGCAATATTCTGATGAAATCCCTCCTTTTAATGCATTTTCTCATGGAAAATGAGTCTCTCTCCATGGGAAAATGGCTTTATTGAAAAAGCATATTCTGCTCGAGAAATCGTGTTTTAAACAACAAAAACGACTTCTGGCCTTATTTAGTTCACAGTTTTACTTTTGGAAACCTAGCCCGTATTCATAACGCACTAAACCTTTTTATCGCGTTAAACGCCTTTTCTCGACAAGAAAAGCACAATTTCATCAAAAACAAACAAAACAAGAAAAATGAATCTATTCAGCAAGTCTGCAACACATCCTGAAGAGTTACGTGATTTCACCCAATGTCAATGTGTAATTTCTCCAGTTCTGATCATTGTTTTGGTTGTTGGTAGCTTGGTCCAATGCCAAACACAAGTGAATCCTTTTTATGGCTTTAAACGCATTTTCTCCTCGAGAGAAACATGATTTCACTAAAAACGTTATAGCTTAAACATGCCTGTTGTACATGTCTGCAAACACTCAGAGCCATAAAATAGCGTTTTCACCAATGTGTTTTTTGGTGAGACACCTTCTATTTCTGGGTTCTGTGCGTTTTCAGACGAGTGCAATATGGATGTTAATTGTTTCTGATGAAATCCCTCCTTTTAATGCATTTTCTCACAGAAAATGAGTCTCTCGCCATGGGAAAATGACTTTTTTGAAAAAGCATATTCTGCTCGAGAAATCGTGTTTTAAACAATATGAACGACTTCCGGCCTTATTTAGTTCACAGTTTTACTTTTGGTAACCTAGCCCGTATTCATAACGCACTAAACCTTTTTATCGCGTTAAACGCCTTTTCTCGACAAGAAAAGCACAATTTCATCAAAAACAAACAAAACAAGAAAAATGAATCTATTCAGCAAGTCTGCAACACATCCTGAAGAGTTACGTGATTTCACCCAATGTCAATGTGTAATTTCTCCAGTTCTGATCATTGTTTTGGTTGTTGGTAGCTTGGTCCAATGCCAAACACAAGTGAATCCTTTTTATGGCTTTAAACGCATTTTCTCCTCGAGAGAAACATGATTTCACTAATAACGTTATAGTTTAAATATGCCTTTTGTACATGTCTGCAAACACTCAGAGCCTTAAAATAGGGTTATCACCAATGTGTTTTTTGGTGAGACACCTTCTATTTCTGGGTTCTGTGCGTTTTCAGACGAGTGCAATATTCTGATGAAATCCCTCCTTTTAATGCATTTTCTCATGGAAAATGAGTCTCTCTCCATGGGAAAATGGCTTTATTGAAAAAGCATATTCTGCTCGAGAAATCGTGTTTTAAACAACAAAAACGACTTCTGGCCTTATTTAGTTCACAGTTTTACTTTTGGAAACCTAGCCCGTATTCATAACGCACTAAACCTTTTTATCGCGTTAAACGCCTTTTCTCGACAAGAAAAGCACAATTTCATCAAAAACAAACAAAACAAGAAAAATGAATCTATTCAGCAAGTCTGCAACACATCCTGAAGAGTTACGTGATTTCACCCAATGTCAATGTGTAATTTCTCCAGTTCTGATCATTGTTTTGGTTGTTGGTAGCTTGGTCCAATGCCAAACACAAGTGAATCCTTTTTATGGCTTTAAACGCATTTTCTCCTCGAGAGAAACATGATTTCACTAAAAACGTTATAGCTTAAACATGCCTGTTGTACATGTCTGCAAACACTCAGAGCCTTAAAATAGCGTTTTCACCAATGTGTTTTTTGGTGAGACACCTTCTATTTCTGGGTTCTGTGCGTTTTCAGACGAGTGCAATATGGATGTTAATTGTTTCTGATGAAATCCCTCCTTTTAATGCATTTTCTCACAGAAAATGAGTCTCTCGCCATGGGAAAATGACTTTTTTGAAAAAGCATATTCTGCTCGAGAAATCGTGTTTTAAACAACAAAAACGACTTCTGGCCTTATTTAGTTCACAGTTTTACTTTTGGAAACCTAGCCCGTATTCATAACGCACTAAACCTTTTTATCGCGTTAAACGCCTTTTCTCGACAAGAAAAGCGCAATTTCATCAAAAACAAACAAAACAAGAAAAATGAATCTATTCAGCAAGTCTGCAACACATCCTGAAGAGTTACGTGATTTCACCCAATGTCAATGTGTAATTTCTCCAGTTCTGATCATTGTTTTGGTTGTTGGTAGCTTGGTCCAATGCCAAACACAAGTGAATCCTTTTTATGGCTTTAAACGCATTTTCTCCTCGAGAGAAACATGATTTCACTAATAACGTTATAGTTTAAATATGCCTTTTGTACATGTCTGCAAACACTCAGAGCCTTAAAATAGGGTTATCACCAATGTGTTTTTTGGTGAGACACCTTCTATTTCTGGGTTCTGTGCGTTTTCAGACGAGTGCAATATTCTGATGAAATCCCTCCTTTTAATGCATTTTCTCATGGAAAATGAGTCTCTCTCCATGGGAAAATGGCTTTATTGAAAAAGCATATTCTGCTCGAGAAATCGTGTTTTAAACAACAAAAACGACTTCTGGCCTTATTTAGTTCACAGTTTTACTTTTGGAAACCTAGCCCGTATTCATAGCGCACTAAACCTTTTTATCGCGTTAAACGCCTTTTCTCGACAAGAAAAGCACAATTTCATCAAAAACAAACAAAACAAGAAAAATGAATCTATTCAGCAAGTCTGCAACACATCCTGAAGAGTTACGTGATTTCACCCAATGTCAATGTGTAATTTCTCCAGTTCTGATCATTGTTTTGGTTGTTGGTAGCTTGGTCCAATGCCAAACACAAGTGAATCCTTTTTATGGCTTTAAACGCATTTTCTCCTCGAGAGAAACATGATTTCACTAAAAACGTTATAGCTTAAACATGCCTGTTGTACATGTCTGCAAACACTCAGAGCCATAAAATAGCGTTTTCACCAATGTGTTTTTTGGTGAGACACCTTCTATTTCTGGGTTCTGTGCGTTTTCAGACGAGTGCAATATGGATGTTAATTGTTTCTGATGAAATCCCTCCTTTTAATGCATTTTCTCACAGAAAATGAGTCTCTCGCCATGGGAAAATGACTTTTTTGAAAAAGCATATTCTGCTCGAGAAATCGTGTTTTAAACAATATGAACGACTTCCGGCCTTATTTAGTTCACAGTTTTACTTTTGGTAACCTAGCCCGTATTCATAACGCACTAAACCTTTTTATCGCGTTAAACGCCTTTTCTCGACAAGAAAAGCACAATTTCATCAAAAACAAACAAAACAAGAAAAATGAATCTATTCAGCAAGTCTGCAACACATCCTGAAGAGTTACGTGATTTCACCCAATGTCAATGTGTAATTTCTCCAGTTCTGATCATTGTTTTGGTTGTTGGTAGCTTGGTCCAATGCCAAACACAAGTGAATCCTTTTTATGGCTTTAAACGCATTTTCTCCTCGAGAGAAACATGATTTCACTAATAACGTTATAGTTTAAATATGCCTTTTGTACATGTCTGCAAACACTCAGAGCCTTAAAATAGGGTTATCACCAATGTGTTTTTTGGTGAGACACCTTCTATTTCTGGGTTCTGTGCGTTTTCAGACGAGTGCAATATTCTGATGAAATCCCTCCTTTTAATGCATTTTCTCACGGAAAATGAGTCTCTCTCCATGGGAAAATGGCTTTATTGAAAAAGCATATTCTGCTCGAGAAATCGTGTTTTAAACAACAAAAACGACTTCTGGCCTTATTTAGTTCACAGTTTTACTTTTGGAAACCTAGCCCGTATTCATAACGCACTAAACCTTTTTATCGCGTTAAACGCCTTTTCTCGACAAGAAAAGCACAATTTCATCAAAAACAAACAAAACAAGAAAAATGAATCTATTCAGCAAGTCTGCAACACATCCTGAAGAGTTACGTGATTTCACCCAATGTCAATGTGTAATTTCTCCAGTTCTGATCATTGTTTTGGTTGTTGGTAGCTTGGTCCAATGCCAAACACAAGTGAATCCTTTTTATGGCTTTAAACGCATTTTCTCCTCGAGAGAAACATGATTTCACTAAAAACGTTATAGCTTAAACATGCCTGTTGTACATGTCTGCAAACACTCAGAGCCTTAAAATAGCG